>NC_135227.1:11848618-12185284 GCF_052324685.1 Brachyhypopomus gauderio
TTGTGTTTGCCTACTACATTAAATCTCACATTATCCTTCCACAGATTGAGCGATAATGTGCAACAGATACTCAGCATAGTATAGCCTGCAAGGTTAAATCTTAATAGAAACAAAAAATGATGACAAAATCAGAATCTTTTATTCAACCTGCTTGCAAAATCACAGTGTACGGCGCCACAGTTTCCAAAGTCTAGTGATATTCCTTTCAGATCTGTAGATTGTCATATGGGCCAGCCTGATGACTGTGACTATAATCAGTGGTGATACTAATTATCTAATCAGCTTTATCTGTGTGAATCATGGAGATGTGTGAGCCTAGAGCACAGACCAGGAGAAGCCCGGCCCATTGACAGCAAGTGCTCCATCTAATGGTGGAGAGACTACACAGCAGAACAAGGTTGGAAGTCTCTCCCCTCCCACTCGCTCACACGCAACCAAACCTCTGCCGATCCCGCCCACTTCGATCCCGCCTAGCCAATCCACCCCCAGGCTTCGGGCCGTCGGCACGCTCGAGCATGTTTGACTGACATCTGCTTTTGTTATTGTTTGCACTGGGGTAAAATTAATATTTGTTTTGCATGTGGGCAGCACGAGTGGCAGCGCAAGCAGCCAGGGGACCTGCGGGCCACCCCGGCGAGCGAAGCAGGAAGCCTTTAATGAAGGATCCGGCTCCATTACGTAACCCTCTGGAAGCGAGGCCCCGTTTCCTGAAACACTTAGCCATATCAGTGCTGTTTTGGAGTTAGCATATGCTGCCAAATGCCCCCACTGCAACGGGTGCGTCGCCACAGACGCTGGCATTTAGCAGGAAGGACTAATTATAAAAAAACACGGCTGTGGGTGAGAGCGAGGCACACTCTGGTGGCTAATGGACATACGGGTGCCACTTAGCTCCTGGTCTCAGGTCAGTGAATAGCGGAGAGAGAAATTAGCGTGCCGCTAGTTGACAAGGCCTTTGAATAATGCCAGATAATTTCAGGCTCACTTTTCCCTTTACCTCGAGAGCCACTGAAATGTGCACACAACACAAACCAATCTAAAATGTGTGGCGTGTAACATAAGTGTCTGATCTCTGGGAGAGAGAGATAGAGAGACAGCAAGGGAGAATGAAGGAGAGAGAGAGAGAGTGAAAAAGAGAGAGGGGAGAGTGAGAAAGGGAAACTCTAGATCTGAGCCAGTGAGTCAAGTTGAATAGGCAGCTAGCGATCGCGGTCACCATGTCAGGTCACACAGATACGCCTCGGCGAGTGACATTGGAGAACGAAGCCGATAACCAATCCACAGCGCGACGTTGCATTATAGGATTAAAGCAGCACTGCCAGGTCTCCCCCCCCCCCCCCTCCGGTTTTCATCATATATCAATATAACAATTTGCTTAAGCCGCTCCGAGGTGCCTCTGAGGTTCAGTTTAACGCGCGGAGACTTCCTGAAGTGATCGAGTGAAGCTATCCGCACAATCTCACCTTGGAGCCCTGACATTCCTCCAGGCTGCTTGAGTGCCGGCGGCCACGTCGGGACAAAGCTCCCTCAGTGCTCCCGCCGGAGCGGTTCGGCGTCGACCGAACGCCACCGCCCCCACCCCGCTCCACTAACCCCCTCCCACCAGGCGACTGACAGATGGACCCAGCGAACGGAGACGCTTTCACTCACCGCTCGGCAGGAGCTCCCGGTGTACACAAACCCCACGACTAGCAGAACGAGCCATGGCAAACGGCGGCCCAGGTCACGGTCACACCACATGACGCTGCATTTCTCGAACATGAGTGATACGTGCGCAAGGAGAGGGGGTTCTGCTACGTGGTTACCTAGAACACAATAGAGGCCGCAGGAGCAGTGCTAATACAGCGCTGATATAAGAATTAAATATCAACACACCGATTCTGTGATGTACAGTTCCTATGTAATCGAAACAGCTGTCCGTTTTTTGGATCATGTGGACGTGTACTCGGTCCACTGCTCAGCACTGCACAAGTGTGCAGTGGACAAGATGAATATCTTTGATGTCTCAAATATCCTGTATCAACTCTTGATCTTGAAATAAGCATTAAGAATTAAAGCCCTGGGGAAACCAAAGGTGTAGATACCAGGCAAAACATACATCCCCTCCACACAATCTCACAGAAAAGGCCTCCAGGCCAGAATGGGTGACAGAAACAAGACTTTCATTCAGCAGTTTTCTCTCTGTGCATTTACTGCCATGCAGGTCTCGCCTGCACTACCCCTACTGTCGCGGTAGCTCATCCGAGACTGAATGTTTTTTCCCTATCTGAGAGAGGGTAGATACTTAGGCTTGAATGTAAACATTCATCTTTTATGTAGCAGGACATCTCTTAAACATGAATGGGTAAATGTTTTGAATACCAGGGCCTTAGTTGTCAGCTGGTGCCAAATGTGTCACCTTGACCTTGCACATAAACACTTGTGTCACTCACCACCCTAACTTTTACTGAAGCCAGAAGATGGCGGCATGTGAAGGTGGGCCTCCCTTATGGTGAAGTACAAAGAACCCATGCGTGAATTGGGTTGTGTGAGAGCCGAAAAGGCGAGAAGGAGAGTGGCGGTTCGTCAAGAGGAGGACCACAAGTGGGTTGGCCCAGGGACCAGCAATCCTGGAGATAAATGTCACCTCGTCGGGTCACCGGGTGTCGGCAACCCCTCGTGGACCAAGGCCAATCTTTCAGTGGAAGGAATTAAAATATTTCTGTCACTGAGAAGGGGGAGAGGGGCGTCTCAGACTCAGGAATGGTGTTTGTCTATGTATGTTTACAACAACTGTCATTAAAGGCACAAGAAACAAGATGGCTAATGTAAGGCGATCCCTTCCCTCAGCTGAATAATTAATGCCAGCTGCGAGGAAGAGAGCACGACGCATATTCTTCCTTCCCCATCGCTTGCCTCTCTCGCCCTTCTCTAAATGTCTCTGGGGATGGATGGGTTTCGTTTCTGGTCGCGATGAGTAGCCATTTACTGCTTGATCTGGCATTCTTAGTCCTGACTCTCTTCCTGTCTCCCGAAACCAAATTTGCCTCATTTTAGTCACCTCGAAGCAGACTTGTGTGTGTGTGTGTATATATTTTCAGGGAAATTTGATTGTCGATATCGATTTTTCAATCGGCCCTCAGCTCGGGTTCAGAAATATGTAAACTGTTGTATTATTTCATCAGGGCTGGCTGAAGAACACATACCTCAGATACTGAACACTCAATATGATGGAGCGATCTTTAAGCAAGACAACTCGGACATAAGTTGATTAAAAAAGCCATAATGGGGAAACAAGTGCCCATTTCAAGTGCAGTTGAAGGAAATTTAAGACCTGGAAAGTTGCATTATAAATTTTTGATCAAATTGAGGATATTTTCACACTGGCTGAAGCCTGAAACCTGAACCGATATTTTCTGTCTTTGGTTTCCTTTCTTGAAGTACCCTTAATGTGCCAAAGATGTACTACTTAAGCTCGAGTTACTGTTGTTGGTTTGTACGTTAATGTCTAAAAAGTTCAGATTGGATTTGAATCGACCAATATGCATTAAAACCACTGTTCTTTAATCAAAACCGTATATGACCTGAAAGGCAGAGTAACAAAAGCTTCCCATTCTTTCAACATCCTGCTCTTTTTGGCCTGTCTAATCCAGTTGAGGTTTGAATGTGGTCTTTCTTCTCTTACAGCAAGGGAGGGTTGGTGCAGGAGATGGACAAATTAGGCTACACCTCCATTTCTGAGCGAGGCTATTGTATATCGCTGCAGTCTGTTCAGGCTCTCAGAAAGAGGGCCATGCCTCACTTGCACTTATTTCACATGTAAAAGAAAAGAATTCTATGAAATATGCCAAGATAAAAAATTTAAATAACTGTTCAAATAATTGTACATTTACTCTGATTGTGTTGTTAATTATAAAATTTTATTATAAGCTAATTATTTTATGAAAGGCCGTATGTTAACTGTATATATATATATATATATATATATATATATATATATATATATATATATATATATATATATATATATATAAAATATATTTATGTATATGTATATATATGTGTGTGTATATATAATATATTATATATATATATATAATATATATATGTGTGTGTGTGTGTGTGTGTGTGTGTGTGTGTGGGTGCGTGTGTGTGTGACTGAAACTTTTCTAGAAACAAATAGTTCAAGATGTTAACTCATTACTGCGTTCTTTTGAACATCTTTTTAAGATCAATATTTTAAAACAAACTCTCAGAACAATCAATGACGATACCCCCAACAGCACTTAATTTTCATAATTTAGCTGCCCTGGCTTGAACTGCAGTCAATGTTTTGGTAGGGCCTCCAATGGACTAAGTGTGTTGTCTTTCAACAGATGTGACTGAAAGTGTATCGGGAATACTTTGTGCATTAGGCCTTGAATTCTAAATGAACAGCTAGCCTCAGTGATTCAACCCAAGCAGACACTTAAAAACTGACACACAGGAACCCAGAGAAATTACTTAAAGGATCAGTTACATCTAAAATGATGGAATCAATAACAATATTTTCCCTTGGAACCTATCACACTGATAAGCAAAAAAATCTTCCTTAAAAGCCACATTAAACTTTAATCGGGCACAGTTTGCTCTGGCGATTGGTAATATCTTGACAGCTGTCTTCTGACGTGTTTAAAGCTTGTTTCCTTTACCATTTCAGTGTCATCTACTAATTGCCTTTTCTTTGAGACACATGATCCTACTGAATTCAATCATAGGAGTATGAAACAGGGAAAGGCTTTTTGGGGGCCCAGGTCAGAAGAAACACCAGAGGCTGGGATGCTCACTGAGTCTTGGTGACATTTGTATGCTCTGTCCCAAGTGGCTTCACTTAGCATCTGATTTCAGGCCATTGAGGGATAGTTATTTGTTTATTGGCTTCTCTCCTGCTTGTGTGAAGTTGAGCGTAGACATATCTCAGGCCAGGGCCTTGCGTCTCTCCTTGCTTGCCTGCCATTTTCCACCTACGAAGACCAGCCTTTCCACTTTTCTCCAGCTATTGCAGTATACAATGCAAGCAATTCCACAAAGTTTCAAAATGTGCCTAATTCATACTCCACTGAAATGTACACCTGAGATTCAGTTTGCCTGATGAGCGAGGTATTTTATATATTTGTATTGTCCTGCAGAGCAGAAACATGGCAAGCAACACTATCAGTGACTATACATTTGCATCTGAAGTACAATAAATGACTCCTATTGTTGGGAGCAGTGGAGAATGTATGTGAGAATCCCACAGCTGTCTGATGGGACGAGGGTAGGAGCTGGTTTGTGGAGGCCCCAATCAGTATTTACTTGAAAAGAGAAACTTAGAAGAGGTTGGTTTTAATATCTCCTTCAGGTCCGGGGCCAATGCGGGCTGTGATTTCACAAGTGCAACCCGAGCAATCACTGCTATCCCCCTGATTGCCTGGCCTGCGTCTCCGAGGATGCAAAGAGCGAAAGATTATCTTTCCCCCGAACTTCCTCTGATTACCGACTTTGAGAGGCATGCCTTCATCAGCCAACACGCCGGCTGAACCTCACAGTCATAATGTAGTATTTATTAAAGACAGGGCTATTTAAGCCGATCGATACGCTCAATCTCTGTCTGTGTCTCTTGGCTTTGAGGGTTAGAATAGCTGACACAGGAGACATGCTATATTGGCTTGTGGTGAAACATTCCTTACAAAGTGTTTTAATGGGTTTCCTTGAGCCAATATTGCCAACATTTCAGAGAGAGGTTGGGTAACAAAAACTGCAAGCCTTACCCAAAGACCCAACACTTTAGAGTTTGTATTGATTTGAGGTTTGTGAGTCACCTACAGAAAAACCTATGAATTAAATGTTTAGTTCCTATGCACCAATTAAACAACAAGATGAGCAGTAATTGCCATATAATTTAATATAATTACCAACACATGAGTGAGCCTTTTTTAAATTAACACTGTAATTTTAAAAAGGCCAGTTAGCATAATACAAATGTAGCCATGCTAACGCACATAAGCTCCCTTTGATTCATTGTTAGCTACTTTAGCATTTCAGGGTAAGCTATTCTTATAATACTTGTGTGTACAGGAGTGTGAAGTAAAACAAAAAGATACCGCTAGAGAAAAGGCCAGGGAAAAACATCTCAGGTATTAAGTGTAAGTCAATGTAATTGGCCTTCAAGAGGCACCCTGAGAACCCGTCTGCTCAGACCCCACCACCACCTCCACACACCCGTCCATGGCAGGCTCGGAGTGAGGTCTGATGGATTGCATTCCCTGTCTGACTCTTGACTGCTCCTCTAGCTCTAGCCAGGTATGAAGATCTTATCAGTCCTTGGTCCCATCGCCCCTGGCCCTTTCAGGCTGCCACAGCTTGGTTTACGGAAATATCTTTGGATCCATGCTGAGATGTACTGTATCACTGAGCAACAGCAATAAGAATATGCAGCTCCGACTGCCTGGCAGAGACACATGTCCACACTTGAGAAAGCCAATTTTTTTTTCATACATGTTATCAGTACTATTCTCGCATAAACAGATACTACACAATGAAGAGAAAAATCATTAATCATGATCTAGTATTTATAGTTTGCATTTTAAACCGCATGGTAGAAATTACACACACCAAAACTTGCAACACTGTTTAAATTCAAAGGTTATACTAAGAATACACTCCAGGCTGCAGGTGAAAGAAATGTGCCTACATGACCACCTGCACAAAGCTATCCCACAGTAAGACAACATCCTCATCTAAAATCACGTCACCTTATGACGCATAGCTCCACATAGCTACGTGCACCTGCTTTAACCCCAACAGGAACTTATCAATTCATCTCTCTTAGACCTGCACAAGTGGGGGTAATCCTCCCATTGAACTGTTTCGACTCCCCTGCCCATAAACAAAGGCGGGATAATGGCCTTGTTGGAATTGTCTTGTTTTGGTGGAGGAGCTTCAAGAGGCTTTGGGCCAAAGTCTTTGTAGCAGCTATTTGTCTCTCCACACAGGCAATAATCCTGGCATTTGTCAGGCCATTAGGGCAGACTTAAGCTTTTGGATTGCCAGCTTCTTCTTTCCGCCCTCAGCCGCACTTGAAATGGGACTTAACCCTACAATGTGCACCAATTGAAGGACATTTCCTTTTCTTCACCTGTCACCAAGGTGTAACATCAGCTGGATTACAACAGCACCAACCTAAACCAGGAACTTTGGTTGATCAAAAGTTGCCAGTCAAATAATTCTGTTTATTTACACCAAGATAAACACATATTTTGGGCTTGAACAAATGACACTGAGACGTCAGTCGCTCCACTGCTTTCTGGTCTGAGGCCCTCATTAAATTAACTAGGAGTTTAACAGTTTTTAGTCTGGTGGCAAATTAGCGTTCACAGTGGTATCAGTTTATTTATTTCTGTCTTGGAGTGGGCGACTAACAGTACGGTACACTGTAGAAGCCAGAGGAACCCCCTTGCACACCAGCTGTGAAAGCTTTTTTTTTAGGATATATTCCAATACATCATCCAGCCAGAGCATTTCAGAGTTTGAGCTGAGAGGCAATAAAGTAATTAAAGCACCAGGGGTTCAAACATTCAATATCATTTTCCAAAATGTGTTTAATTAAAATTAATCATGAGCTGCATTATATCGCTACCTGTGGTGAAAAGTGGTACACTGGTTCTCACTCTCGTCAAGCCTTTCTTTGAAGGTTGAAAATTGGAGCAAGCAGCGATTTTAAGACGTTGCCAAAGACTTTGAATTACAGCAATCGTTTGCATTTCCTCTCTTCTACATTTCCCATTATGGTATGTCTTTTTAAATAATTCCTCCCCTCGTTCAAATATTTCCTCCTAGTGGGGCAACATTAAACTCCCCACTCTAATCACATTCCATCTCTAGTTCTATAGTCAGATTCCATCTCTAATTCTATAGTCAGATTCCATCTCTAGTTCTATAATCAGATTCTATCACTAGTTCTATAGTCAGATTCCATCTCTAGTTCTATAATCAGATTCCATCTCTAATTATATAGTCAGATTCCATCTCTAGTTCTATAGTCAGATTCCGTCTCTGTGCACATTCAGTTTTCAGTACTTGTTTCAAGTCAGTCAATAGTGCTTTTAAATCATAATAAACAATGTTACAGATCCATGGTTGGTCTATATGCTAATTATAATATTTCATTATTCAAATTGTGTGTTGGCTATACAACTGCTTTGTAGAATGTATGGCAATTAATTTACAGTCTAAACAAACAAAAAATGGAACGTCAAAGAAATAAAGAAGTACTGTATATGCTTTGTATTTAATCATGGTTTACTAACATGCATCATGGGATAGGTAAAAATGTTTAATTTTCTTTGTGTCTTAAATATCTGCCTGCACGGCTAGACTGCACTACTGAACACTACATTGCTCTGTCTGATATATTTGGGGGGATTGCATTTTTTTGTGAAGTAGGACCCCATTCAAAATGGAAACATTTAAAATACTCAGTAATCACATCCAAATGCAACCAGTTTGTTATAGTGTAATAAATTGAAAGTTTATTTTTTTCTGATATTTACTGCAAAAAACTCACACATCATACAGCATACACACAGACCAGTGTTTGCTCTAATGAAAAATGGGACCTTGGAAACCTGTCTGGAAAAAAAGGAATGTTAGAGGTGAATATATGAATCTCATATTACTTGTGTTTGGCAGCATTTAACCATCATGCCTTTGCCAGTGTGCTGTTAGGAACCAGCGAACAGCCCTTCTGGAGATTCATACAGGCATTTCAGCAATGCAGGTAGCTGAGAGCATTCATTACAACTTTTAGACAGTTAAACAAACAAACTATAACTTTAAGGCAGTACATAAATTAAATAAAGAAATAAATACATTTAAGAATAAACATTTTCCCTGACTAAATAGTGTGGCTTTTGGTCTCTGAAGAACTGACCCAGAATTCTCTGAGGAACAGGGACATTGGCTATGTGAATGAGGTATTCAGACAAGATGACCAGCAATGTTTTCACACCATCTAAGGTGAACTCCCATATGAAAGCAGGAGGCTTAAAAAATGACACTATTTACAACACTATTTAACCAGCTGCAATTCTTACTGAGTGTACTAGCAGTGAATTTAGTTTTGTACTGACACATTTAAAAAAACAAATGTATTTATACATACTTTCTCTGGCATACACCAAAGTATACCCCATCAGTACACTCGCAACAAAAAAAAATGAACACAGGCCTTATTACCAAAATCTCAGCTGAAGCGTGAACCTTGCTAACAGTTAAGTGCATGCAAAGACCATTGCAAAAGTATCATGCTTCCATTTATTTCCATGGCAACCCCTCATTGCCCAGAGACACCCACACTGAGGGCTGACGATTGCCCAAGTGTTCAGCTGACTGACACGGAGTGGCAGAGCAGCTGGATGGAGAGTGTAGGCCCAGGCTCTCGGTACAAAGACGCCCGGTCAACTGACACCTGACCTGTTAGCAGTTCATTAGGGAAGCTTACATGATTTAGCTGCTTTTGGCACTTCCTGAGATGAGCCCATAGATGCAACCCCCCCACCCGCCTTCAGTGGAAGCTGTGGACATTGTGTCCTTCAGAGAACCTTTGGTCTGTTCTAATGAGCATCACTGTTTCCCTGGTGCAGAGGCCAGGGCTGAGACAGTTCGAGACCATGATAGAGGCACAGCCCCACTTGACTGGGCCCATTTCGGCTCAGCTAGCAGTCTTTCTTTTATTCATAAAGCATTTCCATTTCCATGGTCAAGTCTTGTGCCAGCATTTCAACAAGAGTCATACACCCTTTCTTGTATGTGCTGGTGGATATTTTTCATTAAAGTTACCCCAAAAAGCAGGTGGTTTATTTATATCAATTTATTAATTTATATAGAAAAGAGATCCAGTTCCAGTCTTTACTCGTAACCATATACATGATTATCATGAAATCAAAACTTTGACCAGCAAGCAAAGAGATTAAATTAGTCTACCATACACTAGATCAACTAATATGTGGCTTTATTCAACTTTGCCCTCGCTGTCCACTTTGTGTTAATTAACTGGATTTGGTTGCCACACATTTGAGAAGAAAGGCAGCCTTGTTGCCAAATGAGACACTGCACGTGTCCTGTTCTCCGCCGCCTCTACTGTTAGTCATGGTTTACTCTCCAGTCTAGCACTTACACATCATTAGCATGTGTAACTTCCTCCTATGAGGACAAGGCCAAACATGCCTGGGTACATGATGCAACCGAGAACCTCATGAATAAAACTACCAGGCCCAGTGAAGGCCCATGTAGTCATTTAAAACAACTGCGGCAAAACCAGACCAATAACAATCATGGCCACAGTCAAGGATTAACATGATCAACAATTGAGCATAAAATAAACAGAGTGGATATATTTTTACCTTTACTTTGAAAAAACAAAAAATAAAACATAACTTATTCCCAGATAAATGCCCTAGCGTCCTGCGGTTGGATTGTGAGAGGGTTTCAATCAAAGCAAAGGAACACCACCGGGCATTCACTTCCCTGTCTGCATTGAGGTTGTTTCAGTCCCACCGAGTGCTGTTTTAAGCAATAAGGTTGTTGTCATTGTCGTACTGAGCTCCAGCAGACAAAGATCATCCGGTAGAGGAGCAAAATCAATGATTTTCTCCAATCCAAGGAGTGAATGCGGGAGAGTAGAAAAGGATCGCTGGCCATTTGACCTTCTCTGTGTATTAAACAAACACCAGATGGTGGACATTCAGCAAGTCCATTATGTGAGGGCCTGGAGTGTTGTCCCTGCTGCTAATTCCCACAGAGTCCATCTCCAAGCTTGCAATTGAACTGCATGCATGCAAGCAACTTTATCTTAGACCATGAATAGCTGAAGATCCTTTCAGACGCACTCTCTAAAGCAACAAGCCCATTTCAGAAAGCCGAAGACAGCAGGTAATATTTTTGAGCTCCTGTAAATCAAAACCCTTCGAAGACACAAGATGTCTATCAGCACTGCAGGTTATTCATGGAAGCTGAGGTGTGACAACAGATGGGTGACATTATGGCGACATGCTTTGTATCATCCAGCTGAGATACAGAAAGCCATCTACTGGTGCGGATATACGATATGCCGGCTATAGGATCCCACATACTTACACAAATAACTAGAGAAGATGACTTTGCGTCAAAGAGAAATATGCATGGGCGCGTATGAAAAAGGAGGACCTTTGATGAACTGGGGCGAAAACACGCTGGGTCGCCATTGTGCCTGCACAAGCGTGTTAAGAGAGCCCAGTGTAGAGATGGGGATTCAGGCCACAATGGTTCAGCGGGGTGCTGATGTGTGTGCTGAACCAGAGGCTCGACAAGGAAGTCCTAGCTAGCGTCAGACCCAGGAGACCAGTCACCCGGCCCGTCTGTGAGGAAGTGCTGGGCTGCTTGCCTGACAGCGGCTGTGTTTGCTTTCAACAGCAAAACGGTTCCGATTATTTACATATGGACAATTTGTAAATTTCATGATGGTTTCCCATCACATAAAAGAGCCATAATGTGAATGGTGAAAGGTGTTAAGTGACAAACATCACCGTGACAGACAGTACTTGATGAAATCATATTTTTTAATGCTTGTTAGGAGCTTGGTGACACTAAAGGATACACAGTTAAATAGTTTCAAAGCAAGCTTAACGTCTGATAAAACAAACATCTTACTCTCATCACAGTACTGCACATTTGGAAGGGATATTTATACAGGACACATGATGTGTTGTATATATAAGTGTTGATTGTGCAGGACATAAGATGTGTGATATAAGATGATTGTGCAGAATATACGATTTTCACTATAGTTAGAACATACTTCATTTCCCTCAGTTACCAAATCAAACTAATGCATCATGAGGTAAATAGGTTTTTTGTTTTACTCCAATGTTTGAAAAACAAATTATTTACATTGTGAAAATGGAAAATGTAGCTCCTCATATCAGTGGCTAATAGGTATCCTGAATATTTTAGAAAACCCAAAGTCAGCTCTTAGGGAGATTTATGCAATCAGACAGACCACATGTACTATACAACCTAATGTTTGTCACCTTTGAAACCTCTGAAATGTAAAATACTGCAGACAAATATTCATAGAATTCCCATAGTTACACACCCAGAAATAATAAAAAGAACTGACCAGACCCTGGATAAAAAAGTTCTAATTGTACCTCTCATTAAAAGCATACAGCTAAAAAATGTTCACTTTTTAGTAATTGCAGAGTGACCTCTCTCGGTGTTTGTTGCTTTTTGATAATAATGCCTAACGCTGGACATTTGAAATGGCATAGTGGTAATTACCGCCATCTAATTACACACTGCCTGAAGCCTGCCTTCAAGAGGGCAGTGGAGAGAGCTCACTGACCCGTCAACTCCATCTTTAGAAATGCAGTGAGAGCTAAATCTGCGTTTCTAATTTACTGAGCTCCAGTGTGGTTAGAGGGGCGAAAAACATGACATGATTCTTAGAAAAATAAGTTATTGAGATAGTAGCCTTAGACACTTCCAAACTGAAGCCATAATTTACCCAACATGTGTAACTGTGAGCGACTGTGTGACACAATATTCATGATCAGATGACAGGTAGTGATGATAATTTTGCATGTCTACAATAATTCTATCACAGTAATTCCAACCTTGCTTAAAACAGTGCAATACGGACATCAGGAATGTGAGGAATTGCTTTTAATCATTTAGTAAATTATAATTATTATAGCATTCATGGTCTTGAATTAATGTTTTAGTTTTTAAGCTTTAGGTGTTTGCGTGGCTTATCTGTACTGGGATTGTAATGTTGAAATTCTGGTTTGGATACCAGCTATGCCATGTGTAGCTACAAAACAGAATTAGCTGCTGTTTCTGGCAGGGATGCCTAGTGGTGGCCATTGGAGATGTGCTTGCCCTCACTTCTCCAGTGTGGCATTAGGCATTAAGCCTCAGAAATGAAGACACTAAATACAGCAGCATAGAATATATTAAATAGTTAAAGAAACTTAGCAACAACTTTTTTTAATAACTTAATTTCCTCTGTATAGTTTAATGCTTGATTGATATATATATCCCTCTACTGCACGGTGTTGCCATATGGCAACATACCATTTCTTTGCAATTTCCTGGTATTTAAAAAGAAACTTCAATACTGATTGGCTTTTACATAGAACCTGGGGCCTTAGTTTAACCAATTATGTGCTTGGGGGACATCACATGACATTTATTCCTTCCAAAGTCATGCTTTTTCCCACACTGTTCCCATACTGAGGTCACCTGACGAAGAGCTGCTCAATCTACAATGATTTTGCCATTTTTTCGTCCATTTACAGCATTACAAAAAATACTGACAGATTCTGTGGGGCGTTATGACTTAATTTTATTAGAAAAATGTTTAAATTATGATAATATTGTCTTTTTATTCAAAAAATTAGGTGCGTTGCCAAATGGCAACATTGTGCAACAATGGAACAATATAGTCAGTGGAGCTAGACAGACACATAGATAGATAAATGGTGTAGGACTAGACAGATATGTTTACAGATATGCTTATATGCTTACAAATATGTTTATTCTTTTGTGTACCATGTCATAAGATAAATGGCACAAAGTGGTAGGCCACGTAAACTGACGGAGTGGGGTCAGTGGATGCTGAAGACCTGTGAAGAGGTCGCCAACTTTCTGCAGAGTCAATCACTATAGACATCCAAACTTCATGTGGCCTTCAGATTAGCTCAAGAACATTGCACAGAGAGCTTCATGGAATGGGTTTCCATGGACAAGCAGCTGCATCCAAGCCATGCATGTACAAGTGGAGGGAGATTATGGTGTGGGGTTGTTTTTGAGGAGCTGGGCTTGGCCCCTTAGTTCCAGTGAAAGGAACTCTGAATGCTTCAGCATACCAAGACATTTTGGACAATTCCATGCTCCCAACTTTGTGGGAACAGTTTGGAGCTGGCCCCTTCCTCTTCTAACATGACTGTGCACCAGTGCACAACGCAAGGTCCTTGGAGTAACGCAAAGACATGGATGGTAGAGTCTGGTGTGGATGAACTTGACTGGCCTGCCCATTACCTGATAGAACACCTTTGGGATGAATTAGAGCGGAAACTGAGAGCTAGGCCTTCTCATCCAACATCAGTATGTGACCTCACAAATACGCTTATAAAGAATGGTCAGTATTCCCTATAAACACACTCCTAAACCTTGTGGACAGCCTTCCCAGAAGAGTTGAAGCTGTTCTAGATGCAAAGGGTGGACCAACGTCATATTGAACCCTATGGATTAGGAATGAGATATCACTTTTTATTACAAATTTCTCATTGATTAATCAATTGTAACATTTTCCAGTGAACAAAACTAATTATACTCATCTATGAAAGTTCTATGATCTGTATGATCTTGTTTCCATTGTTGCACAATGTTGCCATATGGCAACGTACCAAAACGTACCCCTTAAAAAATAAATATTTCTAAAAAAACTTTAAATATGTAAATCCAAGTTCATTTTAAGTGATAAAAAACACTGTAAAAATTTTTTACATGTTGGTGTAATAATGCGTGCAGTAGAGGGATATATATATATATATATATATATATATATATATATATATATATATATATATATATATATATATATATATATATATATTTAAGTGGGATGCAGGAAATAATCCTTTTTATTATGATAACGTATCATTCTGAGTTTTTCATTACATAGAAATTTGCTTCAACAATTAGACAACCAATGACTGGGTTTGAATGTGAGAGGGAACAAAAATTCTTCTTGATTTTCTCCAGTCTCTGCATTTGGAGCGTATCCATCAACAGTACCCAATTAGACTGGGCTAGTCCTCTCTCGTATGAAACTAAGTGTTTAGCCTGTATTTACACTTAGCAAAACATAAGCATAACAGAAACACAGAAACCTGCTATTATGCAGACTGGACTGTAGTGAGTCCAAAACAAATCCCTTGATCTAACCTACTGGAATACTGGAAATGTTACTACACAAATGCTCTGGGATGTACTAATAGCCTGGCTGTTTTAAGTAATGATATTGTTAGCTTCTTTTCAATGTGGTTTCCACAAATTAATGCTATAGTCAGGCCATTGGAGAACTAACAGCAAACACGACAATATCTGCTTTTAGATACATAATTGGCTTTATTTCAATTAATGGCAATTTGATGGAGGAACAAATATGCACATCCATGAAACATCTCCATCATTAGCCAACATGCCATTTTTTACATTTCATTAACGCAAGGAAATATGGCATTTCAGAGACATGTCATCACTGAGGTCAGCAGACTTGCTGGGTGGCCAATATCTGAAATCGGTCTTAAAATGTTTTTAGGAGGTTTCCCTTCTTGGAGTTGTGAGCAGATATAACCGAAACCACTGAAGTACATTGCAGGTCCATCTGCTTGGCAGAGAAGTGAATACTAAACCATCTGGGCCTCTTCTTGTGCCAGAAAAAGGATATGGATAGGTATTGTCTGACATAGATCACCTCAGGGGGTACGTTATTCCACTAAGAACACACACACTCAGAGTTGCACATACACACAAACAAATGCAGCACCATTAGTCGGTGCTGTGTTCATTTACATGGTATAAAAGTCTACAAGCATTCTGTGTAAAACTGCTAAGAACTCTGGGAGTCATGGAATCTCCAGGTGTAGAAACATGCTACCATCATGTCTTATTGGCCAGTCACGTAAACTTCTATTGAGTTATATTTCAGTTATCTTTTGAATTAAGAAGTGTACATATAACTCTTTGGACTACTGGTTCCTAACAGCATTTACAACAGACTATATAAGTAGTAACACTTAATTGGCCTCTAAAATGAGTTGATAAAATAAAGTAGTTGAGGCTGCCATGTTGAAATGGAGGATTGTGTCTTTAAGGGCCCCCTCCCATCGGCTCTTGAGAGGTCAGGATAGTAACACATGCTCAAATAAGGAGCTTCAGTTGTGATTAACACAGTGACTATTTTGATAAATACTTTGAAGCTTTATTTTCTTAAGGATATGTGAGCTGGCGTAAGTTTTGGCAAGGTTGGAATGTTTGAAGTGGCGTAAGCCAGCTGCTCATGAGGGGGATACTTGCCGAGGTTTGTTTATTCACAAGCCTATAACCATTAAGCAACAGCCTCGCGGGTTTGCCCTCCTCTGAAAAAGCTGCATTTGGAACCAGTGCGCTTTCTTAACCTCCCTGTAACTCGGAGTCCCTCCATCACAGAAGCAGCGGATCTGAAAAGCGATCGTAGTTTTGACATGATGGCGAACGACTCTCTAGTGGCATAGGATACATCTGTAAACACTGGCTACATGCAGCCAATGGGGTTCTCACAATGAACACCCCCCCCACACACACACACAGCCCCCAGCCACCTCCCCACACCACACAGGCACACACATAGACTCCAAAGCTCCTCCATCTATTTCTGAGGGGTCTGCAGACATCCAATGGATGTGCTAAAATTCCCCGCTGTGCCTGGTCCGTTAGCAGCGGACCTGTGACAAAGCCTCACACCTCGCGCCCGGCCTGCCAGCCCAGCTCTGGCTTTCCCCTCTGACATCTGCTCGGGGTTGGGGTTTCATTCAAGAGGGGGGCAGAGAGAGTCAATCTGCTCTTTTTTAAAAAAGAAGCCTTGCGGTGCCCTGGGTGCTGATAGGGGGTTGGGGGTGGGGGGTGGGAGAGATGAGGAATCCTCACCATTTCTCTTGCTGGCACCACTGGTGTGCTTTTCTGCAACCCTTCCCCATCAACGCCGCCACAACTCAGAGCCGTCTTTCATATCCTCCCACGGCTCCAGATTGACAGGCCTCAGACAGTTCAGGTGATGAGGAGGAGAGGGTGCGAATGGAGATAGAGAGGTGCCATGTTTGAACACTTCATAAAGAAGCAGGACTGATACTCTGGAAAAAAAAACCTTGCTCTTTTTGGCAAGTCAACCATCATGACTATTTGAGGACTTTGACAGATTGTGCTAATGAGTTTATTTAGTGGATCAAAACGTGGACTAGAGCTGTTTTCAAGCTTTATTTATGTCGCTGACTAACTCGGTCATTGACAGAATGAGGCAACATCAATCATCTTGTTTTGATATGTGGAAGGAACACTGAAAAAAAACAATCTTTTTCTTTAAGTACATGTCCATATATTTTGCTCAGGTTGGCATGAGTGAAAGAAAATATGACAAAAATAATTTATTATAGTCAGATGAATATATCATTTCTATGTTTTATAAATGTTTTGTTTCTATATTTTCCAAATTAACTTTAAACATTAACAATTTCATATGAGTTTGACTAATTAGAAAGAAAAAAACAATGAAAATATTTAGAATCTATGAAAAAACACCCATGATCCTCATTTCTATTATGCATAATCAACATAATAGATTTTTGTCTGTTACTTTTCTGATCTAGTCCTAATATGGTATGTAAGAGAATCGGCTGCTGTACTATAACTTGCAGAGAAAAAGGGGACTGTTTCACCATGTAATCCCTGTCTCCATCACTGCTCTGCTAGAAGAACACAAGTGGCATTCTTTTCCCAGATTAAAATCACCACGGCACATTTGTAGGACATGTAGCCACTTACTGCTCTCAAAGATTAAGACCTGCACGCACGACTTTCAGAGGTGACGGCCTTTATCGCGCTGCGTGCTTCACTGGAGAACAGAGGGCCTGCAAATAAGACCGCAACGTCTGGGGCTCAATTGGGTTTGTATTCAGGGATCTGTCTAATGCTGGTGGTAAAGTAATACCACAGCCTAGCGTAGCACGGGTCGGTGTGGACAAGCATTGACTTAGTGCTTGCACCGGAGCTGATAGTGTTGGTTCAGCTGAAGAAAGACCCTTCCCTGTGGGGGAGAGAGCAGACACAAGTGCAGCACAAGCATGACAAATGCAGCCAGAAAAATCCATTAGATATAGCTAGTTAACCGCCTAATTATTCTCAAGATAGAATTATCTGGACACAAAGTGTTCATTGCATGAACGAGAAGTAATAACGACCTTCAATTTAATTCTCATCTCCCTAATTAGAATGAAAGGGCATATCAAATCCAGTTAAGAACTCGTGCAGATTAGTTGAGAGACTACAGCGACAGGTAATTATAAAGAAAAGTGTTGAAGAAATGTTATTTACCGTGAGCCTTAGTAAGGTTTGTTATTAGGCAACTGACTGCTGGTGATCACTTGCACCACAACTTCAACAATATTTCTTGGGAGTCATTAGACAGATCATGCTGAGACTTCCAATTGAAATGTCAATTCACTTAGTCTAGTAGTACCAGCACTGTGATGTTGAGCCTGTTCAAGACCATAATGTAATCTACATTTAATCTAATTACTACGTGACTTTAGCCAAATGATACTGATAGTTCTCTGAAAAGAGACAGCAGTAAGTTATTAGTTCAAAGAAATTCGTGTTGGTAAAGCAATTGCATGAATTCACTGCAAAGTGTGAAGTTGAAATAGTTAAGTGGTTTTTTAATAAATAGTTTAAATAGTTAAGCGGTCTTTTGCTCTTTCTTTCATTATACAAAGATTGAATTGGTGGGTCTTAGCCAATGTAACTCTAAAAATAGCTGTTGATAAGAGTAGGACTTTATATACAAAAATATGAAAATGAAAAAAATGTTTTTATGTTCAAGATATAATTGAATTCAAGATATAGTTCAATTGAAGTTTTGAATGTAGAAAAATGCCCTAATTTTAAACCCTACATCAGGGATCATAAATTTGATGTGCTCATTTTAGAATGACAACATTAAATTGTTTTTATTTATATTATATTTGTACTTTAAAGACAAAGTAATTTTCAGCCATGTAAATAAATGATCATTTATTTAAATGCAAAGTCATTGTTTAACTTTGTTATAATAATTTTTTTTATATATTTATCATATGTATAAATACAACATGAATTTTTATTATAACAGCACAATACACAGCAGAAAGGTAGCGAGTGTTTATATTCTCAACTGTATGTCTAATTTACAAGTATTTTAATTGCAAGCAAAGTATTGTAACACATATTAGTTGCTTGGTTTTCCCCAGGTAGATTCATGCAACGTAAGTTTTAATGTTAAAAATAAACGCAAATAATTTGGTATTATTATACCAATAAAATAATAACAATTAAATAATGAGCCAAGCTGTTTTCCTGAGATCTTGAACGATCATTATGTTGAATTCCTAATGGCAGACCTTTGGAAAGGTGATGATTTTATTTATTTTTGTATCATCAAAACAGTTTTGTGTTTCATTCAGAAATTTCAACAGCGAGGGTGTGAGACATAAACCCAACCCCACTGTCTGGACTGCGATCTTGGTAAGACCAGGGTGAGAGAAATGAGTCACTGCCCCTCAGCACGGCTTTACATCAACTGTCATTTTACTCTAAATGCTTTTCCCATCTTCCTTAGATACTTTTCATCAGGATATTGACAATTTAAGTCTCAAGCTCAACCAGATTTTTGATTTCCTGAAACAGGATTTTGGTGGGGCTGATGAAAAAAATTCTACAGAGCTCAATTGTACTCCTTTGGCCTCTATCAGATTACGTGTGGGTACATGTGGCATGTGGTAGTGTGAGGAGACTGAGAGGCCTATGGAGGCATTGCCCTCTAGAGGCCACTCCCCATGTAAGCCCATCCTCATGAATGATGGCCTCCCATCCACATCTGCTGCACATGTATGCACTTTGCAGGTGTTAGCTTATGCACTTGATGCAGACGAAAGCATTATGTTGTTTCTGCTGCCATGAAATTTAGATTAGTGATAATCTAAATAGTGGTGGAAAATGCTGATTCTGATGTTCACCCATCTACAGAAGATGTCAAAAAGAAAAGTCCTGGAAATAACATGTAGACTGCACTCCATTGTGGTAGTTTTTATTTTTCTCTTGTAGATGTCAGAGATGTCAAATCTCTGTAATAGATAAAAGATGCAAAACATGTTTATATGTATTCCAAATTAGAGATCCAGTGTGTGCAAGTACACAGGCTTGACCAAGTCATTTAAATATG
Source organism: Brachyhypopomus gauderio (assembly GCF_052324685.1). NCBI lineage: Eukaryota > Metazoa > Chordata > Actinopteri > Gymnotiformes > Hypopomidae > Brachyhypopomus > Brachyhypopomus gauderio. The sequence goes on from NC_135227.1 coordinate 11,868,672, forward strand.
TCAGAATGTTCTCTACCTATCTATATCTATATCTACCTATACCAATTCATGCATTAGGACATTAATCACTAGAGTATATCTTTGGTGCCATAACAGTTCAGCATTTTTGTAGTGCCTGCAACCTTCTCAAAGATGCAGAGGAAAACACATAGCATGACAGGAGAAGAAGAATGCTCCAGGGTGCGCGTTTAATTAACAGACCCTGCTTTATGAATCGCCGGCATGAATTCGCCTTGTTTTACGAAGCGAGGTCCTGTTTTTCTCATTCTTCTTCTTTTGTTTCCGAGACAGGGAGCGGATCTGGCTCTATGGGACATTTAAATAGAGAGCTAATTCAGGCGGAGGGGCTCTTTCTTGGCCGGGCCGGGCTCACTGGGGCCTTTTGTGCACTGCACCTCTCTCCATGAGTCCTCCCTCTCCCGGCTGGTCAGATTTTTTTTTTGTCTGTGCTGGATAATCAGCTTGGACCGTTTGAGTCAGATGTGGTGGGAACTGGGCCTGCTTGGGGCTCCTCTCTGAAGGTGTTTGTTGTTAAATAGAACAATTCGGCTGTCTCTTTAGAAAGCCTGACAAAAGCAAATACTCCCCGCTGAAAATTTTCTTAGCCCATCGCACAAAGGCTCAAGTTTGTTTAAGAAATTGCCGCTAAAGAAAGCGTCAACCCATTAAGGTAATTATATGGAACCTGTGTCCTATAAAGGCTTAATTGATGTTAATGTTTGTCTAATTGGGGATTCAGGGAGAGCAAAGGACTAAAGGTCTTCATAGCACTTTCAGGCAAGGCTCTGAAAAGGGTCCTTCTGGTTTTCACACTTCCCACAATGGCTGCCCGTCTTTCTCACATTACGGCCTGTTTTCAGCTATTTCCAGCATTCTGCAGCACTACTTAGAGCACAAAATAAGGGTGAAGAGCCATTGTCTGGTGCAAGCACTTTTCAAAGAGTGTTCCTGACAGGAATTGTTAGAGGACTCATGTTGAAGACAGGGGGGTGTGAGGGTGAAAGCCACTGTCATGCACTCTTGTCATGTCTCCGGTGTACGGCAATGGGACTCTTAATTGCTGCATCTGTTTTTTCATAGCACCAATTCATTTAAACAAAATACTTCAGTCAGCACCTCCTGTTCCTGCAGCCGAGCACAAGTTTATCAATTGTGAGTGTCGGTGCATTTGCATGTGTTTGTGTGTGCATTCTGCGGCACGTATTTGTTAAAATAGTACCTTTCCCCCCGTACATCCCTTAATACTGACTCTGGCTTCAGCCTCAGGCGCTCATACAAATCCCTCATCACAATCAGCACATTCTGTCTCAATAGAAAAACCCTCAGTGGTAGCATTTGTTTGCTGAGAGACACAAGGACGGTCTTTCGGCTATGCCAGACAGAATAGCCAAAGCACAGTGTACTTTAGTACTCTTTTAGTATGCTACTTTGTAAAAGACTCTGATTGTACAGTTACAGCAACGTAGAGAAGACAAATATGATGTTTTTGGTTCTTTCGTTTTTAACTGATCTGTCTTGGAAAACACTTGCCTGGCTCTATTCAGACTCTCTGACCATTTCAAATATTTCTCCTTGGTCTAATTGCTAAGGTCGGTGTTAACAACCAATGCCATTTCCACACAAAGTTAAAATAGGGCCAGTGGTGAATGGCAAACTGATTGTACCGCTGTCAGCCTCCTGCATAGGCTCGTTCCGCAGATGGGAAGTGTGAAGGATGGGGGGGGTGGTGGGGGGGGAGGTGGAGGAAAAGGCACTTCATTTAACTTGCACCAAGCTGATTGGAGTGGAGAAGGCAATTCAGATCTTGAGTGGATTTCCCATTGCAGAACCTTCTCTCAATCCACACCCATTTCCGCAGGCCTCCTGTCAGTCATAGCACACAAGGCAAGCCCTCGCACAACTCAATGGTTCCTCTCCACCTGCACACAATGGTGACAAGTGGGAAAAAAACACCCAAGCATGGTAGCTATATGTGGTCATCAAAAATCAGCACTATGCTGATGGAGGCTGCCTTAACCCTACTTATATGACCTTTGGCCCAAGTGGCCAAGGAGGTTGTTAGAACACACAATGTGTGCAAGTTAGGCTAGCTGATCTCCAGTGGAGAAGGGTATTAATGTTTTCCATTGGTTCCTTACCTGAAACACCCGCCACCTTCTCTTCAAAAATGCCATTAGCCATCACCATGACACAATCACAAAATGCTGCATTTGGATACAGCTTCTGCATCCAATGTCACATACATACTGACACTGTACAAAATTAACCAACAGAATGGCTGTGTGGAAATAACTGATATCACACTGAACTTTAAATCAAAAACTTATTTTTCGTTTTCATTATAAATTAAATCCTTGTGGGTGGGGGCGGGGAAGGAATAAAACAAAAATCAGTAAGTTGTTAGAACTGTTTTATATGCTGAGAATGTACAGCATAATTGATTTACAAGAGGACATTAAAAACCAGATGGTTCAAGAACCATCCTCTTCAGTGCAAAAGTGTTTCTATCAAAATGTCATGCTGGCATGGAGTAACTTAATCACAGTATTTTGTTGAGGAAAATTATCTAAAAACCCTGTCTACAAAGTGTCGCATTACTCATCAAAGTACTTTGCGGGTGAATAATGACCGGGGGTCATGGCCTCTAACCCCACAGGGTGACCTGTGGATATGTGTGAGTCAGTCAGAAAAAGCTTTGTGGCTGCCCTTTCCTAAGCTCAGCCTCTCTGGAACAGAAACTTGACTCCACAGCCATAATCACTTTAGTACTGTTTTTGTTCTGTGGTAAGTGGACAAAATATTTGGATGATCTTGAGCAAGCACAATAATTGAATATGTGATTTGGTAGTAGCAGGTGTTTGGAATCTTGAGCTTGTCTTTACATAATGAAGCATTCTGTAAACAAAAGCAAGTTGTTATGTTGCTTCAGCATGCTGGGGGATATGCTCAAATGAAACAACTAATTTTCTTGATAGCATACTGTAATCATGCTGTTCCTCTACCACGCACTGTGCTGAGTGGTGTGTTGCCTATTAATTCATTCTCCTTCTCTCCGGTGAGAGAGGGCCCTCCTTCCACTAGTAAACTGCTATTACTCATTACACCTCTAAGCCTATAAGTACAAATAATCCCTGCGGTTTGAAAGAGTGTAATAATTATTGTTATTTGCTTAGATGTGGATGGAGTATAGCACACGGCTCTAGAATGTTTTGGAGATTTGGATATTATATCTATATATATAAATATGTGTGTGTGTGTGTGTGTGTGTGTGTGTGTGTGTGTGTGTGTGTGTGTGTGTTTAATTACAGCATCCAGGTACGGGCCTGATTGCTGTCGTGTGACAAACTAGGATGATGTTAGCGACACGGCCTCACGCTAGCCGATATTTCTATATTTAGAACGTATTTAATAGCCTTTATAGCTTGTGCAACACTAGTTTACATTTTAATGAACAATTACAATTTAATTAATTTGTCTCGTAAATATAATAGTTGTCTAAAACCGTGAGCTTATGGAACAATGAAGAACAGGAAAAAATCAACCAAACCTCCTTAACCTACTATGGAATGAATGGATAAATCCCCGTAGCTAGACTCAAAGTAGCCTAGCATACCCAAGCAAGCTTATTTCAATGATGTAAAAATAGAGGGTCAGGCGGCACCATAAAACTGGACCACTCAGTGTAAGTAACATAGCCTACCTTCTCGCTCTGGTCTCGCTGTCTCAACATCAAATTCAGGTTTTAAACTTTTCAGTAGGGCTTACAGTTGTACAGTTTCGGGGTCTTGCGTTAAACGTCAGCGCTAACTAAAAGGTCCGGAAGGGTCAGAGTTGCAGAAAGACGCCGGGTAGTTGTGCATCAGTTTAAACAGTTATGTGTGTGTGAAGATAGGTGTATTCACAAAACAAAACAATGAAAAGCACAAACCCAATGTTGCAATACATTTATGGTTCATCCAAGTGTACGAATAAATGAATGAATAAATTAACGAATGCGGATTGTTACGCGAGAACAAACAAACTGGTAGATAGATAGACAATAAATAAATAAAATAGAAAAAAAATTTGCAAAACAATGAACGTTATGTAATTTGTTATTGTATGCCAAATAGTGTGTTTTTGCGTTATTACGCATCTGCTTTTATCTCACCAAGTCTGGCTGTATATAGATGGTTGATCAAATTAATATTCTGTTGTTTACCATTCTCCTTCAGCATTCCTGTTGTGTCCAGTGCACAGTTACAAAGAGTGCAGACAAAGGTCCAGGGACGCCTCAGATCCTTCCTGCTTTGGCTTGTGATTTGGGACGAAATCAGACGGTGGCCACTTGTTACACACACTGTGACCTCTTTGTCCTGCACCTGTGTAGAGTCCACACCCCTCCCCACCTCCCACAGGGCAAGAAAACAGAACAAGAGTCAGGTTAGAGGTCAAGGGTCAGAGCACTGAGAAGAGGAAGTTGCTTTTAAAAACAGTAAGATGATTATCGCTCTCATCTGATTTGACAGCCATCTGTCAGTCAAGGAATTTAGACATTTGCTTTCACCCCAAACAAATTGCTTTAACTACGATTCTTAAAAGCTATATAGTGAACTGGATGGTCTTCTTTCATTCAGAATTTTTACTTAGAGGGTGGGGTCTACAATAATGGATTGATCAGACATGATATGCAGCATTGAAATCCGTGTCTGTGAGGCCTTGGAGAGGGTCATTTTTAGGAGGTCATATTTAGGGTGAGGTACTGCACAGCTGCCAAAGTTGTAATCCAGTTGTCAACATAACAGCTAAAGCTATTGCCATAAACACTGAAGTGAACAGTTTAAAAACAGGCCAAGAGTAAAAATATACACCTGTGTTAAACTCTAAAACATCACTGAGAAAATGAAAATACACTTTTACTTACAGCATTTACCTTTAGATCCTTAAATTGTGATGTTCCTTTAATTTAAGGTGCCAGACTTACAGCTGATGGCATTTTATCAGTGTCAATAAGGATATTCAGAACATTTTAATAACCTGTCATATTGTGTTTTACTCTAATTACAAAGCCATGGACTAATTGAAATGTACTTCACTCAGTTTAAGATCACAGTTTCTTCAAGTTCTACCGAACAAGTTCTTCCTCGAGTTCTACCCAACCTGATTGGTTGAGAGGCATCAAAGGCTTTGCTGGTGGATGAGACTAAAGGAGCAGCATGAGAAAGCGAGATGTGCCTGTCCAGCAGGTAAACTGACAGGTACAGGCAGGGCCTGTGGACAATGAGTCAATGCCATTCAGGTAAACTCAGCTTTGATGGTGAAGAAATGGGATTAGCAGCAGTTGGAGAAACCCTGTCATTTTATCACCTGGCATGTTGGTGTCAAGTTTCACCCTAACAATGGCATGTGTTTGGAAACAAATATGACTCCACAACATCTCAAACGTGTTGCTGTTACTGAGTGGTCTGTATGGGAAATTTAGGGGTTGGTTCTTCCAAGTCAATTCAAACAGGCTTAATTTCTGCACCTAACAGATCATAAAGGATCATTTTCTTCCATTATGCTGGTTACTGCTTCATCTTAAGACTGAATCATTTATCTCTCTTGTTAATATTTAGTTGTATTTATTGTGTTTATAATAGTAATAGTATATTTATTGTGTTATTTTATTTATTTATCTGTATCTGTTTATTGTGTTCATCCAATGGTCCTTGAATGGTAAACTATTTCTGTTCTTACTCACAAATGGGTTATTATGTTATGACATTCAAGTAATTATTGCTGATGAAATAATTCACCATTGTAGTTAATGTCCGTATACTGTGTTTCTTGGGGCTTAGAGCGAGAATTGTTCTGAAATAATAATGCCGAGATGTGTTTTTGATTCCAGTCAGTAATCAGAGCACAAAACTGTTCTGTCTCGAAATATGCAAGATCAATCTTTCACCTCCCAGACAGAGAGAATTAAAAAATGGCAACAACCAGGTACCAGAGCCCTGCCTTCTTCCACCATTATAATGTGAGTGTAATTATTGGCTCGCCCGTTCTCTGCTTGCTGAAAAACTGAGTTCATAATTGAGGCACGTCATAAAATTTGAACACTACCAGATGAGACGCACGTCAAAACGTTGGTCGGAATTTGCGGAAATACGCCAGCTTTGTGGCAACGGCTTACAGATCATATCTTAAAAAAAACCTTCTACTGCTTTCTGCTATGACAAGCCATCCTTGGCGGTGGGAAAGAAAGCCTAATTGGGCGAGTGCGGTTTGGCCCAAACTCTCCCACCAGTATCAGTCGCTCTCAAATTGTGGCTCATGAGGGAATATGTGGGTGGAAGGCAAACACTTACCATGCCATTATTCCAGTCTCTACCAGTTCAACTCTCCCCCCACCCCCACCCCACCCACCTCATCCCTACATACCCCCTTGCATCAGCTTCTCTATGTTGCTGTGACAGCAAATGGAAGGGGAGGGGCCTGGCGGTGGGCTCAGCGAATGGCAACACCTGCGGTGTCTCTGAAAGGCATGCTGTTCCTGCTCAGCCCTGGAGTCTGCAGACATTGTATGGAGATGGAGAAAGGAGCCAGGGCCCCTTACCTGGGCGAGAGCAGGCACTCCAGCTCAGTCAGGCCCTGGCTGGCAGATTGGTAATGAGCGGCTGTATGTGGTTAGACTCAGGCCCAGGCGCTGGGGCCCCCTGGGGTGCCAAATGTGGTGGGGGATAATAAGAGGGCTGAGACACTCAGTGTGGAGGTGATTCATGGAGGCCATCCGTCCGGATTATCTTTCTCACCGTGGGCACAATGAGGACGGGGTTCCCCAGGGTTAGGAACAACACCGCCAGATTGGCCCTTCAAGCCCCCAGGGGAGATGGGCCTTTCCCAGGGTACAAACACTGCAGTGCCCATCAGGTTAATGTGAAATGTAAATACATGTTTGTCCCAAACTGGAGTTCCAGTCAGGTGTGGAACACAAACACAAATGTCTGTTTTGTAAAAAACAGAGGGCAATATGTACCAACCTCTTCATGGTTTAATTAATTGCAAAGTTGAATGTGTTGAGCATGAAAGAGTAAAACTGACTTTCTTGGATTATGCAGATGTGGTCAAAATTATGCACAAAAAAATCTGTTTTATTTAGTCAGTGCAATTAAGATGAAGTACAAACAAATTTGTGTCAAAAATTATTTAAAAGACTATTCTAGTGTTCTTCAGCTGAATCTTCTGCATCTGTGGTCCATGGTCCAATTATCACAGTGCATAATTTTGTTGAATTTACTTAAAAACAGAAGGAAAGACCACTTGCTACAAAATCCTGAGGACAGATGTTGAGAAAGAACTGCCCAGCTGCTCTTTAGGCCTGCGTTAAAAGGTTCACTTGGGTCAGTTGGTTTTTCTGTGGTAACTGACCACACAATACAGTTGTAGTAGATAAAGATTAGGTTATAAACAATAAGAAGTTAATTTAGCCACACAAACATACAAACACAGTTTTACACTGGAAATATGGATGAAAGATATATTCGGGAAAGGTAACCCACTCGTTCCACAACTTTTTTAAGTAGAAGCCTTAACACCTAATGAAACTGCTTTCACTAATAAATGGTATGAACAGTTTTAGTCTCCATGGTGCAGAACAAACAGGGAGTATTAGAGAGCAGAATATTATAAAGAAAATAAAACACGCAGCACGCTAACAATATTAGTAATGAATAAAACTGGAGGTAGTCAGCATTACAAAGTTTGATCATACTAACTTGTTCCAGTTAAGTTTCAGTCATGACAGCCATGACAGCATAAGAGCAACCACAACAAAGAATCACAGATACACACAAAAGAACAAAACAAACAACAACAACTGAAAAAGAAACACCCACACCATTATGTCATACAAAGACACCTACCATCTGATGGAGGACTTCAAACCCCGCAGCTTCCTCAGACCAACCCTAACCCTAACTCAAATCTTACCCTAGCTTGGATGTGAGACATCCATCCACAGTGACACTTCCTACCCCTCCATGAGCCTGAGGGCAGAGAGCGGAGTGTGCCTGCAGCTCTGCAGATGTGCACTGCCTCTGCAAGGCCACAGCTGCTGGCATGCTCCATCCAGCTAGGGTCTCTTTCAACCTCACTCCCAGAGGCATTTATTTTTTGCTGAGGTGTTAAAAGGGATGGTAGATATTTTAGGTTTATTTTGTGTTTGCATTCTGGATTTGCATGTAAACCCAAGCTGTTCCCAGGAGGCATGTCATTCAACCAGTGGCAGCTATTTAAACAGTGTGGAAAAGCTAAAAAATGGGAATAGAAATGGAAATAGGATTTTGCTGGGAGCGTGAATGCCAGCATTGAAGCCTATACAATTCGGTTGGTGAACCCATACTGTTCACATCTGCCTTAGTGTACATTTATATTTATTGACTGTTTTGTTGTTCCTCAAGAGCTAAGAGTCACTTTCTTACACCTCCATGAGATGCCAATGTTGACAAACAATGATCCTACAAACCAACCAATTATAGGCTACTTTCAAAAGACTTTTAACTTAAAAAGAATGGTTCTTATATCTACAATTGTTTACATGTCCGAAGGCCCAACAGTGTCAGCATTTTCATTTTTTAAACTCACAGGGTATATCTTTAAATAAAGCAACAGAAGAAACCATGTTAATCGATAAAGAATCACTTAAATGCCAATACATTCAGCCACAGGGACAGCTACAGCGAAAGTGGCTACCCAGCAGCCTGCTGTAATGACCTTGTAATCTTATTCCTGGTGAAGAATAGAGTTCCTCCTGATGACATTGACACTGTCATTACAAACTATGGGACAAGGAGGTTCACACTTGTTGAGCCCCCACCCTTTTCATTTCGCTACTTGAAGCAGTTTCACCTGTCAGCCTTTCTGAAGCATAGCAAGCACTACACTGATTAACTGTAAGTAGTCCTGGCTGTCCACAGTCTCCAAGACATGGTAAAATATTGAAAATGCAAGATCAGCGTTTGAGGCAGGAGCTCCATTACTTCCTTCTGTTTCTGTCCTTCGTGTTGGCAATCCTGACGTATTTTGCTGAGTAGGATAGGACACGTTGTGGAAACACCTCAGCGCCGCTCACAGAGTTTACTGATGCAGCGTGTGACTGTGCTTCATTTGGAAACAATGTGTGTGAGGCAGATTCTTCAGTCCTACGGTTTTGATGCAGTGCTGAAGTCAAGAGTCATGAATAAAACACTGTGGCAATGCTGTGTATCCCTCTTCAAACAGAATACGCAAAATATTCACAACCTGAGCTGTGTTATGAAACAATAGACTCATCTATTTGACAAACTTTTCCAAATATGTTATTTCCAAAATTTGTTAATGAAGATATGTCAGTGTCTGGTCATTAATATTCTGTTTCTAAAGCTGTATGAGGAGGGCAAGGCAGTCATTTTACCTCATCAGTTATTTATGTAGCTGAAATATGAGCTCACAAATGTGGAGTTTATATTACAGCATAAACTCATATATAAAGCACAAAGTAATATATTACAAATATTTCATTAGTTTTCTTCAGTTTCATGATGTATGAAAAATTATTTTTTATTGAACTACTTTTTTCACAAAAGCTTTCAATGCCACAGGATGGGGGACCTTAATTGTTTAATTGCTCAGTAATGTTTGAAAAGATTGTGGCAAATAAAAAATGTCAACAATGGACTTCATACCGAGTAGACCAAAAACCCTGGAGGTATTCAGGAACAAATGCTGTATACTTCCTGCCGGGGACCAATTACGCCTCATAGTCTGGAACTGTCCAGCTCAGACTTCCAGTTTCTATGTCATGAAATTGGACCTAACAGTTAGAACCTTTACAGATTGGATTATAGAATCCTAATGCAATCCCACTTACATGCATTCACTTGGCCCTTGGCACATGAAAGTATTTGGTAGATTTCTTTCAACCAATCAAAAACTTCACAACTTAACTAAGTCCGTGTGCTGGCAAGCTGATCTTCTTGTAGTAATACTTTTTTGTTGAATGAAATTGATATGTCTTATTGTCATTCCAGATCAATCTTATTCAGACAAACTTAGTAATAATGACGTAAAACAAACCAAACTTGACCAATACAAGATTAATGTGTATGAGGCTTCTTTGCAACCAATAATCCATGTTAACAATTTCAAAGGAAGTTTTTATGAGTTACAATATGGTCTCCTCTGTCCATATGACTTAATTTATTCAAATATATTCATGCTGTCAAAATATAAATATCTAATATCAGTGCCTTTTACTGCGAAGTGGTACAACCCAGTGACTTCAAAACCAGTGACTTCAAAAGACACTGGACCAGTGGTAGAGGGGGATGAAGAGCATCTCCTGATTAACTAAAATTGGCTAAAGTTTCCCCTTTAATATAAAGGCATTAATAATCTTATACCAGTCAATTTATCTGATCACATATTGACTCTAGTCCACTATACTCATGGATGACCAACTGTGCTGTAAAGTGATCAGTTACCTTATTTTGAATAAAATAGGAAACGATATTGGTGCAAAAATAGTGCAAAAGTGCAAAAAGTACTTCTTAACCCCTATTAATTTACCTGTACCTCTATAACTATAATATTATTTCAGTTGTTCACATATTCCTCAGAAATGCTTTATTAGAATGGTCACCTCAGCTAATAAACATCAACTTTCATACACTTCATACACATTTTCAAGTATGCCAGTGTATTTTCTCATTTACACATGTATAAGTCTTCCTGACTGCCTTTAAACATGATTTTCAAGTTCATCCAGAAAATCTAACAACCTTCATAGAGCTTTCTTTAGGTCATTACCTGTCTAGGTCCTAGACAGTTTACACTTTGTCATTGAAAGCATTTACCTCAATGTTGACTGAGCCTTCTGCCCAATGTCACCTCAGTGTTCATTTAATCTAAAACCTGTCTGATCAGCTTCAAACTCATTTTCTCTCACAAACAATGTCAAACATAAAAAACTTAACTCTATGTTTTTTGCGATTGTCTTTTATCTGTTTGCTTTTTAATAAATTACATTCAATGTTTTGGGGATGGGAAATCTGTTTCTGGGCTTTTTTGTACTTTCCCTGCTTGTTCTGTCTTTTATTTAGTTAGTCTTTTGCTGTTTGTATTTACAAAACATTACTGTGTAAGTAATTATTCAAAAAGGGCACTGTACACCTCTTCTGTACTGACATGGATCGTGAGTTTTGATCATGTAGATTTGTCAGTCCTGTTTCAGTTACTCTCACTGAGCAGAGATGAATAGTGTTAGGTCTCTTGTGTAAACAGTGCTGGGTTAGGCAGTGCTGACCATATTTGCCAACATTCAGAAACTGAAGGACATGATGAGTCAAAGAAATGATGAACATCACAAATGGTGTGGCGAGGGTTTGTTGTAGTTGAAAGATGGACCATATGAAAGCAGTTGAGGTGTGAGTGTGCATGCGTGTGTGTGTGTGTGTGTGTGTGTGTGTGTGTGAGAGAGAGAGAGAGAGTGTGTGTGTGTGTGTGTGTGTGTGTGTGTGTGTGTGTGTGTGTGTGTGTGTGTGTGTGAGAGAGAGAGAGAGAGAGAGAGAGTGTGTGTGTGTGTGTGTGTGTGTGTGTGTGTGTGTGTGTGTGTGTGTGTGTGTGTGTGTGTGTGTGTGTCTGTCTGTGTGTGTGTGTGTGTGTGTGTGTGTGTGTGTGTGTGTGTGTGTGTGTGTGTGTGTGTGTGTGTGTGTGTGTGCACAAGCATGGTTGTGAGAGTGAAAGTCAGAGAATTTAATATATGTAAGACAAAATTGTTTTATTACATGTTGATATGAAATTGAAGTTATGTTATTCATACTTTTACTCATCTCTCAGTACCTTTAAATCATTGGCTAGAAAAAACAATGTATATTACTTTCAATTGAACTTAAAGTTCTATTATTTTGAATTATGACACGAAGCAAGCCTTTGGCAGAAAACACCATCAATAGAACATACTGCCGCTCTCAGTATAATGCTAATAACTCCAAAGCACTGGCGTGAAACTGCATCTGCATGGAAACAAATATTTACTTACCAGAGAATCCTGTTTATACACAGATATAGCAGCAGTCACTGTGGCTCTGGCACCAGCCAGGGAGGTTGTCACAGCAGCAGTTTGAAAAGGTGTTTGATATGTTGAAATATAGGTATAGCCCTTCACAAATAGCAGATCTTTTTGAACCATGTGACACTGCTTAGAGCACTTGGAGCAAGAACCACAGATCCTTACTTCATGTGACTTTCTAATTAGAGTCTTTATGCCAAGACGAATGTCGACAAGGCAAACTATTTTTGACATTTAAGTGGAAAAAGAATGTTTGTGTAAATAGCTCAGGCCTCTTGCTTAAGCCATTCATTTAAATTACATTACATTTTTGAATCATTACAAGTGGAAGAGAAAAATATACACTTAGTATTTTATCATTTTTGCATGATTTTTGTGTAATATATACACTAATGTTGCAGACATTATTCTTATGTATTTACTGTCTCTTTAGCATTTTTCTGTAGTCTTCAGCTCATCTTTCAGTCTAGTTTGTGGGATGCCTTTGCTATGGTTGCAATGGCAGAACACTACAGTGCTATACAACTTGTAAATAATTATCTTTATGGATTTGAAAACAGCTTTTACTTTGTTGGACAGTCAAATCTAACCAATGTAAAATTTCTTTACAGAAGTCAATCTTTAGTCTGGGTAATTCTTGCGGTGTGTTTTAAAGTAAGATTTCAAAAGGTTAACAATACTCAAAATCAGAATAAAACGCAGTTAAGGGTAACTACATCCAGTCTTTTTCTTTCCACCACTGTTTTTACTGGCTTCCCTAAGGACGTAACTTGAACTTAACCATCTCATTTTAGTAAAAAGCTCATGCACCGACGACTATTCAGTGTCTATTTACTGTATGCACGTATACGCAATGAAAGAATACAGATGCTCCATTACGACAAGTGTACAGTGGTTCGAAGCGGAGCAGAGTGCTCTATTCACAGTAGAGTAAGAGTATGGTTCTTCAGCTAACCAAATAGGACCTTTCATCTTCCGCTGCTTTCAGGCCATTGAAGTGGAAGATAAACTTTGCTCCCTTCTCTCTCTCTTCTCTCTAGGTGAGTGCTTAACACCCCCGTTAACAAGCTGTGCTCAGGTTGCCACAAATCGGCGGAGAGAAAGTTAGTGAATGCACCGAATACTCTTTTTCAAGGGAAGGATGGTCCATTGAAGAACGGCGAACACCTGGCCACAAGCTAGATCCGCATCAGAGATAAGAGCGCTCCGCTATCTGCGTGACAGCTTCATCAGCTTGATCCAAGCCGGAAAGACAATTAGAAGCGGTGTACAGCGACCGTTGATATTTCAAAACCAAAAATAATTTCTCTATTTCAATTAACCTTTCTTGCTCGTACATGACCGTTTTTCAGCACCCCCTTGACCTTTGATAATATCTAAATATGCGCAGGCAGTCATTCCCCGTGCCAGAGAAGGACTGAAACGTATAAGAATCTATCACAACACCTACGAAAAAACATCACCGGGATGACACTGTGCGTGTGATTTCTCTTTCAGAAATAGAACCGGGCGAGTGGAAATAGGCTACAGTCAGAACTGGACGACTGTCACCCAGGACATCGTTTGTGAACATTTACATGTTAAGATGATGACTGGGGAGAACTCATTTCCTCACCTTGTCGCAAATGTCAAGACCGTCAAGAACCCTCCTCCATCTTTACTAATAACTCTGAGTTCAAGTTCTTTTGAATTAGCCTAAAAGTTAACATATAAATGTTTAGTGCCGGTACGTGTAGTAACACAGTAACACACATAAGGTCATGGCCAGAAAAAAAAGAAGTAAAAAAAAAAAAAAAAAAACAAATCAGTGAACTTTATTATATCCTGTTCCCCATCAAATTTGAGCTATTCTGGGGTTGGGCTCGCTAATGGGCAGTTATCTAATTTCTCTCATTTCCATTGAAATGACGTTCATATCTGCAGAGAGAGGGAGGAAGAGACAAAAATCTTCTCATTTTATACCTTAGAACATTGGTTTATCATAAGACCCCTTATTAAATCTGGGTCTCTAATTTTCTCCTTCTCACTTAGGGGCTTTTTATGATTGCGGTTACCAAGGTGACGTCAGTTACGGCCTCAGGAAAATAACGCCGGCGTCAGCGGAGCGAACAGCCAAGAACAAGGTGAACACCGCCGCGTTAAATTGCATGCCATTACTATTAATACTTAATCATTTAAACAGCCAGTGGTGGGAGAGATGCTTGCACAATTCCTAATTTTTCAAATCAGCTGCTACACATACCCTTCATTATGACCTCAGACTAAACAAGACAGCACTGAATATAGAGTGGGCGCGCATTTATTGTTTTGTACCATGAAAATAATAATAATAATAATATACCTGCTCTTTGTTGTGTTTCGTGTTTTGTAAGAGTGTGTACTTTGCGGTGACTGAAGGGAAACTTCAGACTTTACTGAAGAAGTGTGCTATAAGGAATGCTATTAGAGCGTTCTGGGATGCTAAGGCCAAAGGATATGATATTGTTTAATGTGTAACTCTAGTGAATATGCCATGTACTCTAACACGTAACTTGATAACAGTCTTTATAAACACTTCCAAAAGATACCCAATTACGTGTAGGTCTTTTATAGGGTTGATTGTATAAAACTCAATGTTCAATTGCAAAAACATCCACTGACCACACCATGGCAAAAAGCGAGAGAGAGAGAGAGAGAGAGAGAGAGAGAGAGAGAGAAACAGAGAGAGAGAGAGAGGAAGAGAGGGAGGAGAGAGGTGGAAAGGTGGCTTTTTGTCGTTGAGCATATTTTTCTGTCTGTGAAATAATGTCCAATTTTGTCTGAGTGGTTGGATTGCTTGTCAGGTTCGTTATTTTAACTGTGGACATTGAATGACAAAACAATAGGGCACTAAGAGAAAATTGTACTTAGAAGAAGATGGCAATGAAACACTTCCATTGAATTCAGGAAATTCCTGTGCTCTATAGCTGAAGCTTTAGATCACAAATTCTGAATCTAAATTGATTTGACATACTAAAAATAAATAATAAAGTAGATATTTGTCTGTCATTACATTAAGACTGCACAACAGCCAAGACACAGGGGTATTTTTGGCTGACTTAGCAGTTTGGATGTTTTCCATAAAGTTGTCAAATATTATAGTTTCTATCTTTTGTTACTGCTGGAGACACTAGAATGTGTAATTCTACATATGAAGGCTCAATTACCTGCTTCCCCTGGGCTTTCATTTCCATAGCACCAAGTTACCATTTTTCTGATACATGTAGCTTCTTTTAAGCACAATTACATGTGGCTACACTGGGCTGTAATCTAACTGTAGAACTGCTTGGAGGTCAACAGGCTCTGAGATCACATGAACTAGATGGAAAATGTTTAGTGCAAAGAATCTAGAATCAACATTTCGGGTCAAGGGCCACATTCCTATATTTTTTTGCTCAACTTCAATGATTTACAGAAATGAGGGGCAGTGCATATCAAACATTACAAGTGTCTTACCTTGCTTGCTGAAATATATATGGACAACTAAACTACTAAGCAGCCTACCACATATTTCAACAGGCCAGCAGACATACATAGCATAGCAGTCATATGAATGGCACGGCTGAAATATTTGCTTTTTTCTCTGTATCGGCCAACTATGGTGACTGGCCTTACCTACAGAAGCTCCAATAAAACTGATCTGCTGTGTGAGAAAATATGTCTGACATTCTGGGGTGGGGGTGTGGTGGTCATTAGGCAGAACTGTACATAAGCAATCTTTCACTTCTGCACTGAACTACATTTTATGTGGGGCAAGTCTGTGAGCACCATCAGATGGATCAGTAAGGTCTGACCCAGAATGACCTGATGCAGACACACTTAGGCTGTATGCCAGTGGTCAGGGGTGTTTTCTACTCTTGCATCCAAACCCTTAAGCTAGATGAAATATTTCATGCAGTCTAGCAAAGGATGAGGACCTGATGTCCCTGAGCCTTTTAGTTACACTGTTGCCCAAACAGCTTCAAATGTAATAACCAGAAAACCCCAAAAGCATCTTTGAAACAGAATCTGTGGAAGCTTCACACTTCCACCAACTGCACAGTAAACAAAAAACATGTGCATATTAGCTCATGCTGAGTTTGATGAAAACAAAAGCAAAAGAAGAATAAGTCAACATCTGCCCTCTGTGCTCGGTGGTTAAGAGCTGTCCCTCACTATTTACACAGCCCACACCCAGACCCTGGACCCCACATTCTGTTCACCTAACTCCCTGACATTTTCGTGAACCACGCACTTGAAATGTGGCACAGTAATTGATGTTGATCCTAGCATGTGTGCAGGCTGCACTACAAATTAGGATGGAAAAGGTTATCATAATATTTAGCTAGTACAATTTGTGAACTTGAGGAGATACTCCTGTGGGCTAACCAAGAAAAGCTAAATATGTTTTTTTTAAGTTCACATTATGCTATATGAGATTCCATCAATGAAACTGGTAAATAGACTCCAGCTGGCAGTCGTAGGGCAGTGAGACAGCTCAATACTGCTTTTGGTAGTGACTTGACAGTGGATTTGGATGACTGACTGCACCAAGGGTGTGAAAGAATGTGTTGAGTTCAACCACAGAAAAGAAGTGTCTAATGCTACATAACTCCTCCCTTCTTTTTCATAGGATTCCTTTGAACAGAATTATGGTCCAGTTCACCCATTCACTTCCACTTCTGAGGATGCTCAAAAAAACTCACAAAATTGTGCATGGCTTAATTTATGTGAGCTGTATGAGTAGAACTCTGTATTTGAACCTATTGTTCTGAAAACAATAGTTAACCTAATACATTGTTGTAACCAAATTCTCATATTTTGTACCAATGACAAACGTGTCCTGTGAATTGATGTTGGTAGAACTGGGACCATTGAATGGGTTTAACTCATTGTCACCATCATCATCATCATCATCATCATCGTCGTCGTCGTCATCGTCGTCATATCTTCATCATTGTCATTATTTCCTTCCTCTTCTTCTAGAACTATAGATAAATGATGTTATAACTTACACACCTGCGTACATCGGACACAGCGACCCCCTGCGCCATTCCTGAATATTGGTAATGATGTAAAGATGAAACATAAGTCTATGCTGTTTCCAAAACTTGAACTTCTTCATCGGTCAAAGAGGTTGTTATGACAATTTTTATACATGTGCAGTTCATATGATATTAAGCACAATGAAACATTTAGCAAGATTAAACCATCCAGTTTGCTTGTTAGATTTTATTATATAATTCATTCATTCATTCATTCGTTCATTCATTTGCTTTTTTCGTTTTGAAAGGAGACGAACTTCACAAATGTAGTTTTTCTGTAATAATAGTCTGTGGGTTTGAGATCTTATATGCCGACGTGGTGCTCAGAAATCTTCAGTGGTTCAGTGTATCAGGAAAAAGAGAATGAAAAGAAATAACATTTCTCTGTATTTGAAAAAAGTGCTGAAAATGTGAGTTGGATTCTAGACATGAAATCCTATTCTAATAATAGAGTATCCTAATGATATAGTAATAACCCATTGACCGTTAGGTTGGCCTAGAGGGATACACGATAAGATAATGCGCTACATTTTGACTTTGAAATTATTTGTATATTTAACTAATATTAAAAGTTGATTTTTAATAATTTCCTTGTTCTGTAGTCATTCATTTTACACGATGTATCGCTGTTGCCTTACAACCGGAACAAAAACGTTTGTTGTTTTGGGTATTTATGTGTGGTGGTTACCGCGCACCCATGATAGTCCACTACTACAGGTGCACATTCTTCAGACAGAGACCTGCCATCTTCTCAACACCAGGCTATTTCTACGTGTTAGAAATAGCTTGGAAGGTCTGTTCTCACGACTCTAGGGGTCGGTTAGCTTAAGTAAATCCTGTCACATCAGAGCCAGTCAAAGCAGACTCAGAGATCTGTACCATTTGCTGTCACGAAGGACATAGTAGGACTGTTTTTAGGCTAAAATGGAACGGGGATAACCTAGAATGAAACATTTTGTCTGTAATTTATTGAATAACCTAAGATAATTTTCAACTACACTTCAAGAGTGACAAAAATATTAGAATCGTTACAAGAAAAATAATTTATTAATCTAACGCCGTCTGGTAGATGTTTGCGGTTCCACGTGGAATCGGGGAAAATATTTGCCTGTTTTGATATTGTCTGACGGAATCAAATAATTCAAATGTGCGAAACTCATAGAGCCTATTTGTTTTGCTTTTGGTTAGTGTATGCGCCAGCACAGGCAGTAGACATAAACGAGTTACTAGGTAACAATCCTTTCAGGATATAACCTGGATATAACCTTACTTTTCATAATATGTAGCTAGTAGCAGAACATATGGTTGCTGACAGACAGAACTGCCAATCCTCATTTGCATAGGACTATATTTCTGTACTGATTTGCCTGAAAAACATGTTTGATTCCTGCAGTTACATTCTACCCTGGGATGTGGGTGAGCGAACAACACGTGCTATCATAAAAGTTACGAAGCATGGCTTAATATCCTATTTTGCTGAAAATTGGAAAATGGTCCTTTCTTGTAGCAGGAAACTTGTAGCATAGATTAACAGTTACAGTCGTTGGAGTACTAACTTCATTTAAGAAATATATTTATTTTGAGATAAACGTGTGATTGTTCTTTGATAAAAGAGAAGGAAAATAAGAGATTACAAGCAGCCATCAGCGGTCTGCTACGGTTTTTCATTAGTATAGTTTTGTGTATGTGTTGTTTTTTGGCAACTTTTTTGTCTTTTAGAGCTAAACAAAAAAATAACATTTAAAATTACAATTACAATCTGTAACTTGTTCTTATGTTCTTATAATCGCACATCATATATATAAACACAGAACACAGGCCCATCTATCATATATCTATAGAGTATGGTGTGTCACGTCTAGAGTTGTGTCTTATGCCTGGAGTTTCAATGAGAGAATTTCAATGAAGACAAAAAAAAGGTTCATACTCATAGCGTGGGTAACTCGACAGACAGTCCATCTGTATAAGATTCCCCTGTTTCTTTCAGTCTGAATATTTGCTCGTCGTCATCTGCTCCAGTTTGTCAAGACTGATGGCATGGCTCAAGTGATTCATATAGGCTGATTTGCTTGGTGCTTCAGGTCTGAATGATTGTAACTCAACTGGTGTACAATGAAGAACTCGGTAAGAAAAGACTTTGCTCAAGGCCCATTTTCTCTTTTCACGACGCTGAGTGCCATGATCTATCCCCGAGCGCCGCACGCTGAAGTTTGTATTGTTTTGACAGGTGTGTGTGTGTGTGTGTGTGTGTGTGTGTGTGTGTGTGTGTGTGTGTGTTTTCATGCGCAAAGTAGATCAAATAAAGTAGGGGAGTTCGTTTAGTGGCTCGCATTTCCTCTGTCACATAGCCTTCACGTGCAAAGCTCACTTAATATGTCATTTAGCAACTATTCGTAAAGGTAGAACAGGCTGTTTTACTCAGCTCGTATAACTGCTGAATATCTTCATAATACTTATGAGAATGTCAGGAACAAGGTCAAAGTATGGTTTGTCTAATATTAATGCCTGAGTTGTTTCAGCGCGGTTTTCAAAGAAGACCACGGGGTTTACGCATTTTCCCTGTGTTAGCGTGTCGTAGCCTACGTCATTTTCTGTCCTATCGAAAACTGCTTCTCGTATGTTGTTTCGCTTAATGAAGATCACTTTCAGGACTGCGCTGTATTTGCTCCATTATGCACCAATACACTAACACCTCTAAAGCGCTTGAAGAAACATCCACACAGTGCTCTAGACCATACTATTGTGATCGTTCTTACTAGGCTTTCTAAGTGTATAGCGCCATCTGCTGACTACGAAGCTTTGGTGGCTTGCATCGCTTGCTCGTGAGGATCGTGAACAAGCTTTAAAACCTTAAGTCGGGAAACGCTATCTGAGTAGCCTGGAAATCACCGCAACCCACTATAAGCAAACAGGAGTACGGTCCGTCGTTTTGTTTTCTCACTTTCTCATGTTCGTAATTCGTCCGCATAAGCGCATGTGAGTCTACCCTAATGTTAAAGCAGGTTTGGTGAGCAGACGCTGGGGGACGTGTAGGTTATTACTACTTTGTAAATATAGGCCTGCTGTAAAATGTAGGCAATAGTGTAAAATATGAAATGTGCAGATACTTGAATATCAACTTTAATATTTCAACCCTAGTTATGATTGACGTGAAAAGTTAACGAACACCACTAAAGTTTAAGGTTTCTGTGTGTTTGGGGCAAAACATTTTTTTAGAAATAAAATACTGATCATCCTTGATTTTTCCGTTTATTTATCTATTTATTTTTTATTTAAAGGCAAGAGAAAAAAGGTCTCCACAGGCAGTGTTACTTTTCAGGCTGGCTGACTTGCACAGAGCACATAACCCCAAACCTTCAAACACACACACACACACACACACACACACACACATGCACGCAGCCACACACACACACACACACACACACACACACACACACACACACACACACACACACACACACACACACACACATTAAATATATATACTCAATGCTCATAAGAACCCACACAAAACTACACAAGCTGCAAGCACTTTCTGATATTACACTTTGTCTAATAATTCCACTAAGGCAACAGTCGCCACAGCATTGTGGTAGCTTCCAACTAATTCATACTGCAGATTCACTTTTGGTGGCTTTAGAAATGTGTCTTATCCAACACTGGTCACATAAATTGTGTTTTTAATTAACATTGCACAAATAATAATACTGCTCCTGCTACAGTTTCACTTACTGTATAGTTCCAAGTAAAATCTGTGTAAAATGCACAGATAACACATTTAGTTGTATTTTTCCTGAAAAAAACATGTTCTTGATTCTTGGGTAGTTTGAAGTACCAGGTAGTATTTGTTCTTAATGTGCCTTTCTCAGTGTAGTGAGCATGAAGAAAATATGTTAGGATGTGAGTGATTTTAACATAATGGAGTTCAGCTATGCTCTTTAGGCACTGGTGACATTACTCTAATTCTACAATAAATTAAATAACTTACAATAAAGCTGTTTTCAATGGCAGTGAAAAGTAATGTTTGGAGTTGATGTTCTGTTTTGACTGAAGTATTGTGGTCTTAAAGGGACAGGCAGCAACTCATAGCACACTGACTCTATCACTGAGTGTGCTCAGCACGGCCTCCTCAGGCCCCGCCTCTTCGCTGACATCAGCGTGTGGGTTGACTAAGTAGGCAGGGTACTGAAGGCCATTTTGCTCTGCAAAATGCTCCCAGCGCATGTCATCACTTTCATGTGTGATGTATCGCTCCTGCATCTTATACTCCAGATTACGCAGGTCTAACCACATCTGGTAGTCCTGTCAGAAAAAAAAGAAACAAGCAAAGCTTAATAGGTAAAATACATTTTTCATTATAGCTTGCTCCCAACAGTCGTTGTGCCATGTTTTGAATCAAGTATATATCCTGATATGCTGAACATTGATGTTACGGTTTTTCACACTTTTCCCACTGTACACAGAATTTGCACCTGAGCAAGGGTAGACTATACTTTATATATTGTTTTACCTATAATGCAATATAAGCTGTATGGCTTTTACACAGTGCAGTAGTACTGACTATTTGGGAAAGTATGTAGTTGAAAGCCTTTTTTACTTTCATCAGTGATGGATCATTTTGAAAAGTAATTTCTACTCAGAAATCCCTGTTCTCTTAAGGCCATTCAGTAATTTGAAATGGCAATGCTAATGTTTTAGTTTTTGGGGTTTTTTTCACCAATTTCTCTTAGTACATTCCAATATGTTTTGGACGTGACAAGCACGTTTGGATTTGTCCGTATTAACTGTCTGGTTATGTTTTTGCACATTCTTGAAGTGCCTAAATGAAGCTTTGAGAATCATTAACACAAACTAGTCATCTCCACAGGAACAGCAGATTAAGTGAAGAATGTACGACTAGTCACATTGGAAGAAGATTCTCTTCTGTATGGATATGTTGTAAGTGCACTAGTGAACTAGTAGCAGACAACACCCAATCCACCAGAGACTCCCAGCCCACTGCACCCAATATACAATTATCAGTACATAATAAAATGGTCGGTGAGAGTAGAAAAGGCTGTTTTTTTTGCAGAATTGAATTTATTAATTGCATGTTAAACATTAATTAATTAATTATTAATTGCACATTTGAAATATGGACTTGTTTGTGAGAAGGTCAGTTTTGTTCTTTAACTTGATTAGGATGAATGTTGCACTCTGCACCGTAAACCCGGATTTGGTTTTAATAAATTATTTTAGTAATCATTATTATGTTTTGTAAAAAAATATTGCCATTACTAAATAAAACTAGTTGTTATCATTATTGAGCTGAAATAGGCATTGCAATGATCATGTTAAGTAAAGATAACTGAATATGTAAAGTTTATGTTAGGTAGGGGTGGGGCCTGTTTGAATCGGACCACTGCACAGTGCGCATGAAGAGTTGTTCTGGTTGTGCATATTGTTTGAAGAACCTTTCGTTATCATCCCGCTGCACCCCAAATGTATGAGTTTTGAAATCAGTGTTTCTTCAAATGAGTATTTGCAACGTTGTCAGCTTCCAGTGCATGTACCTTAATGCTAATATATTCTTATTGGTTCATATAGTGCTAGAACATGTGTCTGTCATTCCTGTCTGATCATAGTTTAACTATAACCGTAGCATTGAAATATTTGTTCTGACAGTTCGGAGTTTATGGCTAATTTTAACTATTAATGTTATATATTTTTATATTGAAGCGTCGTCCAATGGGGGACGGCGCTACTTCCCATAAGTCCCTGCAACTCCGGTATTGTTCTCTGTTAATGTGATGTCTATGCATGTGTTGATTGATTGTGTACTTGATTATGTGCGTTACTTGGTTTAAGTCCCCCTTCATCAGTTTATGTAGTTGTACTGTGTGAAATATTCCATGCCATGTTTGTGTAGTGTTGTCGTGCTATTGCTATTCCCAAATGTTTCATGTATAAATTAAGTCTATTCTGTGTGATCATGGTCTCTTGCGTGAGTAGGTTGCTGAGGCAAATTTTATTTAAAAAGCCTTGTTGTGTTGCAATGGATCTGTTTGCTACCTCTCCTTCCTACACTACGCCACAATATTGTTATAATTGAATTTGAACTAGAGTAAAGACCACTAAAGAAAACTTGATTTGTCCATTGCGTCCACTTAAGAGTCTATGCTAATACAACTTAACTTCTTTAGTTTCTCTTTGTGCAAAAACTTAATAAAAAAAAAAGTAATTTAAGGCAACGGGTTTCCACGCAATTTTCTTGTAAAGTCAACTAATCAGGGTTAAGAGTGTAGGTATACAGATGATGAATGTTGCACTCTGGGTATACTGATGATGAATGTTTTGTCCATGGGCCACTCTACTAAGACATCATATCCATGTCAATAAATGAGAAAACAAGAGTTTTATTGTCTTACATCTCCAGTCACCTGGATTAGCTTTGATTCTGACAAAAAGCTGGAAGCTGTGGGACTCTTGGATTTGCTGATGCCCACCGGTTGGTTGTGCCGCACACAAAACTCCGTAAATACAGGGATCGAGCCTTTATTGTTGTGGGCCCTAAGTTGTGGAACTCTCTCCCTTTATCTCTCCGATCCTGTACATCATTGTCAGTTTTTAAGAAGCTCTTAAAAACACACCTTTTTGAATGTGCTTTTTAGAAGGTTTACATTGTTTCTTTTATTCTATTGATGTTAACTGTTTTATCAATTGTTGTTATTTTTATTTTTTTATTGTTTTTAAATTGATCTTCCATTTGTCTCTTATTTTTATTCTGTAAGCGCCTTGGGTGGCTTGAAAGGCATCTTAAATAAAATTCTATTATTATTATTATTATTATTATTATTATTATTATTATTATTATTAATAATAATAATAATAATAATAATAATAAAACGTTTCTGAAGATAATATATGGGGGGTGTAAAAAAAGAGAAATGGTGACTGACCTGGAGCCAGGGATGACTGAGGGACTTGTCCACGCTGTAACGCTTCCTCATTTTGACTTGCAGCAGGTTATTAATGAGGTCAATTGCTGAAACAACAAAAGCAGGCTGTCAACGGCCAGGGTCATGGTGGGCCAGCCAAGGGATTTGGAGTTTGTGGGGGATAATGAGCAAAACCAACATCATGTTAACATTATTTCAGGGGTCACAGAGCTCTAAGAGTTGCCAAGGGTTCTTAACCTCAAGACCCAACCCCTAAGCCCCGCCTCCCACCCCAACCCCAGGGTGAGGAACTGGTGGGTGTTACTCACATGAATGGCCTGTGACAAAAATGGACCATGCTCTCAGTGCAGTGTTTCTTTAGCCTCAGCCTTTGTGTCTGCTCTCCTTACCCTCCTCTTTCCTCCCCCATACATTCCCTCCCATCTGAGGGGCCTTATTCTGACAGGATGCTAGCTAGAGTTGGCACCAGCTCAGTAAGTGTATAGCAGTTGGACACATTTTAAATAGTCATTTAAAAGGCACTCAAAGCATCACAGAGATTCTGTCATTATGCTCGCACAAGTTTTTTTTATATTTTATAAATGCTTTTATATTACAAAATAGGAAATTGCAAATGATGCCAATTATTGGCATAGGTTTGAAGCTAATATTTTCAAGTACACTATTAAAGGTTGTTGAGTTTTATTACTTCAAACTATGATTGGAAAGTACATTACTTCCCACAGCCTAAGAAACATCCAGTAAGAAACAACTTAAGAAAAGCCCTATTACAATGAAACTTATTTGACATAATCTGTACTTAAGTTTTTTTATAAAAAAAAACAACTAGTATGTAATTAATTTGGGCTTTAAAACAGTTTAAAAGGAGCCTGCAAAAAAGAAGGCATCTTAATTAAAGAGAAGAGCTAACATGAAAGCATACAAAATCTAGTTTGAATAATTAATGATAAAAAAATTCATCCCAACAAGATCAAATCTTGGGTTTCTATACCTTTTAAGATAAAGTCAATGAAGTAAATTAAAATAGTTTGTTCTGAAAGTCTTGACTCACATCACTAGTTTAATAAAGCTAAATTCGATGCCCAGGTACCTAAGTGTTTCAAATAGCTGCCGAAGGTTAGCTACGTTACTGAACACCTAATCACCGGACTAGTTTCCATTTTTGTTAGCATGAACTTGCTGTGGTGTGCAAGTCATCTATTAGTCATCTACTAATGTCTTTGCTTGCTACAAGGAACAGCACTAAAATCTATTCAGAAAGTATCTGGATATAACTAGAGAGGCTGCTTTGAGTGTTTACATTATTACTGAATTATTTATTATTACTGAGTGTTTAAATGATTACAACCTGGGTAGGTGAAATCATGTCTTAATGTAATACATTTGTTCACAGCACCAGCAATATTTTAATTGCATGCTAAAAAAATAGAACTTGTAAAGCATCCTAGACTACTGTACCATAACCTTTTGGACTGATTAATCAATGATAGTTTCTGTATTAATAAAAGGGTTAATTACTATGACAGAAGCATGAACTTGTACTATGTAGTCATAAAGTGATTAAAGATTATCTGGCAAACACTAAAACTATTTAACACTGAGGGGGACTGGTGAAATTATATGGCAGAACTGACAGGCAAGAGGTTTTATCATTTATCAAGTTTTATACTAATAAGTTGTATGGAGCTGTGTGCACATATGGATGGTATTGGAAAAGCACTATCTAGAAGTCCTCACTGCTGCAAATCAAATGCATTCCGCTATGTAGCCGCAAAATATGGGACGTGGGGATGGACTTCAGTTCACCACCCATCCCAGTATTTACATAGTAATGCTAATAATGTGTGCAGTGGCAGGCTTCAGTATAATCATTCAAATTTAAAGTTTTTCTAATCACCTGACCAGTATGTAGGAGGGTATGTACGTGACCTCCATTCCTGCACTGATTTACATGACCTATGTTTACTTTCTGGTGTCTACATCTAGTGTCTGGCTAGATGTTTGCTGTTGTCCATTTGAAGTCCATTGGTTTACCATTACTATCTCCTGTTAGTTTAGCATATGAGGTTATTATAACCTCCTTGGTTACTATTACTTTTGTTTTTCTGTTCAACAAATTAAAAAGTGCCATTTTGTATATAACATTTGATGTACACTAACATACTTCAGTTCATGCGTTTCCTAAAGACCACTCTTGGATTCGGGCCTGCCTTGGTGCTCACCTTCTTGGGTCACCTTCTTCCATGGATTGGGTGGATACATGAAGGCAGCATTCTGGATCTGGTCGTGGATGTCCTCGTCCTCGTTGAAGGGGAAGGTACCACTGAGGCTGACGTAGATAATGACGCCCACAGACCACATGTCGAGCGAGCGGTTGTAGCCCTTGTTCCTGAGCACCTCTGGGGCGAGGTAGGCCGGCGTGCCCACCACCGAGCGCCTGAACGACTTCTCACCGATGATGCGGGCGAAGCCGAAATCACAGAGCTTCACCTGCGGAGGAATGGGGCGAATGATCGGTGCGCATTAACCGTGAGCCCCAATGCTGGAAGCAGGCAGTTCATTTACTTGACTACGGTGCAACAAATAGCATCCATTATCCCCCCCATCCCACCCCCCACCCCAAACCTCCTTTTCCACAACAGACACCATAATGAGCAGTTGCCAGAGGCAGACTAAACTCGAATGAAATTATCACGCAGTTAAAAGCAGTTACAGTGAGCTCCCCTGCTGATCTCCCCTTCACTTTTAAAACATTTACTTTGCAGACGGAAGAAATGGAATTTGAGGGCACGGCACACCAAAACCTGTTCAGATGACGGCTATTCTAGATCTACTCCCTTTCCCCTTCTGGAAAATATTTGTGGTAAATAACACAAATGTGATTTGGTTAGTATTCCTCTGAGATGTTTGCTCATGCCCAAACACTGTGAGTCATCATTCTGCTTCAGTGATTCCAGAGCAAGCTTTAGATGGCTGAAACAATGGGGAGATCATTTAACATTCACTACAGAGATGCACACATGCACACACACAGACACGCATCCACACACATACAAACACAGTACACACACACACACACAAGTACACACTGCCCTAAACATAGGGTAAACTGCAATTACCATCTCTTAGTGTATTCTTTTGCTTTTGGAAAAGCAGATTAATTCATGTTTATTTTACCATGTCGTTCCATTCTACAGACTCGTGATTTTAGCAGCCAAGGGTTTCCAGCAGCAGTCCACTCACTTGTGGGAACGAGTCAGCGGACGCCAGCAGGACGTTCTCGGGTTTTAGGTCACAGTGTACGATGTTTTTGAAGTGAAGATGACGAAGTGCAACAAGGATCTGAGCAAATACAAGCAGATATGTGCTTCAGAAAAACACAGAGAATAACGGCGCTCACAGGATCAGATGCTAAAACCACATAAAACTGCAAAGTACAGGCTAAACCTTGTTATGAAAAATATGCTTTTTTGTTAAATCAAAAAGTGTGTATGCTGTCTGCCATGCCTAGGTGAAGCTTGAATGGCTGGTTGCTGAGAGTGAGACACACCTGTGTGACGAGGAACTTGGTGATGCGTTCTGGCAACCTCCCCTTCTCACTAGACAGTATCATCTCCAGCATGTCACCATGGAGCTTCTCCATGACAACAAACACGCGCTCCGGCGTCTCGAACATGCACTCGAGGTTCACGACACCAGGGTGGTGAAGGTTCTAAAAAAGACAGATACAAACCTAACCAAATACTACAGTATTGATATTCACCACATTTACATTTTCTAATTGCATTTTTCATGTCCTAATTACTGTAATTAGAAGAATGACAGCTTTGTAAGTGCTGTGCAGTATGGGAAGGTGGGGTCTTTCACCTGAAGGATGGCGACTTCGTTGCGTAGTTGACTTTCTTGCTTGGTAGGGAAGCGGAGTTTGTCTATGATCTTGATGGCCACGTCTCTGCCTGTTTTTCTGTGCTTGCCTGCAGATACATAATAAAATATTCAGATACATACTGTAAGGAAAAAATACTATATACAGATATACATATACATAACACTACATTCACCAAATTCAAAACCACTTATATTATCATTTTATTACCCCCATAGACAATTCCAAATTGGCCAGATCCAAGAACTTCATCAGGGAAAATTTGATATATTGTGCTAATATCCTGCAAAAGAACAAAGAAGGAAAATATTACTGACAAACAATGTGTGTAGAGCCAAGACTGGAATTATTGCTTGAAATCTTTGACTTGGCCTGAGCTAGGCTGTGGATGTTGTGCTGTTATGGCTGCTGAATTAAGAGCAGTTGCACAGAGAGATATTACTGCATCCTGCTAGGGCTGTCAGAGAAGCTCGGGTAACTATGGCAATCCCATGGCCAAGCAGGTAATCACAAATAATCTCCAACAGAGCCACTGAGCGTTTATATCACACTAAAACTCAAGGCTACAGGTATGGGCAAGCCAGCGAACTTAACAGAAACACAGCTCAAAATGGGAGAGAAAAAGAGCCTTAGAATTTTGCTTTTAAAGCAATACATTAAATTGACACTCCTTGTTTTCTTTTGCTGCAAAACTTATGTATTCTATATATACATATTCTATACATATATGTACATGTGCATGTGTGTTTATACACATATTCTATACATATAACAGTTACTGTTCATTTTTAACATGAATGAGCTTGAGAACATGTTTTCCTATTTTAAAACTGTGCTGTATAAAACCAGCTTGTTTTACACCAGGGATGCCCATTACGTCGCGAAGAAAGTGTCAGTTGATCGTGAAGGAATGTCCCCCCCTCAACAATTTACATTCGAGGCGAGGTAGATCTTTCTGACTTGGTCATCTTATAAGTAGCTCGCAAGCTGAAAACTTGTGGGCACCCCTGTTTTACACCATAGACAGTCTAGGTTAGTTCTTAAATTTAACATTTATTGTTAATCCCCAAATATTAAATATGACTGTTACCACATGTCCCATTTCTTCCTTTCTCCTTTGGTGTAATACACAACCAGCAGGTTGGATGTATTTGTTTTAAATTATGTTGTTTACAAACTGTCATGAATATCACAAATCCATATTTACCACATTCTCCTGAATCTGGCAGTTGGACACAGAGATGCTTACGGAGATGTCTTCTGTTGGGGCAATAAAAAAATGTGATAATCCTGCATAGTCTCAGGTGTGGAACCACACAGAATTGATATGCTTTTTGCTTTTTTGATCAGCTTTTTTCACACACTCCAGTGTGTAAGAGGGGTCTTAAAGACTCCAGTGTGTGAGAGGGGTCATGAAGACTCCAGTGTGTAAGAGGGGTCTTAAAGACTCCAGTGTGTAAGAGGGGTCTTGAAGACTCCAGTGTGTAAGAGGGGTCTTGAAGACTCCAGTGTGTGAGAGGGGTCTTAAAGACTCCAGTGTGTAAGAGGGGTCTTAAAGACTCTAAGTGCTCTGATTGGTCCATTATTTCTGGCCAGGTAATGTTCTTATTCTTCAGCTTCTATGACTTAAGGCTGTGTAATCAGGTTTTTCGTACCAAACATTAATGAACTAACACAGTTCTTGTGAAATATTCCTACAAGTTCTAAGTGAGTGGGGAAAGCAAAATATTTCTTAAACTATGCATCATTATATCAGTATTTAGTTTTTAATTGAAGAAAAAAAACCCCTTACTTTCATCAACAAAGCAAATCAACATTGACTAAGGGCGTACTCACACTAGGCTCTGCGATCCGGGCCCGGGCACGGTTGCCTGCCGAAGCACGGTTCGTTTGGCTAGTGTGAGCGCTCCAACCGTGCCCGGGCCCGGATCAGTTAACCGTGCTCGGGCTCGCTTTGAAGAGGTGGGCCAGGGCACGATTCATGTGGACTCGGGCACGGTTCGCTTCTAGTGTGAGCGCTATCCGTGCCCGGGCCCGCTTGGTGCCTCGTCTGATTGGTTCATTTCGCTGGAACTCAAACATGACATCAGTGATGCGACGCTCACGTTAAACAGTCATAGCGGCAAAGCGATTAGCAGACAATCGTTGTGTTAAATGATCGATAAATCTGTGCTTGCACCGTGTTTCTGCACTCCCAAAACGACTCCAAAAATACAATAAAAAGAGAATCATGAGCTCTATAGTGTTGTGCGAGCGCGCTTTTTTTCCAAATAAAGCGGCGTTGTGATGACGTAAGCGTGCTCGGGCCGGGTTGCTGAAGCGAGTGTGAGTGCAGGCCAGAGGGGGAGTGGGGAGGGGGGATAACCGGGCCCCAGCACGGATCCAGCAAACCGTGCCTAGTGTGAGTACGCCCTAACTGCAGGTCACTATAAGAAATGCTGACAGATGTTTGCATGCCAAAGTGTTTGAGTGTCTAGGCCGTACTGTGGTGGCTATGGCCGCCGCGGTGCGCCAGGCCCTTGGAGATGACGGGCATGAGGGCATGCTGGATGGCCGTCTCCCACATGTGCGCCACGTCCTGGCCGACGCCACTGACCAGCATGCTGCCACGGCCTGAGGTGCAGTCCTCCAGGCGAGACAGGTTCTCCCCCACATAGTACACCAGCGACGCGGTGGCGATCTCAAAGCAGTGTGGGTTGGCTCCTTCGGAAAGTAGGCTGAAAGTCTTAGCTGGCTCCAGAGACAGAATCTCAGATAATGGAATTTCCTGCAGGACAAAATGAGAAGAAAGAAAAAAAAGTCTTAAAGTGTACAGGAGTAACAGTACTGGATATAGATGCAAGGATAAGATAATTTTTATGACATTAATGATTAGTTAAGCGATCCATCCATGTAGATTAGGTAATGTGGTTGGAAAGTGAAACAATGAATTGAATATCTTAGGATTAATGCGTTTGTTGATTGACTGATTGGACTTGCCTTGTAATACTTGCTCCCAGTATCATTTTGGAAGAGGGTGATGTACTTGCTGTCCAATCTCCAGTAATGTCTCTTTCGCTGGTTTAAAATAATAGAAAGGTTGTCCATTATCCCAGTGTTAGAATCATCCTCATGGGAAATGTCATCTTTTACTCTTTCAAATAATCTCTCAGCTCTGTAAAAGGAGGTTAATAGCATTCTTTTTGCACAAAAAATGTTTTATCATAAAAAGCTCCCGTATCATCTTTTTACCATGAAACACCACACTGAAAAAAGAAATTTCCTTTAAAAAAAACTCCCATCAAGACAGTAAAACTGCTTTAAATCTTGCAGGAGAGGAGCAGAACTCAATGTTGGTATATCAAGTCATAACTACACTCATGCTCCATGGGATGCGTGCCATAGAGCAGACAGGAGGGCCCACGTCTTACCAGTGTGTCCTTGCTGGTGAAGTGCACCAGCCAGCCCTCCTTCATCACACTGCTGCTCTTCCTCTTTGTGTGTCTGACCGACTGCACCACTCGCATGAGAGGGATGTTGTTGCTGGTGCATGGACTTACAAATGCAACAGGCACACAACACGTCAGTCACATGAACATGCAAACATGAATAATAACAATGTAATAATAATTATAATTGTCAGGGGTGTTGATGCAGTCAATACTATGTTGTGCAAGCTACCTGATGATTCTGTTGGAGTCATCTGGGTCTGGATCATGAAAGTCTGTAAGTTCACCATGGCCCACATCCAGCAGGGCGGCAGACTCGGCCGCCAAGGCCTCCTCCATGTCGTCAATGAGAGGACTGCCCCTCTCACCGTCGTGGTCATCACAGCCCACCTCCATCACCACGTCAGACTCAGCACCAGGACTCAGCAGGTCTAGAAGAGAAGAGGGGAGGTGAGGAGAGTACAAGAAACTGAAAGAAGCATGAAAGATGAAAGGGCCATAAAAAATAGCAAACTGCAAAACTGCCCTCTTGTCACGTCTAGCCCTTCCCTCCTCCCTGGTCCCGCCTAGCTCCCCTCTCCCATTCGTTCCTCCCTCTGTCTATCACGCCCCCGTCTTTAGTGCCCACACCTGTGTCTCGTTTGCTCCCCTGTTTTAGAGTATATATTCCCCTCAGTTTTACTCCCCTGTGTCGGTCTTTGTGTTTCTATGTGTTCATTTCAACCCGTGCTGGTTCCCCCACGTTCGGTAGCCTGTACCCTCCTGTTACTCCTTCCTCGCGCTGGTCTGGTTTGTTCCGTTCGTCTTCCTGGTTTTGATTCTCATTTCTCGTAGTAGTTCGTTTAGTTATTCCTTTGTATGTTTTGCCCTATGTTGGTTTGTCTCGCCTTAGTGGTTCCCTGTCTCCTTGGTTAGAGTTTTATGCCTGCGTGTTTGTAGTTCATGTCCTGTCGTAGCTCCGTTCTGTTCTTTCTGTAGCGTCATTGACTATTCTGGTTATTGTGTTTATGCTTGTGCT
Organism: Brachyhypopomus gauderio; assembly: GCF_052324685.1. Classification (NCBI taxonomy): domain Eukaryota; kingdom Metazoa; phylum Chordata; class Actinopteri; order Gymnotiformes; family Hypopomidae; genus Brachyhypopomus; species Brachyhypopomus gauderio. Next base: position 11,901,054 of record NC_135227.1, read on the forward strand.
TGTTGGTTGTATGTTCAGTTAAGCTGCCCTGTGTTATGAGTGTTTTATGCCCAAGTGTCTTAGTCCTTATTTAGTTGGTTGTTTACCTGTCTAGTCCTTGCATGTTCTCCCCAGTCTACTCATCCCCTTACTTGGTTGCTCTCCTTTTGTTTAGTGTTTGTTTGTCTTATTTAATAAATCACTTGAATACTTGCGTTTGCGTCACCCGCCCCTGTGATTCGTTACACCTCTCTTCCAACACTGATCCTTCCCCACGTTTATCACTCCTTATGAAACCTCCACTGCTAAGTATGCAACAATGTAAATGTAAATGTAATGTAAATGTGCCATATATGTCAATTGTGATTTTTTCACCGCAATCGAAATTTGTCCTCCGTTTTTTACCCATCTGTGCAGTTAGAACACACACTAATTACTACTGATTACTAGTAGATTACTGTAGATTATTACAGATTGACCAGTTTAGATTTGTTAGTTAGGATATCTTAAGCAGAGACAAAGTTGTACATTACAAATTTTAAATGCTCTGTGGGATAAATATTGTTGTACTTGGTGGAAAATGCAGTGCTGTTGATTGGGACATTAAGAAGCTGGTAGAGACACCAAAGTTAGACTTGCCTCCATTTCTTGACACCTCTCCCAGACAGTTGTTTGCCACTTTGGGTGCACATCGTTTGTGGCAGTTGAATTTGCAATCTGAAACCGTGTTAGGGGGAAAAGGGAGATGAGAAAATGTGGCAAAGATGGAGAGAGAGAGAGAGAGAGAGAGAGAGACCTGGCACTCTTGCTTGAGCGTGTGGTGTGCTACTGGCTGACAAGCTGAGACCTCGCACGTTGCAGTAGCACATTAAAGATGTTTCTATCAGCCATCAGCCAGTACGCTGCTGCCTGACACACTGCATACCTTTACCTTACATCACAGCAGAACAGCTCTGCAGCTACACGCGTGTGATTTGCACACAAAAGCCTCAACACTGCACATCATTAATGTAATGCGCCCATCCACTGCAAACATCAAATCAAATTCAATCAGTTTTATTGTCACATCTCACTCACATGGTAATATTGCAATTATTCATTGTTATATAAAGAGTAACAATGATGGATTTGGGCTAGAATGTGGGCTAATGCTGCCACGATTCCTGTCTGCTAGTTCCCTGGGAATCTTGCCATGTGTCCTTGTGTCTTTTTTCTTGTTTTGCATCTCCTCACTTTATCACCTGTTCCTATGCTTAGCCTAGTTCTTCTGTTCATAGAATCTAGTTCTGAGTTCCCCATTTACCTTGTGGTCATTGCCTGTGATTCTCCCTAGTTCTACTCACCCTGTTCCTGATATCTGTTTTTAGTTTCTCGTTATTTTTTTATTGACGTGCCTGTTCTTTGGTTTGATAACTCATCTATATTTTTCATCATACATTCTTGACCAGTCTCAGCTATTTGACCTTATTTACTTTCAGTGATTACGACTATGAATTTGCTCATAACACATCCCGCATCTCAGCACCTGCATTCTGCCTCACGTCCTTGCTCATTAAAAATGCCACGAATGCCTTATTTCACACCATAGTCTTTAAAAGCAAATGCATTGCACTTGAAGCGGGTGATATACCTTTAAAGAGCAATTAAAGCTAGCGGGAAGCAGGGGATCGTACCTTTGCACTGCAGGCCCTGGCGGAACAGGCCCTTCAGGAGCTTCTTACAGTGCTGGCACACAGTGGGGCGCGTGTAGGAGTGGATGACGAACGTGTGCGGCACCTTCACTTTAGACAGCAGGATCTTGTCCAGCTCGATGGGGCGGCCGATGTAGGACTGCGAGTTGGAGCGGCCTCTTCCTGGGAACATGTCCGCCTGGCTCTTCTGATGAGCAGAAGCAACACGGAGGCTGAAGAGTGGGGGGGGGGGGGGGATGTTGGCGTGGGTGTGGGTGTGGGTGCGCAAACCCGCACACCTGCTGCCTGATCTAGGCTGCATGGCAACCTGGTTCCATGACCGAGGACAGTAAGTGCCGACAACTTGCTTCGACCACGAATGCATTTGTTCAAATCCAGTGAACTTGTGCCATAGACACAAAATTGCCCGTGTTATTTAATGCCAGAGTACACTGGCATCTTGTTCTCTCTTGACTTAGAGAAGAGAGCAAGTGGGCTTCGCTTAACATTGCTGATTTATTGGGGCACTTTTTGTACTTGCCACGTAAAACATTGCTTTTCCGGATGATTCACTGCACTCAAAGATTTTCGACAGCTGTAAAACACCTTGGGTCTTGTGAATGTGAGCACACATTCTTGAAGGAGCAAACAAGAATGTTTTCCTGGGAAAACGAGGCAGTGGGAGTCTGGTGCTACATTTGCATTCATCTCAGAACAACCCGTTTTTGCATCAAGCTGCTTTTTAATGTGGCACTGATTGGCAGACGTGCAGATGTCTTACCACCTGTTGAGAATAGACCTGACATCACGCAGGTGTGCCAAATCAACTGCTCACTGCACTCAGAGGAAAGCAAGCAGTCGATACCCTCCTTGTCTTCATGTTCTACACTTGGCCAAAGGTCTTAAGCAGCTTACTGGAGAGAGGTGGATCATCTTCTGAATAACGTGTTCATTAGACCTATTCTTAAACAACCTTTTTTAACCCAAAAGTGAGAAATCCACTTAACATACAACCTCTTCATACATACACCTGTGACATACACATGAAAAATGACACATAGTTTGCGCGCCATGCATAAATATTGCATAGCTTTCTGGCTATAAGGCAGAAGCCACCCTCCACTATATATACATGGTGTTATGGAGGGGGTGGCTTGCATCATTTTTTCATATTGCTCTGGCTGCATTTTCTGGCTGCTGCCAGTTCTGGTTTGTCTGACAGCTCCAGTTTATTCTGGTCCATGTTGTGCAAGGTGTCATAAATGCAGAGGGAAGGAATGCTCTAGAAAAAGAATGACCCAGGTATGCTTGACTAAACTTCTCTGCAGAGAGGAAATGTTGCTGAATTTTCTCACTTAAATGTTGCACTTGTCTTAGACGCCAAGACTGTCTCCAGTCTGAGGTACCTGCAAGGTGCCAACATCTGAATTGAGTTTTCAGCTTCTGTGGAAGAGAATTCTGCCCTAACTTATTTAGACTTGGTCACTACATCCTGTCACTTTAATCATTAAGTTGCTTAATCTCATTAAAAGTTGCTTAATAGGAGATCACCCTGGCAAATCCCTGAGTGGATTATTAGTTACAACTGTGTAACTGGTCTGTGGACATAACACATAATATATACTATTATTAAATATGTTGTTGTGCTTTGCAATTGCTGAAGAGAGTGCAAAATTGTATATTGCTGCTTCTGTGGGAAAAATGTTTAAAGAAAATAATTAAATGTTTAAATTAAATATCCTCAACTTATTTGTATAAGAAGGGGACAATTTCTGGGCTCAGTTTACCTTAACAAAGTCACTGAAGATTATTATCTTAATTATATTACCTTAATCTAGTGTATTCACCAGTCATTGTAACCATCTTACAAATTGTTTCGCCATCTGGTGTCTTCTCTTTGTAATTAATTTGTTCATTTATCCCCAAACAAGTTTATCTGAGGTGACATTTCATTACACATGCAACTAGATGCCAACAGACCTATGACTGCCAACAGACCTATGACTACCTATGAGGTGTTGGGCATATGTGCAGTACGTTGTTGAAGTGATTTAAAGTCATTTTTTGGCCAGGATCATCCGAGGCACTGGCATGCCTCACCTACTCGTCTGTCTTCTGTGAGGTAACCTGGGCACACTCAGCAGATGTTGGTTTTTGCAGTCAACAGTCGATTAACAGTTTCCTTTAAACAAACTTGAGTGTGTATCACAGCATTTCTGGTGTCAGGATAAAATGTCTCAACCTTTGGGAAAGGGATTTGAAACTTGCTACATGACTGCAGTGAAAACAACACTATCTGAATATTTCTGAACTTCATAGAAAATGTTTACACTTATTCTTAAAGTCTCAACTGATGTGTCATGTTTCTTGCAGCCTCAATGACAATCACATACCACATTTGATGGTAACTGAAGTCTGTGGTGACCTAGACATAGGTGATAATGCCTATTTAGAGGTAAAACAGCAATTACATATTTATCTGTAATAAAAAATGAACTGTATAGTATGTAGCTTTATTAGGCAATAAGATAAGGTTAGTAAGAGGTTGTTCCACTGGAAAGGCCACTTACCTCCATGCTGGGACTGACAGGAGACTGGACAAAACACACACAAGACAGGGAGAATGCATTTAACTTGATATTTTGAGTAACCTAAATACAGGGAATGTGCACCAAATTCTTGAACTACTTGGACATTCAATTAAATGTTAAACTGACAAACACTTTATTCAGAATATTCGTTTCTATAAGGCTATATGTAACCGCTCTTTAGTGATAAGTGAATTTTCATAGTTTAAGTCTAAGGAGACATGTTAGGAGACAATTGTTGTCCCTGTTAACTGTCCACTTTACACTTGTGGTAGATTATCAGTTGCAAAACAACATAACATTGCTTTAATAGCTATCTTACAAGCATAGCGTGTGTACACTTCTCTTTTGTGTTAGCCAGGCTGGCAATGAGTTGGTTTGCTGAACCACTTCTTTCTTGTCTGAGGGCTAAAGCATCGACATGGCAACAGCTGAAACTCACCAGTAAGGCCTCGTCGGAGGTGGTGGGTGATGGCTCCACCGACACCGAGCGGGTGTTAGTCAGGCCTGTGAGGGAGACGTTGGACAGCCGGCGTTTCCGAATTCCGCTGCAGTTGTTGGGGATCTTAAAGGCACAGCGCTTGTGATAGTTCAGCCCACATCCTTAATCCAACACACGACGGACACAGAAGGGAGCATGCGGGGGATTCAGGTGGACTAATTAGTATTGTTTTGCTACTCCTCAGCTTTATCTGAGCTTTCTTATTGTTCTTATTGGTTTGATAAGGTATTATTTAGGGAAACCGGTCCCCAAAAGCTTTGTAGAAGTGTAATCTAAGCTAGCATTTCTTGATGAAGTATTTCTTATACAGTAAAGTCTTCTATAAGAATTTTGTAAGTAGATTTGAAGGGTCCTCTTACCTTCGCATTTGAGGCCTTGCCTAACCAGCCCCCACAGCATCTCTCCACAGTGGTCACAGAACGCTGGTGCCCGATATGAGTGGACAAAGAGTGTGTGAGGTCGGATCTGGAAGTCCTCCATTGTGGCCGAAGCTACAGGGTTTAAAAGGATGATTAAGGATGAGCAATTGTGCTCACAAGAATGAAACTGAGAGAAGCCTTCACAAAAATGCAGACAGTTCCAATATTTTATTGTGTGGTGATCATATGTACCTAAATGCATGACAACTTGTAAAAGTAAAGGTTTACAATAAACTGCACAAGAACATTCTTCAGCCTTCATTGTTTCTAAATTCACACAACCAAAGTCTCGCTCTGTTTTGCTATAATAAATCAAAAAGGCCCAATATTCCTCCTCCTCACTCGCATGCCCGTCACATCATTTGGACTTTCGACATCATGGGGGAATTGAGCTCTGATAACTCCCAGCCATTATAAATAAACAAATTGTATGTCTTTGAAAAGAAAAGGCTAACAAACGGTGCAGAGGGAGATATTTCTCATCTGATGGTGCCCGCTCTCGTGAGGCTGTGTCTGGAGAGGGCGCGCCTTCAGAGGTGCAGATGGACCGGAGTCCTGGCCAGAGCCGGGCTTTCAGAGGCCAGGCTGGCACTGCCGCTGCGACCGCCTCCTGCCCGGGACCCTGGGCGACTGGCTCTCGCCGCCCTGGCCCTCGCTTCCTTGTTCGAGCAGAGCGCATGTCTGCCGGGGTTAATGGGTTGGAGATTAGTGCCACCCCACGAGGGACTCATGGTCAGTTGCAAATTAATTAAGGCCTGGGCCGCCTGAACACAGCACAGACTCAGAGAGGAGCCAATTTGAAGCTCTGTGGCATTGATTTTGACTCTGAAGTGGTTTAGGCATTCAGCTTCCCTTTAGAACATACTGCCGAATTTTTTGAAAGTTGTATCAGTTTTTTTGTTTTGAATTTCGTGATTCTTAGATATCTACTATAATCTAATACAAGAACAATAACAACAACAATTAAAAAGAAACAACAAATGACTATACAAAAGTCTAAAACATGTATTTCAAATCTAACAAACAGCTTTATTTATGTTTGTAAATTGTGTTATGAAAGAGTGGCTTGGGGGGGGGGTGGGGAATGTTTTGATTGGCTCTTGTTGGCTGCATGTTGGTGGGACCAATAGAGGCTGAGTGGAGAACCCAGCGGGAGGACTGCTTGCTTCAGCATGTGCCTGTCGCCTCCTCTCCAACATGGCTTCCCCACAGCCCGCTCAAGTAGAATACATTCTGATTACCCATTCTCTGGCTAAATTGCCTCAATTCATTCAAATTATTGTTTTGCCTTTTGTTTAAAGGGCAAGATATGTTTGCAAGTTTGAACTACCTGTAAACTGTCATTAAATGCTTCAGAGAAATGAGGGTGGCACGGAAAATGCACCCTGAACTGACTTACAGTAAATAGTGTGTGTGTGTGTGTGTGTGTGTGTGTGTGTGTGTGTGTGTGTGTGTGTGTGCGTGCACCCACACACTTGCCCTCCGTTTTTCATATTGCTTGTGGAAGTATAATATGTACTAGTCTTGTTTAGTTGGTTTGTAGCAAAATAAAGATGAAACAGGGGAAAAATGTTGCCATATTATGTTGGCTTGACACGAAAGATGCATGATGGGTAGAGAAAACTGTACACTCCCTGTAATGTGAAGGCTAATGGAGTAGTGACTCAACCAGTGGGAGCACTACCATTATACTCCTTCCTCCTTCAGAAGGCATGGGGTCACTTCCAGCTCAGCCGTTCTTTCTTCAGCAATGATTGTAATTATGCCGATCTAGATGTACAGTAGGTCGGCAGGACACTTTGGGTACCTGCACTGAACGCATTATGTCTGATTCAATTTGTCATTTCAGAGTTTTCTAAGTTCATACTGATGGAAGGAAAAATCACATTTCAGGCTATTTGTGAGTGGAAGGCTAGTATTTTCATAGCATGCTGGCTATACTAATCACTGTGAGAGATGCAGTCAGGGTCATTGTGTGCAAGGAGATGACGTATTGATGAGCTCACTGAGAAAAAAAATCCCTTTCTGTTCAGCTTTGAATAGGCTGACGGTAATGGAACTGTGAATTAAGCTGTTTTCCCAATAATTATTTTTTATTATGTTTCATTTGAACGCAATCCTAAAATATCTTCCGAGTGATTATATAAATATAACCGAGGGATTCAGAAGAAGATTAAATCTCTATAAGTTATAAAATGTATTCACAAACTTATAACATAAGTCCCCATAAATATACATAAATTATCATAATTGCATACAGGTGTTGATGCCATCAACAATAGTAGCTTGTTATTTACTATTCAAAATGAAATTGGATCCATAAATGCAACTAACATCACAAAAATCTTTATGAATACACTTGAAATGCATTATGGGAACTGGATTCATAGACACCTTGCATAGTTATGAAAAACACAAAAAAATTGTGAAATTAAGTGAAACAACATATTATTGTAATATAATATTCCCAATGGCAAGCTAATATTGCCACTGGGAAAATTGTTTTTAAAGAATATGTTGTTTGGCAACAAATAACCCCCCCATCCCCCAAAAAAAAGGTTTCAAATCAAGTCAAGCCGGTTTGAAACAAAACAACAACACATGTAATCTGTGACTTTTCCCTTATTTGTTTATTTATTATTTTAACCTTTATTGATATAAGAAGTTCCTTGAGATTCCTTGTTTTTTTAGGGATACCTGGCAAAGATAGCCCTATCTCTATATAACTGTTATATAAAATCAAACAAAAACAGACATAAGACAATTTAAGTAAATCATAATCAAAACAAACAAAAACAGACATAAGACAATTTAAGTAAATCATAATCAAAACAAAGAATAATCACAAAATACAAAATCTAGCTCATTATTATCAGTTGTACTCAACTTTATACAGTTTTAAACAGAGCTTTAAACTTAGAGAGACAAAACCATTAAGCTGCAATATGTTTTAAAGATTATTCCAAGACTGCCCAAATCTTGGGAACTTTGTAGAGCAGCTGAGAGTGAGAATCACAGCAGCTGTTGCAACATGATCGAAAAGTACATAAATAAGAAGGGAGTTTGCCCAGCAGGGATTTGTAAATAAAAATATACCAGTGCTGCTGTCTCCTTAGCGATGAGTACTGTGATCCACAGGCACCAAGCAGCAAAGCACAGAGAAGTCAGCATGCAGGTAAATAATATCCCCACAGAGTACAACAAAATGTAACTTGTTGAAGTGTTTTCCAAGCTGCTAATTTCAGGCAGGTCCTGTTATGATAATAGAAACCCAATCTAACCTTCATGTTCCTACTAGATTCACAAGACGCATTGTTAATGAGCACCCATCATCTAGACAACTACCCAAGAACATATAGGACAACACTAGCTTGGTTTCATTACTTCCTCGGGTATGAATACCAACAGAATCTGAGACATGTGAACATAAATTTGATTTTCTTAGCATTAAGAACCAACTTCAGACCATACAGAAAAGCCTGCAGTAAAGGCAATCTGAAGCCCATTCATATGCTGACTCAGAAGAGTCAGAACTGTAAACATGTCCTTTATAATATTTCTTTAGAAAAAATAGAAAAAAATACAGGGGCTAAAATTGATCCTTGATAGACTCACTTCAAGATCTCCAAAAACCTGACTTACTATTTTACCAAAACTTGAACAAAACTTGACTTTACCTAAACTTGACCATCTTTATATGCACACTGAGATCTATCTGCAAGGTAATTCATAAACTATTCACCTACACCAGCACCACAGCAACAGCAACTCAGAGTTGATGGAATCAGATGACTTGGATACATTACCAACAGGGCAGCACATGTCCAAGGCACTGATAATATAATTTTGTTACTAATAAGGTCACTGTTGACAAGAATGACAAGAATGTTTCAAATTAATGTTTGCTTGACATTCTAAAAGTTTGATAAGGATAGAACGTTTAAACATAAGAAGGTATTTTTTTTTGGTCCACACTATTCAGTCCGGGAGAACATAATCAGTAAGTTACAAATGTAAGAAGAGGGTTACAATACAACATCAAAATATCATGCATGCGCAATGGTTTTATTAGCTCCAGGATTTAGTGGGAATGTTAAGATTATACAGTTTTTAAGTTATATTCAGAGTAAACTTTGCATTGTAATTAGTTTCTTTTACCGGTACATTAGAAAGTGGCTAGGTAAACCCAATATTGTCCCTCCCAGTAATCCTAAATAGACTGACTCTGTCTTTGTCACTGTTGTATAGATCATGTAAAAATGCTTGTTCTTTTAAACATGTTAAAAGGTATTTAAAACATAGCGAGTTTTGGAAGAGGTTTGAATGTCTTGCATAGGCAATAGTACAGTGATCGCTAGCATCACTGCAAAATACTGCTGTAACAGTATACATGTGAGGTGAATAAGATCTAGAAATGTGGCTTTTACTTTGATCTTTTGGACTGAGCCTACTTGGAGCATTCGTAAACTGAGGAAGATTTAAGGGGACACACAGTCCTGTGATGCAGTCAGAGGCAAGGAGTTTTCAAATCACCCCTAAGAGTGAATTCAGACAAGGAGCCATCTCTTCTCTTTCTGATGTTTTACATAGTCCCAATGAAGACTATGTAAACATCAAAAAGTTTCTCATATGGCCAATAGGGTTCAAAGAGACTTATACAGTAGTGTGAACATCATTGAGAGCTTTCGAAGACTGCAGAAATAAAGTGCCTCCATGTGTTTGTGGAATATAAAACCTTACTGATAAATGCATTAATGTCTGATTAGAGAGTTCATAGTGTAAGGGATTAGATGATGTTACTTGACGATTGTTCATAGTTCACCATCTGGTACTATAAGACAGCTGTCCATGAATGTGAGGACAGTAATGAGGGGTTGCCAGTCAGTTTGGCACATGAACAATGTGTAGTATAGTATTGTGTGATTGTTTTTTAATGGAAAAGCATCCACATGAGAAAAAATAATAGATACATTTTTCTTCCATAATAAAATAATAAAAAAACTAATAGAAACTAAAGGAGTATTAATTTCAGCACTAGATAATAGCAACTCCAATAACTTTTGAGTTCAACAAAATCTAACTTTTGTGTTGCTTGTTCATGGAATTATACCTTTAGAGAGAAGTGATCAGAGAATCATTATAAATTATTTGGCTGACTTAGTCTTGAGCAGGAGTCATAATTAATAACCACTGATCTAACTTTGTGGCAGCCAGGAGGTTATATTATCTTATTTTACCACAAGATCTGTTGCCACTTGTGCTTCTGAGGAGTGACACTCCAGGCTCCCAGAGGCTTATCGCTGCAACTGTGTATCTGGGCACGCTAATCACCTGATCCCCTCCTCAGCAATTACACACACACACACACACACACACACACACACACACACACACACACACACACACACACACACCACACAAGATGCCAGAACAGGTAGGGGAAGGGGAGATGGCAGAAGTGTCAGTCCCTCTTTATCTCCTCAGAACAGACTCCACTCAGTTACCTGTCATGCCACAGTGGAGAGGAGGAGCGTGCGGGGAAGGAAAGGAGGCCTGCCAAGCATTTGTAGAAACACTTTAGCAGCGTCAAACGCGATACCTCCACCACTTCCTCCTCCAGGGAGAAACAGCTCCCGCTTTCGCACCGGCTGCAGGAGCCAAACTTGGATCCACGTCAAGTTTCCCACACACCAAAAAAAATAAATAAATAAGGGGGGTGGAGGGGGGGGGGGGGGGGGTTATAGGAATCAGCCAAACCCGATGCAGAGTTGCTGTGCAGTGCCGTGTCGACAGGCGACCTGCAGAACAGAGTCATGGTGTGTTTTATGGTTTTTATGAGGTCTGGTCCATCTGTTTGTAAATTAATCAACTGCTCTATGAGACACAGCTTAATTTTAATGGGAGCTCTCAAATTCGCAGCGCAGTGAAGGTGAAATCCACAGGTTAAAAAAGTCCTCTGTTCCTTCTTTGATTTGGCCAATTTGTAGAATAGCAAATAAGCTAAAAGTTGGTAAGGTAACAAACATTAAAGTTTTATAAGGAAATTCAGTCGAAGTAGGATTGTTTGGATTTTACCTGAGAGCACCACCTCCACCAGGTCTCCCTCCATGATGTCGGATGCAGACTTCACCAGCTGCAAGACGTTGTCGGAGGTCGGATCATGGCGGAACAGCAGGATCTTGTCGTACATTCCATAGAACCCACACTCAGGGAACTTTAAGTAAAACAAAAAAAACATGAAGCATATTACCATCAGTGTGCAAGTGCTCTGTACCTTTATACATTTTTCTCTAGGTCTGTACCATATTTGTTGTTGGAGTTTTCACTGTATTGTATTACGTGGTGTTTACAGAATTGCTCTTTGAAGAAAGTCATGCCATGTTTTAATTGCATAAAACTTACTTATATTTTCAACACACTATTGCTATAGCATACCAAAAATCCATTATTCAATAAATTTCCCCAAACAGTTGATGCGTGCAATAATCAATTATCTTCTGTCAGAACATGCAAAAACTGCAGGAATTCAATCTCCAAACATGCATGCATTCCTGAGGGGAGTTTCAGCGTTGTTCAACGCTCCGGCAAGAAGAAACAAGGCTGTGAACACCTCCGCCCAACAACCCCCTCAAATCCATCCGCACAATGAACAGCTCAAGGCTCCAGACAGCGTTCGTTCATTTCTACATATTTCTGAGATTTATTTATCTTGTTTTGCCCCCCCCCCCCACCCCACCACCACACACACATCCTAAACAGTTTCACAAATAACATTCTCACAGTGAATTCAGTGTCAAAGAAAAGAGCAACATATTGACTGACCAAGGCCGCTGGTGGAATCGCCTGCTAGCCTCATTCTCTAGCGATGGCCGATGGCTGCTGAGTTGAGTTGAGAAGGCCTGCGTGCAGGGTGGATTCAAACCACCACCATTCACCAAAGCCACTCACACTGGGCCTATTATTGGTCCTATTTACACACTGGAAACTTACATTTGTAAAATAATTACTAAAATATGGTCATTTATGCACCATGCACCCTGGAATACTTGGACTCCTCAGTTGTTAAAATAAATAATAATTAACCAAAGACTCTGCATTACTGTGTTAGTGCTATTAAGAATGCTTCCCTAAGTATATTGTAATAGCATGTTCAAAGCCATTTTTCTGAGATACTGTATGTTCAGATGTGGACGTTGTACAATGATTGCTTATCATATTATGCAAAATCTGCTATTCAGAATAAGGTTTAATTTATATGTTAATGTAAAAGTTGTGTTCCTATGGTAGTCTTCATTGAACCATGACTGAGTTCTCGTGGTTTATAATTGTGTGGTTCTGGAAACTGACACAGATTTTAATAACACAATTAGAGCTGTAGACAGGAGTCCTGGAAAGACAGCTGTCATAAACTGAGAACACATACAGCTTTAAAGTGAACAATTTCACAGAATCCAAATTTCAAATTAAAGGAAGTGACGATCAATAATTAGCATGCATTTGTCACTTTTTTTCTCGCGTTTCCAATGAACAGCATGCAGAGTAGCTATAGTCTGTAATGTTTGATTCATTTGAAATGAAACCTTAAGATGCATGTGATATGTATTCACTGCTAACCAAGCAGTGTCTGTGTTTGATGTACAGACATCCACTAAAATATAGGACTGGATTGCCCTTCATCACCATCATCATCATACATGAGATTTATATAGCTCTTTTCAAGAACCCAAAGATGCTTTAAAAAATCAAAACTGCTCTTAGAACAATTCAACAATTTCCCTCCACACAAATCCACCCAGTGTGGCACCCATACACTCAACTTTAGTTACCTGTTCAGGTTCACTGTGTTTCGGAAGCAAACCAATGTAAGTGTACCACGTCAAGGCACGCATCAGTAATACATGATGATACATCATGGGGAGCACCACTACTGACATGTGCTGCATCATTCAAATCCAGATGATCCGTACGTGTGCATGTGTGGGCGCGTGCGTGCGTGTGTGTTTTCTTTTTCTAGTTAATAGTGAAGCTCGCTCTATCACACACACACACACACACACACACACACACACAACCCTAATGAGTTCTAAACAATAAAGACACAGAGGCAAGTGTGCTTTCTGAGGTCACCATGACAGCAGCTTCACTGTAACAGTATGGGTTGTCATGGCAGCAGGAAACCAAGGCTCTTTTCTGATTGAGCACTATTCATTTATTTGAAACAAATGGATGCACATATATATCTGTGGCATGATGGAGGGGCACACCAATCCTTGTCATTAACTCCTTAGGAGATTCCTGGCTCCAAGCTGAGGAATCTTCTAACGATAACTCCATGTTTCTTCCTCTGAGGGTGCTTTCACGGGGTCCTTTTCTGTGCTGCTCTTTCAGGGCTGTAATTTTCCACCCTCTCTCCCCCTCTAGCCTGGTGAGAGGAACATCAATCTGGACGTTGTCTTCCCTTTAAACAACCGGTTGCTGAAGCCTGTTGTCAAGGTGGAACAGGTACTTGCTGAAAGAGACAGGTGCATCAGTATGTGTGTGTGTGTGTGTGTGTGTGTGTGTGTGTGTGTGTGTGTGTGTGTGTGTGTATATGAGTGTGTGTGTATGTGTGTGTGTGTGTGCGTGTGTGTGTGTGTGTGTGTGTGTGTGTGTGTGTGTGTGTGTGTGTGTGTATGAGTGTGTGTGTATGTGTGTGTGTGCGTGTGTGTGTGTGTGTGAGAGAGAGAGAGAGAGGGAGAGAGAGAGTAGGTGTATATATGAAGTGTTTACCCTTACTTTCTTCTTTCTCCCGTTTTATCACTTTTAATATAAAATTAAAAAAATATTTTAATCATTTTAGCAACAACGGTTGAATACAATGAATTCCAATAAAGCTATCTGATTTTGAATTAGAGAGAAACGGAGAAAGAAAGGCAGATTTTGAAAGGGACAGAAAAAGAGAAAAAGAAATAGAGAAAGACAGAGAAAGACAAAGAGGGGATGGATAGGAAGAGAGAGATATAGTCTGAGAGAAGGAGAAAAAAGAGGGGAGGGACAGCAAAAGAGGAGTATAGAGAAGAGAGAGAGAGCTTTCTGAAAACTCCTGAGAAGGGAGAAATGAATCATGCTCTCTGCTTTCTCTGCAGACCTCTCTCGCCCACGCTGCACTGCACCACGTCACAGTGCTCTCGCCGCGTGTGCCGCGCTCCGCGGATATAAACCCCAGTACCTCCATCCCAGCACCCATCATCTCCAACCGTTCACAGCCAGTGTGCAGCACACACGCAAGCTCATCGATTCTCCATGTCCACCTACTTGAAGCCACCTCATCTCCACTGTATCCACATTATGCTTTTCTTTTGCCAAAACTCAAAGCGCTGGAAATGGGGCTTTTTCAGAGGTGCCTTTCGGAGAAAATGTGGAAAATATGTGTCCTGTCTGACAGGTAACGATGGAGATTTATGAATAATCAAGGCTTCATCTTCAAGCAGGTTATGGATAATTGCCCTTCATCTCTTATAGGAAAGGCTGAGAAGCTCAGAAAGTACCTGCTAATCTATAACAGCACAATGGCAAAACTAGCCCACACAGCTAAGAGGGTTTAATCTTTTGCCTATAGGTGTAAAAGCCTGTCAATCATAAATATACATTGTCTGAACTCAATGAATGGGGGGAGACGTGCGACTGGACAACCTGCCATGCTCTACATCTTACACAGCACATGAGGGTGTGACACACTAACGCAGGACACGCACCCAAACCATTTGAAGATCGCTTTTCCTTTCCTCTCAGTCAGATTATCAGCCAGACGACCTGTGAGTGCCGGACTCAGCGTTAACTGACCGAGTGAAGCGGTGAGGAGTTCTGTGTAATCTCTAAACCTGTCAGCCTGTGTTGATGACTCATGCGAATAAACTCTCCTCTACTGTAAGCAGTATTACTCATTCCACATCTGAATGCAATGTAACTTTTGTCCTGGGGTCTGCCAGGGCAAACTGATTTCGCAGATAAAAATGGTAAAGTTTAAGCAAAAAAAGTACAGACGAGAGAGACTCTCCAGCCACAGTGTCGGGTCTGTGGTCGTCATTAAACGCGCCATGACAGCATGCACAGGGCGCTTGCCAGCACAAGCCCGTGTTCCTCAGGTGCTGAAACACTTCAGTGTGATGCCTGAAGGAAACATGGATGCACCTTCACGCTAAACTGATGCACACGACTCTGGCATGGCAGAGGTGTGAAATCTCAGCGCTGAGCACTGGAGGTTTAATTAGGCAGAGAAACTGTGTGTGGAACTTCAAACCACAGTGCTGCAGAAAACCAGCATGTGATGCATGATCTAATGACACACCTTAAGTAAGAATGCATCAGATCGGCGTTTCACTGGATACTACGGATACTGTTTTTAGTGAATCCATATGAAAGTGTGATGTTGAAATATCAGTTTGAAAAGTAAGCAATATTATTCAAACCCTGTTCAAATCACTTAAAAGCCCTTTACAGCCCTTTAATACAATGTTGTTTGAAGTATTGGCTCAGCATATCAGGTATAGCTACACTGTAGCAAAAAGTGTCATAGCAGAACATTTATAATTGTAATATTCAACACTTATATTGAATAAATGAATGAATAAATTAACAAATTGTTTTCTTTTCTACTCTCATCCAAGTGTTATCTCATATTCAGATTTTCTGCACCAGACTGACTACTTTCACTAGTGCTTCTGATCCTGTCCTGTTTAGTTCTTGGATATACGTTCTATGCCATGACTGACTGACAGTAGTGTGCATGTCCAGATGTAGTGTGTGCTCTCTGGTACTGCTTTACCACACCTGCAATTTGGTTTTCCTCTGGAGACATTTTGCTTCCAGTCTTGTCAGCAATGAGATGTACTCAGTGGGGCTCAGGTCAGGTTCTGCTCTTAGACAGTCTATGTTGCGGCCCAAGAAAACCCTCCACAGCTACTTTAGTGGTATGTGCCAGCTCTTCATTTAGCTTAGCTTGATTTTCCCTGCGGTCACACATGTCCGTGCTACCGCGTTGCACACGTGCACACGTGCTTCACAGCCGAAGCTGTCCTTTCCTCTTTAGATTTCCCCCTTGCCCTCGCTGGTAATCTCTGCACCTCAGATTTTTATCCCAGTCCTATACAGACTTTCTTTGCATTTTTTATGCAAACCACTTTTCTGTTCATGGGGCTTACCAGAGGTGCTGTCTGCATAGTGTTTGTGAGCTGTTCAACTGTTTTGATTCATGACTGAATGTATTCTTATGTCATTCATCACTGTGGACTGTCATGTGCCTTTACAATTTCTAAATTCACCAGTGCATGTTTGCTTAACAATGTGCCAGACAGTTGATTTTGACTGGATGTCTCTCATTCATCCAAACTGATTTTTCTGCCTCATGAGAGTGTGCGTTCAGCAGTGTTTACCAACACTGACACTACTTTGACTCTCCTTTTGAAAGACTGCCGAAACAGACATTTAGATGAAAATGCCCTGTTACGTGTTTATTATGTCAGATATGTGCAACTATATTAATATATCTCCCTTCAAAGCTGATAGGCTCTTTCAGCAGTTCTGAGACAGTCTCACGTGCCAGACCAGGCAGAACACACACACCATCAGCCAATCAGAGTGGCCCCTAGCAATGTGTAGTCTGCAGGCTAGCAGGTGCTAGCTGTGCTGCGACAACCACTGGTCAATACTGTTGGAGCATTGTGCTTTTGTTTTTCTGCCCCCCTCTGTGCCCATGAGGCCAGAAAAGTCTGAACGTTTTGCCAATGGCCGGCATGGGGCCACATTCAAGGCCTAACAGAAAGGGCAAACAGATACCTCTTGGAGCTCGGCAAATGCCCAAGCCATTTGATGTACATAAACCACAAGTTCATTATTACAAATACAAACCACTGTAATTGCTGATCACCAGTTGATCGTATGTCACATGCTGAATGTGATTTCAGGCTAATTTAACTAATCAAATGCTAAGAAGTCTGGCTGAAATCACTTCTCATATTTACTCAGGTTTAAAGGTTAGGTATACATACTGCATAATAAATAAATCCCACCAAATACCAACACATCCACAGTATGCAAACAATCGGAGCATGACCGTTTCTACTGGGTCATTCAGTCTGCAAAGTGCCAATCCCGAACTCCACATAAGAATGTCACTCGCATATATTACCATGTCATTAATACAGAGGGGGACAACCTGGATGAAAAGATACACACTGTATCTAATTAAAGCACTCTTTTAAGCCTGCTAAGATTCTCATTGTCACCTTAATAGCTGTATGTTCGCACTTTATTAGTGAGTGTTTTGCAGTTCTCCTCAGCGCCAGCATGCCCACTAACTAACCCCTGGCACAGCGCACATGTGCAGGATCACAGCACAGGTTCTACTGGGCTTTAAGGTGCTATGGCAGATCATTAAAATTGTATGACAGGCCTAGCAGGTGGTATGCCTCTAAATTGACTGTAATTCTGATATTTTGCTGATGATGAGTTTTATTGGACTCCTCTGCACAGTATGTGGTGTAACAATCGCCAGACAAAATGAACGACCCACTTTGACTTGAAGGTACGGGTGCCAAGGCGTAGTAGAAGTCGCACCACTCTGGAGAGCTCCGGTGCGGTTAAGCAAGAAGGAGGAGACGAGCAGCACATTCACAGCCGCCCTTAAACACAGGCGAGGAGGCTTCAGCGTGCCTGCATGTCCGAGTGACGCATGTCCTTTGTCACTTCAGGAAATCCAATTGCTTCTGTGACATGTTTCCGACGGGCAAAGCGCCGTTGTTTCCTTGGCTATGTGTGATTTGGCTGGTCTATTTTCCACAGCGAAGCCTTTTGTGAGACGAAAGCTCAGTGAGAAATCGCGACGGCGGTTCGCCTGGGCCTGTACGGCCTGGCCACGTTTCTCGCGAAGACATCGCTGCGTTGTGCAGGCCCTGCCTAAACAGCTCTGGAGATGAGGTACCCTCCCTGCGAGGCACTGAGAGGAACTGTCACATATTTGTACATGAGGAAAAGGCCTTGTTTCTGTGCTGCTGCCTGGATGAAGAGGTTCAGTCGATCGCTTTCATGAGTAACAGCCTTCTTGAATGTTCTATATCACTGCATCACGCATGCTGTGAAAACAATATACGATCAACGTTCTGTCATATTGTAAGCCGTTTTCCCATAAAACCCTTGAAAACATTTTGCAGTAGACTACAGACATCTATCTTTAAGAACGTTTGAGGTGGATGATGGAGCTGTGGTCCTTCAAGATAAATCAATCATGCACAAACACACATGCAACACACACACACACACACACAAACACACACACAAACACACACACAAACACTACCATGTCTCTCATGCTAATGAAGGCAGATCTTTGAATGCTCCCAAAACAGCTGCTCCACAATAGCCTTGGTACGGTCGTCATCTCCTCCTTGAGCATGTGTGTGTGTTTGTGTGTGTGTGTGTGTGTTTGTGTGTGTGTGTGTGTGTGTTTGTGTGTGTGTGTGTGTGTGTGTGCATGCGTGTGTGTGTGTGTGTGTGTGTGTGCGCGTGCGTGTGTGTGTGTGTGTGTGTGTGTGTGTGTGTGTGTGTGTGTGTGTGTGTGTGTGTGCTTGTGTGCGCGCATGTGTGTGTGTGTGTGTGTCTGTGTGTGTCTATATCTCTGAGTGTGTGACCCCACCACACATGGCTCTCGTCACCATAATGGCACTCAGATGAGTACTTCACAGGCAATCATAATCAGTTGCCAAGCAACTAGAGGGACCACTCTCCAACTCACAGAAAGACCAATGTTGGAAGGATGACCATATAAGCTAATATCACTAATTCACATCTAATATCACTGGTGATGTGAATATATAATTTGCTCTAATATCTACATCTTTGAAAGATGAGGGCAATGTGTTCTACGAAATGTAGCCCATTTAAGCTAGACACAATGGTTAATGGTAGAATATCATTCCTTTTTATGCAGGTGAAAGAAAAGGCTCTGGTCAGTGCAAAACCTTTGTCATTAAAGCTTGGTCTTTGAACAAAGATTACATGATTTCAACGTGCATCAGACACATTAGACTAGCATGAAAAGGCCTGTGGAAGAAACGCAGTTGAACTGAACATCCTGGTTCCTGCGCCAGCCGCACGTGTGGACGGAGCAATGGGAGTGGTTAACGCTCGGCGCGGGGAGCACAGCAGA
Source organism: Brachyhypopomus gauderio (assembly GCF_052324685.1). Taxonomy (NCBI): domain Eukaryota; kingdom Metazoa; phylum Chordata; class Actinopteri; order Gymnotiformes; family Hypopomidae; genus Brachyhypopomus; species Brachyhypopomus gauderio. The sequence continues at coordinate 11,920,394 of NC_135227.1, forward strand.
CACACTGATTAATAAGAACGCTTGCACGAGTGGTAATGCAAAAAGGTGCAAACTTGAAACAAAGGCGCCATCACTTTAATTAAACCTGATAATACTGAGCACTAATGGATTCACAGGCTATTAGGCGGCCCCTTGATGGCACTAAGGACTTTTGTCAACGTGACAAAGAAGAAGGTTAAGGGCCTTATCATTTCTGGGGCCATCACACATGATCAGGTCAGATCCCAGTCCAATGTTAGACGGTAGAGTTTGTATTTTTATTTTGTTTTTTACACACCCTAGCAATTGGGTTTTTTTGTTTTAGGAGATGTTATGTTTCAAAAAGCACCAAATGTATTAAAGAATGTAATGATTTCATCTCAGACAGAGAAGGTGTCATTACTCCACCTGTCTGATCACGGGGCTTAAAAATCAACCACTGATACCTCAAGGTCAACTGTCTACCTCAAAAACAGAACAGAATGGAACTTGTTTGTAAAAAAATCTGGTCCTGTTTGTTCTTAATATGGAAAAAATTACAATCTCAAACAATACAATTTGCAATATTCATCCATGCAAATCTCAATCTTTGACTAACTTCTCTTTCATCCTTAAACCCCACCCCATCCACAACTGAAGCTTTATGTAGGCACAACTGTTGTTTTATTTTGTTATCAAGTCCAAATCCTAAAGGAAAGTGTTAGTCATTGTGAATGTGGTGCTAAACACGCAACAGACCGATAGCCAACTTTAGAGTGGAAGTTAAGCCATGCAATACATCTGCTCCATGAAATCAGCCACTTTATCTTCACAATCTGTTCAAGTCTCACTGTGTTACAGCTGGGCTGTCATTTCCCAGGCTATAACCCTACTGTCAAGCTACGTTCATCAAACGAACTGTCCCACACTAAGCCTTGTCTTTTCGCCTATAGTCACAGAGAAATGGAAACCTCCCAAAGACACATACGAATTGCATGCAGCATTCAAACAGCAGCGAACTGCCACAGATCCCCAGTCCAGCCTTTTGACCTGTTTACGCCTCACATATATGCTGGCCTCTCACAGCGTGTTAGGGCCCAGGTGAGGCCCCCAAGCTACCCAGTGGCATTGCAGCCTAAGACTCCAGAAAGCTGAGACCTGATGCACTTTGCATAGCCGCAAACTCTGGCCTTATGTTGTACCATACTGCAGTAGAGTATCAGCGTTGGAGCTGATGCACAGTTCTGTGGCTGTACTAAAAAGCAGAAGAGCTGTCAAGGTCATTTTCTTTTGTCTCTGGCTTCAGTGTTGCTGCTCAATGACACTGCAGAGATCTACTAGTGTGCCAGATCAGGCCATTGGTAGATGGGCTGAACAGTGTAATGACTAGCTTCATATTCATCTGCTTTCATTCACTGTTATCACCTAGCAGTTTTGTCATTCTGTGCTGTAACATACATGCATCACTGTACCAGGCAGTTGTAACCTAATATATAGACAGAGAAATACAGTGTAATATCAGGGCCTTAATCAGGTCCACCTGGCTGTGGTCCACACTCAAAAGAGGAAAACTACCATTTTCTTTCAAACTTAGTGCACAAAACATATAAGATCAACGCACAAGATCAATGAGAGCAAATGTACATGTGTTTGACAAAGACAGAGGGGCCGAGAAACGCCGCTTTCAGAGTCTGTCTACACAGCACTGTCACCATCACTGCCGCACGCACATGCCAACATCTGACTATTTGAAGTGATAAGAGCTCTGTGCTTTTACACTCCTGAGACCCTACATATCCGAGAAAGTGTCTACAAGGTGTTAAATGAGTTATGGTTAAGTCTGCCATTTCTGCTCCCTCCCCTTCCCTTACAATATATTAAACACATCCTTCTATTTTTCCAAACACAAGCTGACAACCTGAGGCCACGAAAAAAAGGTGTTCCTTTTTCAGACTTTGATTATTATGCTTATCAAAAAACCATGTAGCACCTATATTTCTAAAAGCAGAATGTAAACAGAGCGAAACTGTTAGAACAGAAGTTAAACAAAACAATAACAAACAGACATATTGGAGCAGCGCTAGCATAGATGGCAGGAGTAACTGGGAGTTTTAAAGTACTGGCTTCCTGTTGGAAAAATGAGACATTTCAAACAATTTATAGTACACAATTTATTAACAGATTCAAAGCAACAATGTTACATAAAATCTTTTTTCTAAATGTAATAATTTATGTAATTCCATAATGTAGGTATTTCTGATGGCACAGTGCAAGATTCAGGCCAACATTTATGGCTGGTCCTTTAAGGGCAGCCCCACAGTTCATTACTTCAGCACTTTCAGAATTTTGCTGTTGGGCACAATAAACACACTTCTCACATATGTACGTACTGTATCAATATGACACTATGCATGCTCCCTGGGAACCAAGCCCATGACCTTGGCCCAAACCTTGTTCTACCTGCTCTACCAGGTGAACTACAGATGCAGAGGGTGGAACACAGTAAAAACAGACTTGGTTCTGGCACTCATACACACTAGCAATAATGCACATCCTACATCCAGAAGACAGTGTTTGAAAACAGTGCTTTTCAAAACTGCCTGTTTACATCAGATGATAACTTAAAAAACTTTCTAGCCGAAATTTGCAGCCTACCAGCACTTTGACTACCTCTGCCAAATGTGCATTTTTGGACATTTCTGTAATGAAAGACACTCACTGTTATAACGCCTAATGATATAAGTGCTAGCAAGCCAACATAATCTAGTCCAAATGTTTGTGGCACCATAAAATACGAATATCTTATATATATAATCATCTTTGCACCCTCTTTATAACACAGTGACAATTTGTTACTTTTGTTATTGTTGAGACTATGAAGTTTTCTAGCAGAGGCTTGTACAACCTGAAACTCATGACCATGAACTGCACCACCCTTCATATTAAAAAAATACTTATTACTGGAAACACCTTGGTGGAGTGCAATTACAGCCAACAGCCCTATTGTCACATGCAGTCTTTCTTAGATATCCTTTGTTAGTCTGCTACCAGTGAAACACCATGGCATTACCATGTCAACATTGATGCTGAATAGCCTCCTACCAAAGGAACGTCCGGTCAGTAATAGCCTTGAGGTTAGAATCATGACTGTAATACAGGATGGCTAAATTAAAACAGATGGACTACAGTCTGCAATAGTATACCTTCAACATAGACACATAATGAAGTGGATAGTGAGTGCAAATGCAAGGTAAGTGTTTATCTCAGTGTTTGGCAAGAGTATACAGACTGTACACTCTGAGGCATATAGAATACATATAGTCTACATACAGACTTTAGCCTGCAAAATCCACGGTAGTATCATTTGCTGACAATGTTAACTATTTTACACTTTTACAATGCAGATGTTCATGTTTCTACTCAAAACTACTTTTTTGTACACTCTATAAACCAAATTCCCCTTCTCAGAGATCAAAATTGTAAGTTCCTGCTACTAACAAACAAGATCTTGTGATTTACGTTTCAAAACATTATTTTAGTACTTTAAGGAGAGAAACACTGGCTTGTTGTGTCATAGGAACTCACTGCAGCAGGTGTCTAGCGCTACTATGGGCAGGCCAACCTGTATCACAGCACTATAGTAACAGCACAACGTCAGGATGTGTCGTCACCAGTGACTCTGGAAGATACACTGTAACCTATTTTGTGTTTACATGGACTAGGATTATGTTTATTTTTTAAGTGTTTGATTAATCTTTAGTAATGTTCTTGCCTATTAAAAAATATACTTAGACTGGTGTTCGTGAGGTTTCGGTTTATACAAACACAATGCTATTTCACTAAAGTGCTATTTCACTCAACAGTGATTACACAAGTACCTTCCTCTGTAGACTATATTTATGCAGTTGCTGTCATTCAAAATTCCCTTGCGCGCGTTGCTGATTACGTTAAGCGAACTCCTGATTACGCACGATCAACTTTCGCACACCAAACAATTTTTAATGTACACTGGACGTATAAACAAAACGTTAATCTTTCTTAGCTAATGATCTTGGCGTAGGAAATAATGCGTACATAGCCTATATCTCAGTCTAGCGTCAGTGACAGTTTTGACTGCTGATTAGTTGCCGATATCACGATTATCACTTGAAAAAGTTCACTTCACACTTCGTAACGACACTTATTTCCTCAGCCTAGCTTACTTAACATATTTTTTAAACCGACAACAAGCTGGCAATCAAGTCATTAGAAATATGGCAACTGTTACCTTCTGGTCAACGATGGAACATGCCATTTCTCGGACCTGCGCGAGGCTGAAGTCACCGGAGTCCAACAGGACCGGCTCGCGGCTTAACCCGATCTGAATCTGGAACGATATGCCTTGTGAGCCCGGGACGGGGCTCGGCGGGCGAATCACCGGAGGGAAACTCATATGAAGCCCGAAGTGACAATCGCGACTGGACAGCAATTAGAAGGTTTGGTCAGTGCGCTCTACTGAGCGCGCACTGGTTGCACACGGGGAGTAAAACTTCAAAACCGATCAAATCCCCGAAGATGTTATGAGGGAAAATGGCGAAAAAATAAATCGGATTGCATTTAGAGGCACGCTAAAGCAAAGAGTTATTTGGCCATTGAGAAGCGATGATGATGGAGCCATAGACGTCAGATATGTTTAATGTTGGGGTCTGATAGACACCGCCTCCTGGTTGTTCCGGTATCAGGGAGCCGCGGATAAAGCGAGGTAGCTAACCCTGATTTGAACGTGGAAGATAACCTACGTGCATTCAACAGATTGAATAATAATTTCATGGCAGTATTTAGCCTAGATATTTATCTGTTGATGCTACACATATTTCTTTTTTTTGCCTTGTTCAGGAAGGATGCGTGTTGCCTACATCTTTTTTTCCTTTACACGACATGTGAACTAATGCAGGCCTGTTAACTCTCTGATATCTCTGTCCTGTTACATCTCCCTTGCAGAGCCTTCACTGAACTGCCGTAGGACACGTATGATGCCCACGCGTTTTAGATCAAACTAAAATTGGACGTCGTGCTCTAAGTTCGGCTAGTTTGGGGGTTTGCTGAACCGAGTGGCCCATTAGAGTAAGTGGCTTTTATTTAAATTGCAACTGCGCACTAAGATGTAAATAACTCAGTTTGACCGGGCTTGAGTGGGCCAACTGTGCTCCCATGTCAGCATGTGTGCCGGCATTTTGTAAACAGGAGGGCTGGAGGACTTGGTGGTTGCTAGGAGAGAGGCCAGCTGATTCTCTCCTCCCACGCCTGCTGCAACCCTGTGTTCATCATTGCTTCGTCTAGCAATAGTGCTGTATATTGCTAGTGAATAGTGGAAGCCTGTGACAGCTTGATTCATGTACTATGATTTCCTTTTATATTTTCGTCTTGTATACATTTCGAGCGTGAATCGACTCCGAACGTTATTCTTTTAGTTTTCTGAAGTGCAGCACCGAAAGGCCACAGTCCAGTCCAGCCTACATCTTGATTGATTTGACCGACATTTGACTTTTCAAATACATTTTTAAATCCTTGTTTTGTGATATTTGAATATTTCATAACTGTCTGAGAATCCATAAACAACAGCTGTTACATTGAAACTATAGTCTAAACATATAGGCTAGGTTTTCACATTTAAATCGAAAAACTGCGCCCCCTAGAATGCAATACCCTTCTATACTCAAATCAACTCCTCTTCCTCTTCACAGAGCCCATGTGATTATGAAACAGAATTCAAAGCATGAAGACTGGGCGTCATAGAATGATGTTATAGATATATTAACAATGTATAGGTATAATTATCCTCACATTTTTCTATGTGGGGCACCGACGCAATTTCATGTAATTAGAGTGAAAAGGCTCAGTTTATTTTCAGCATTGGGCGCTGTTCGTCGTTTTGTCTGTCTTTCATGAAAAGAAAACAGGTTTAGCGCATTTTGTGTGTTTTTTCTCAAGGGAACGTGTTTGTTCTCCAACTTCTGCTACTTTTAAGATCGACTCGGCGCCGCTCGTTTCTTTTTTGTTTGTAAAATACGGGGACAAGTATCGGCAGCGATCCAGTGTTTAGCGGCAATGGCATAAACAACACGCGCACTGTTCCCGCCGCAAGTGACTAACCTTTTTGCAAAGACTGCACGTCATTTTCGCGTGTCGCTGTAAAGTCCTTCTAATGACATGCAATTTCTGGTTTGACAAAGGCAGCTAAAATTATTCCACTCATAAGCCCGTAAAAATAACCTTCTTTAAATCAATCCAAATTACCGAAGACGAGAAGTCAAAAGATTATCCGCGCATGTCACACAGGGAAAAAACGGTGAAAACGCAGCCAGCCACTGGCATGTGCCAAAGCACCCCTTTGATGGATAATACGGTTTCTCTGTGTTAGGAGTTATTACAGGTCAGGACCCCCTGATGCATGTCATGATGACTTCTAATTGCAATTTACGTAATAAGTAGGAGAGAGTTTTGGTAACTGGTCGAAACGGCGAAGAAATGATTAGGGACTTGTCAGAAATGACAATTTTCAGTTAAGCAGCTCTCTCTCTCTCTCTCTCTCTCTCTCTCTCTCTCTCTCTCTCTCTCTCTCTCTCTCTCTCTCTCTGTTAGGGTCTCTCGCATCAATTAACTCAGCTCCCTCTGGAATCTCACCACTGATCTGATTGACAGAGTGAACATGTATATTCATTATGATCACGACACAGGCAACTGGTCCTTCATGTCTTTAAACTGTTTGCTCAGTCAATGCCGTAACATTCTACAGTATATAGTGTTATCTGCATTGTTAATTTGTTTAAAGATAAAGTTCATCTTGTATATCTTAATAATGCAACATCGGCCCACTGAATATGTATTGTTAAAAAGTGTTTTTTTTTTCTCAAATGCTCATCAGACTACAGTACAAATTTCCTCACTGTCATTATCAGTTCATTAGCATATTTATATGTCATAAATGGAGCATTTTCTGCCTCTTGTGGCCTCTCTCAAAACTACAGTTCCCGTAAAGCTCTGAAATGCTGGCAGGCACCAGGGAGCCCCAGGTGGCCGGACTGAAATGAGATGAGGTGTGGCCATTCATTAGGCAGTGTTAGTATTGTGCTGATTAACAGCAAAGATGTCTAGAACAACTAAGATGCTGATGTCTGGACTCACAATGCCATAATACTGGACTCACCAAACACGGTGCCTCGCAATACTGAGAGAGGAGATGTGAAAAAGTAAGGTGGAGGTCTGTCATACTCTTGCAAAAATACTCACCTCACATGATCTTTATGCTAGTAGTATACTGGGTATTATAATAGTGAAACTGGGACTCTCAACAAAAAATAAATCAAATTCAACTCTAACATTAAGTATAGCTGTACCAAAGTGATTTGCATATTATATATGACTAATTAACAACTTACTAATTACCTAAGGACACAATATCAGCTTGTGGAATCCTTGATATGTACATAGTTTGCTATTATTTGCTTTTATAATGTAATCCATCTCTCATCTCCAGCCCGCATCTTATAGCAGTACGCCATGGAAAAAACAAACACACTAAATTGGATGCTAATATATGATGTGTCTTAGGAGACAGAGGCAAAACAGCCAGCTGTCATAAGGTGGGCGCATCAAAGAGAAGTGAGCATGACTGATGTTCAGCCAGCTCTTCACAAGGGCCACTCATCAATCTTTCATAGGCCTCTCCAGCCACCGTACCCCTCCTAACACACTTCCCCCATTCACTCGTTCCACCTAACCTGCCCTTTCACTTACATCCGATTGTCTTCTCCGAAGGCTTCATTAAAGCCAAAAGAGTATCTGAGGGTACAGATGAGAGACCCACTGAAGTGTTAGCCCAGCAGGAAGGCCTGCTCATATAACGACAAATCAGGTGTCTGAACTTGATGTTGAGATCCCCTTTTTTGAGCAGAGCCCCTTTTGAAGGAAGTGCAACAGGTTTCAAGCACTTTGAGATCCCCTGTAACTTTATGATAAGATACAAAAAGATTTGTCATTTGGCACTTGATACTTCCTCTACATAACTGTAAACACAGGATATGATGTAAGAATATCCTAAATGATGTCCGTTAGAGCTGAACATGAGGCCATGCTTGCTCTTGTCAGTCCAACCACCACAATATTGTGAGCTCTTCTCAGGGGTCATCATGTAGGCACCTCCTTTCATCGATGTTTCCTTGAAATTAAGTCTACCACACCTTCAGGAGGCTCAACCGTGGTCTGGTGTCCCACCCTCAACCCCCTCTAAGCTCACTTTCGAAGCAAGTGCACCATACACTAGCCAACACAACTGCACTTCTTGAGAACTATTCCACTATCAAATATGACTGCATGTTTTACTCACTATGCCACTAACAAACAACATGTAAAATCCACAATGGCCTTCCTACAGACCAAGCCGGTACAAAGCCCCACTGGCATCATTAATGTATGCTCAGTGCCGCCAGCTACACATGGATTTTACCTACATTTGCTAGGAATAAATAAACCCTGTGCACAGTAAGAAAATCCATTTTGATTAAAGTCAGATGTTGGCAGAAGTCTCTGCAGAAGTTAAAGTGCCTTGTTGGAAGCACATCTCAGTTATATTTGGTTGATTGAGGCATACAAAATGGAGGAGTCCCTTGGAACAGCTTTGTCCGCTTGTGTTTGTTTTACGATATGATGGCTGTGCTTTGGCAAAGCTTAAAATCCCCATGGTGAAACACACTTTCTGCAATGACACCTCTGAAGACTCAACAAAAAGGTCCTGTTTATAATGCCATAGTTTTCTGGGTGAAATTCAAATAACAATGGGATGCATATATACTGCCTGCTATAATGCCAGTACCCTGATTGAAGTGTGAAGTAAAGTGTTTTGGGTAGGGTCTGAACAGATTCTGTCTGTTCTTTGGTCCAATGCTTGATAGCACTGCTTGGGAGGAGGGGAGATCGATCTGTTGGGATGAACAGATCTTTGACCATGTTTTTGCATGGTCAAAGTGATACTGAGTGTGTTCTGAAACATTTGAAGGTGGCATATAAAAGGTAACAATAGAAAGTTCAAAAGCACACAGTAAATTAATCCTGAAGAAAATATCATTTTCCAGATAACAGGAATCTAAATACTATTTTCAGTGACAGCTTAAACAATATATATCTTCGATTCTACCCAGCATGTGAAGGAAGTCCTATGATCAAGTTTGCAACTTCTGGAGCACTCAATTTAAGACTGGGAAATCACAACACACCCAACACACCAAAGGACACAGACCCTTCAGAAGCAAGGAAGCTGCATTCACAAAGGTCTTGTCTTTGTGTGTTATTTATTATTATATTTATCAGCAATTCTTTAACTAATTGTCCTCAAAAATCATTGTGGACGTGACCCATTTTTTATTCGGAAAACTGTCGTCTGACAATATACAAGTTTGCCAAACTAACTGTGAAAAATGTGGGCACTGTATTTTCTAAATTACTACTTTACGATGCATGTGTCTTAAAAGGCTAAGCCATTTGAAGAATACAGTACTTATATGAAATTATATGTCATCTAAAAATGTATACTGTTATTCTGTTACATACAGAATATAATAAAAGCTAGCATGTAATATTAAACCAATATTTGTCCTGGAGGCTTATTTGTGCAGGCCGTTCTACACCTGATTTCAACTTTCAGCTGAATAATTTTAATGTGTGTTAACCCTAGTAAGTAAATGTTGCCTCATCTTATTTTGGTTGGGATATTTACCAACAAAAGTCATGCTTTCCCCTTGCTCCTGTCAGGCTGAAACATGGCCATAAACAGAACGTAAACACACAGCTCGATTGCACCACCATCATGTAAGAAAGTATTTCTTCATTACACTGGCCTGGTCTTATTTTTGATACTTAACCAGAAAATTGAATAGCAAACATCAGAAAACATATTGCAACACTGCCAGGGGCAGCCCTGTCGCACCCCAAATAAAAAACAACAAAGAGCACCTTTAATTATTTTGTGTCTCCCAATAACAACTTTAATTGGCTCGCCGAGGCAGGCAGGGCCCACGGCGGCAGAGCGTTCATTCAGTGGGGACTTAAAGGCGACTGATACCGTCCCCTAATGGCTCCTCTCACTGGTTCTAGAGTCACGGGCCGCTAATGACTCAGTTGTCACCACTCTCGTTATCGTGGGGCCGACCCCAGCAGGCCATCACCAGGGACAGGCATAATTGGTGCCGGGGTGTGGCTAGAATTAGACTTGATGGCGGTCACTGTTGCATGGATGAGCGGACTTGATAATAGACTCCCGGGAGACTGTATTAATCTACAGTTTCAAACCTGCAAATTGAACACCCATGCTTGGAGGCCTCTCCAGGTGCCACTGGCATCCTATGTTCTTTAGCAGATGTGTGTGCAAGGAGGATACAACATTGCTCTTCACTTTAAAAGTCAGAAGCACAGGTGAGGTGAGGGAATTTTACCTGTGGAGGATTTACTGTAACTTCTACTTCTAACTTGTTTCATGTCCTAGTGGTACCAAGTGGTAATGTGAAAATGTGTTTATTAGAAAATCCCAATTTACATCTTTCTATACTAGAGAACAAAACATCATGACATACAACCAAAGTCTGATGACCACAATGATTAGTAATATGTGCAGTATTGCAACTGCTACCAGTTAACAGTAACAGCTCTTAAGGGATCAGGGCAGGAAAATATACAAAGGTTATATTTTTCACCCAGAATGAGCAAGACACCTCAAAAGTGCTCTATACATGTTATGTGGGCCAATTACTCCCATGCAATTAGAAGATGGTGAATCCAGCCATTTTGGCAGATTTTGTCATGGCAGTGGGAAATGTGTGGACATGCCTGTCAAGACACACAAGTGAGTACATCTGCTCTCAGTAGACCGGGGCCAGCAAACAAACAACAGCATGTTTTCAGTCAGGAAAAGAACATCACTTGACTTTTTGTTTCATATCGGATAAAATTTCAACACATTTTCTATGTAAATTCTTGAATGTGGTGCCATTTTAAGTTTTGAAAGCACTTGCAGCACTTTTTTTAATACAGCTGTGACTACATGCTACATTTTCGTATATATGAAACTCACAATTTTCACTTTTTGTAAGGTTTCTTAAAATGTGTCATTATAAATATTGAACTTAAATTTTTTAAATGTTTTTTATTATTCTCACCTTACTAAGAAATGAATGCGTTCAAAGACAAATGTGATTAGAACATGCATAAAGTACCAAGCAGAAGCACAGTCATCATTTCAAGATATCCACTTCCCCAGCACTTATTCTCATATTACTTTAGACTACAGAAACAAGTATAACTGATGTTCCACTTATATTTAAAAGATTAATCAGCTGAAAACACTTCTTAACTCCTGTGGAAAGTACTGTGTTCCACTGTTTTGCTGACACCCATTCAATTTAGGCTGTGACAAGCTGTGGGAAGCCCCACCCTCCCTACAAGGCACACACTGTTGCCAAGACACGAGGGTTTTGCTTTTATATTGTCGTTCCAAACCACAGAAAACATGTTGAGAAGGACTCCTACAGAGATCCCTTTAGTGGAATGGATCATTTGCATTAATGATGTAAAAGTCTCTTCCAACATACACTTTAATATTACCCGTTCATGTGAATGGTCATATTGTCCTGCTATTCCTGAGCAATTTGCCTGTACTGTTTACTATTTGTGTACAATATTCATTATTTTCTTTGGTCACTTTTCAGAACAAGCTCTACCTTTGCCCCTAAAGCTAGGTGTTGCTTGGTTTTAACATCTGGATGGGGCCATGCCTGGTTCTATACAGGATGCACTAGGATTCACTGTGCTGTTGCCACTTCTTGGCATGATTCCAGCTAACGCTTTTTAAACTGCACAGGCTCAATGAAAATAAGAGCCATGCTTGTTATGCATGAGCTGTGATCAAAAATAGAACACTTGTTATATGTAATCTTGGTTTTGTCAGAGATTGATAACCAGTGTGGAGAGTCCGTCACACATGCTCTCTGCCTGGGAAGGGGTGGAGCCCCCATGAAGGGGTGGAGCCCCCCAGGAAGGGGTGGAGCCCCCCAGTTGTCTGCTGTTCATCACTGCCTAAATGCCTGATGAACAAGAGTGTGAGCATGTAGCAATGAAAAGAGAGTGAAGAATAATTTTTTTTCTAAATGCACTATGAACTAGATTTTCTAAGTTTACTTGCCTAAGAATCTAAAAAATCTGTGGATAGACATGTTCTGCATGTTTGTTTTAAATGCAAGAGAATTCATTATGGATTTATATTGCAGGTTGTTCTGTGTTTCCTCATATTCCTGTGTCTTTGGTGATAGAATTTCAGCAGCTAAGCAGTGTTAAAGCTGCTGCTATCCTTAAGTGTAACAACAATGGTATTATCCACACTCTCTCTATCTCACATACACACACACACACACACACACACAGCCATCTGCTATGTCTGTCAGAGGACCTGACAGCCTTACCAAATATCACAGAAGCTGCTGTGTGATGTCACACAAGAAACAGCTTCCAAAGCAATCTTCCCCCTCTCCCACTACAGTGGTATCATCCTCAGTCCCTTTCATCATACACTGCTCATGCTGTTACTTTATGTTACACTGAATACTTACATCAGTTTTCATGTTTTGGGAGTTTGAAGATTATTACCTCATAATCCACTGGGCAGTTCAATGATGTCATGGTGTTTCTAGTGCCTTTTGTTGCTGAATGTTCGCTTCCTTTGATGACAAAACATTCAACTGTATATATCCTCTCAATGGCACTGAACACATTGCCTCTTTCTGCACTAATTAAAATGCTGCCTGTCATTTCCAGAGATTTGCACATGGGGGAATTGGGATGAACATCACAGTTATTTGCATCCATCAGCTCTGTAGCCGATTACTTTTCTGTTCACTAAACCCGAAGGTTTTTCATGAGGTTGAAGTAAGATTATTCTGGCACCATCTTACCACATCTTACTTTGACCCCACCCTACACCTCTCCATCCCCCTCCGAAGCCAACCACCAGTGTGCCTGGCACATACAGTATATAATATGTAGCTAGTTAATTGCAAATCATCTGTGATGTACACGACTGCCTCACTAATTGCCGCTGGAAGCTGTGCTCATTAGCTCATCTCATCTGGCTTGGTACACAAGCTAAACAACCTGCAAACGATCCAGCAATTACTGTTATTTTACCACTCCGACGCCAGGCGCGCATGAAAATAGCTGTGGTAAATAACAAAAGACATTTGGCTGCAAAATGTCTAAAAATGCTTCGCCACAAGAAGCGGCTCATTAAGGAACATTTGTGTGTTGTTTTTCTTTTCCCTTAAAACCACGCAGCAGGGCACTCCTAAAGGGCTTGCTGAGGCATTCTTAAGGGAAGCAGCACGCCCACAGATCATTTATTGACCAAACTGAGTTTTCTTGTTTACCAATAAAGCAGTGCTACAGTGACGATGTGTGGGTAACATACATCTCACATGCCACAGCCCACATCGCAATGGGAGCAGATCTGTGCAGCAGTGACACCGTGTTTGTGTGTACGTGTGTGTGTGTGTGTGTGTGTGTGTGTGTGTGTGTGTGCATGAGAAAGGAAGAGAGACATTACATATACTTTCTGTCAGGTTCTCAGTAGGCACACACTCTAACACTTTCACAGACTATTCCAGATGCCCATGCATTTATTCATTTCTACAAACCCGCACGTCCTGCCCTCTATGGAGAAGGATTTGTATGCAGTAGGAAGATACTCTCATGTGTTAATCGCAGCAAAGTGAGATGGTACCTCAGCTGGGTTGCACCAAAGCACTGGCAAGAAACCAGTTTCCCTTCTAGGCTGTTGTTTGAGTCCCACAGAAACACGAGGAATGTTTTGTGTTATGCCTTTTAAGCAAGCTGGTATTATCCTGTTTTAAATGACAGCCAGCACACCTCGGTTTCTGATCACTCTGGAAGCTATAGAGCTCCCCTAGAGCTCTGATGCCAAGCATGCAAACTTAAATGGAAGCGTTAAATTCAGTGGAAGGTTTTTATTCTCTGTTTAAATGAATCTATTTTTTTTTTGTCTTCTGCTTTTCTGAACTTTCACACATTCTTTGAGATTATTATCATATTTAGATGCAAGACATAAACCTCATCATAAGTAATTAGGAGTATATTTTTGGCACAGAAGTCAACAGCAACAATCTGAATAAGAATAAAATGAGCAATATGCCTTCATATTATTTTCTTTTTGTGCATCTCTATTTGGTCCAACTGCTACTGAGAGAAAAGTTAACATTGCTTCTCTGTTTCTTCTGCCTCTCAACAATGTGCAGCCATGTGAGCCTCCATCAGGAACTGTTAATTCAATTTCAATTCATTTACATGCAGTGAAGAGACAATGAGTCAGGTACTAGCAAAAGTTGCATTTGCCTTTTTCACATATTTGTATGAAAGGTCTAGAACGGACCATTAGTGTTTTAGCTCTTACATCTGCCACACAATCAGGTTCTCTGTTGAGTCCCGTGCAGAGGATCCTGCTATAGTGACTACTCTGCCATCCAAAGGCATGCTGGGTCTTTGTGGGCAGGTTTCACACTAGCCTACGTGAACGCGGTTGAACAGCTACATGGGTGACATATGATGCAGGCTGATGTACGTCATGAGCAGAGAATACTCTTGATACTCTGTTCACACTCTGTTCACACTCTGGACATGTTCTGATCTTGCATGACCTCGTGTGTGTGTGTGAAGCCGGGTCACACAGGTGTGGTACGTGTGTTCTAATGCTGAGCATACACGTTATCCACTCGTATCAATGCCTTACAGATGAGATTGGGTAGCTTGTCTGTGCAGGCATGTACCTGTGTGAATATGTCTGAAAAGAAAATACATGGAAATACGCTTCTGAACCAGCTTTGTGAACCAACCTAAAAAAAAAGATCAGGATGAACAGCAGTGTGGATGAAATATTAATAATGATATAATAACTTCTATCTTTTTCTAACTCAGTTTCATTCATATATGTTTATCATTTATACAGCATACTCATCAGACCAGATCTGATGACAACATGTTAATAGTAATGCAAGGCCTTGTGGAGATGGTCTTACTGTTATTAAATAACACTTGCCAGATTTGCCTTAACTACTTGGTTAATGAGGTTCACATCTCATGTGATATGATATGCAGTATTAATTATTCTCATAATTATAATATTGTTATAATTATTATTACTGGCACACTTCTTTGGCAGTGAAAAACCAAAAACTGTTTCCAGCTGAGCACAGTGTGGTTCTGAGTAATAATCTATAATTCTTTGTCATTGTTTATACTTTTTAAAAAGTTACGTTAAAAGAAAAGCAAAAATATTTTCCCAAAATAAACTGGAATGATTTTGTTTTTAACATCTGGCAAACTGCAATTTTGACTGATTTAAGTCAAGGACACAAGGGGCCACCAAAGCTATTGACATTATTTCTCAAGAAGAGCCGTTTATAGATTACAGGTGAACTCCAATCCAGCTGAGTAATAACCCATTGTGTTCATCTGTCTCCTACGCTTTCTTTAGTGATTGATTACTTAATGTTGGAAAAAGCCCAGAGCCCAGAAGATGTGAATCATTATCCTCATTCAGTGGATCTTGGATCTTTGTAAAAATATGTGGTTTCTCACCACTTTTTTTAGAAGGCCAGCCATAAAACATCAAGAACACTAGTTTTCATAAAATAAAATAAGGCTTAAAGCAGTTTATTTTGTGTTTTGTGCTTTGTGTGTCCCCATTTTTCATCTAACAGCTTTTACATAAACATTTGGTGTTTTCAGGATCAGTACACCATGCATAGCATTTAAAAGGAAAGATTTTCTGATTTTCCTTTCTCTTAGTTGCCCTTTAGCATAATGCCTCATTTTTGCATGATGTTGCAATAACACAGAGTTGTTAGTGTTTGTTTGGTTATATTTTGTGACAGAAAAAAAATTCTCTGGCCTGTGTGTGTGTGTGTGTATATTGTGGAGGGGGGGGGGGGCAAACAAACCTTCATTATGCATTCAAACACAACGCTGCTCTGCTCTCCCTCCTTTTCGCTCCTCCATCGACTGGCACTGCCTTTCTCTCAAATTCTATTTTACACACATGCACAGACACACACAACTCACTTTAATGTGTTTATCGAATGTAAAGCCATTCATTTTCAAAACCCTGCCTCAAAATCATTATCTCTCATTGTGACACATGAAGGAGGGGAGAAGAGATTTTGCATGTGGGCGTACGACGGGCTTCTGTGTGCAGTCCTCGGAGGGAGAATGAGAGAGAATGGGTTAGCTAAAATTAATCAAAAAAAGAGGGAGCGACTCCAGAGGAGGGGAGGAAAGGCCATTAGTGTAGGCATGATTGGCAGATAGAAGGACACTCTGTACTGCAGACCTGGGTAATTATTGTAGGTGTCTCACAGTGTGTGCGTGTTTTTGTGTGTGTGTGTGTGTGTGTGTGTGTGTGTGTGTGTGAGAGAGAGAGAGAGAGAGAGAGAGAGAGGTGGTCTGGAGAAAGAGAGAATGGAAGGAATAGCGAGTAATAGAGGAAAATTGTTTGGTAGAAAAATAAGAATGACAAATACACTAGTTTATTTTATCATCAAACATAAAGGAGCACATCTATGATGTAGTGGAGGCTGGCCAGTGTGTGTGTGTGTGTGTTGTGTGTGTGTATGACTCCAGGTCCATTCTCAAGGAAATTCAACCACTCTTTGTTCTTGTTCTTTATGAAATCCAATTTTTTCTCCATGTGCACAAATCATTTTGTCTCAGTCATGGTCTTAAGCTTTCAGTAAAATTCTCATTGATCCCCTAGGGACAAATCTTTTAATATTTTGCTCACCTGCAGTTAACATTATTTTCTGAAGTACAGTGAGAACAAACTTTCTTTGATTGACCATTAAGAATTAATTCCCTAGGCCTGCGTGAGCCTTTAAGTCATAAAATTTTCCGGCAAGCACAATAACTAGCCGTCATTTAATGCTAAGGTCAGTATGTACCGGTTTTGAAAACGCCACCATGAGACCTGCGTGAACCTTTAAGGCACAGAATTTTCAAGCAAGCACAATAACTATCCGTCATTTTTCTAGGGTCAGTATGAACAGGTTTTCAAAACTCCTCCCATGAGCCCCTGACTGTTGTGCATACTGGGCTAACATTGTCTACTGTTCCGTTTGCACAACATGCGCAATTCAATATATCGTGCGGTAGAGTGAAGGACTACCATTTTCGCTGCGACCTATCGTCGCTTTCTGCAGACGTACTTCTCGTGATGTATCAGTGGGCTGTCGAGTTGGCCTTGCAGCATGCCTGCTCCAGTGCGCGCGCTAGATGAGGCGCCTTGAGCCGGACTAATGAAGCTCAGGTTTGAGTCTTACCGTCTCGAGCTTTCCCAGATTTTCCGCTACCAAGGGAATCTATTTAAACAAATAAGGAACATATTGTAGCAGGGCTCATTGTGGAGTTAATTAATGGAGCAGACGCTACAGAAACTCCGAGTACACCCAGTCCCAATTATCGCGGGAGCAGGCAGGAGCTGATTTGCCATTTGTTATATTAAGTATTTCGGATTAGCCGAGTCCAGGTGTAATTAAAAATTGTGCCACTTGCACCCGCAACATGTGGAAACTTGCTAATTCCCAACTTTTCCCCATTCCCTCGTGATATAACAGATGGTGGGAGAATAAAGGAGAGGATATAGGCCTATCAAAAAAAAAACGTTGCTGTTGAATGGAAGGTAGCTACCTTCATAAATTGGAATTTGGCAACATGTTCTTGTTTGACATAGAAGTGAGGGCAATGAATGAAATTCTGTGGGTTTTTAATGAATCCTGCCAGCTTTATGAAAGGTTAGTCGAGATTACCTAGGCTAATTACATATTCTGCCTGCAAATCCAAAATAATGGCCATAAGGTACTGTTTTGTGGGGGTTCTGCTATGGTTGAAAGCCTGAAATCACTGTAAATGTGTGGAAAAGAAGTATAGGCAACAAACTATATTATGCTTTACTCTAGTCTTTTTCTAGTAATTTTACTTAAAACATAACCTCTGGGTGTGCAAAGAAATACTTAAGGAGGTTAAAAAATCATTCAGCACTAGCATAATATTTGCAGGGTGTGTTGGTTCTGCAGTTTGGCGTGTGTTGCCACGGGCCCAGACAGTGGCGTCAATAAGGGGGCGACTTCATTTGAGTGCGCGTGTGCCCAGTGACGTGGGGCCTCAGTGGGAATCAGGGGGTTGACATGGAAGACTTCAATCACAGGTCATTTAGCACAGTAGGATTTCTGCTCCATCACGGAACACACACACACACACACACACACACAAACTCATGCTGCAGTAAATACTGCAGGCTACACTACGTCTTGCTCCTGTCTCAGATGATGTAAGCTGTTTTGTCCCATTTCCTTTACACAATGTCAACATGCAGTCCAAAAGCAACACTTGTGGTGGGCATTAGTAGAGTGGCACACAGAAGTACCTACCTATTTTTTTTCCACACAGCTCGTACGTGGTGTAAGTTGGGCGGATGTAACAAATGTACATTAGCGAGGACTAAGTGAGATGTGCTAAAGGCGTACGTGTCTTTAGGTGCTGTAAGTGATATGCACGTCCATTTCACGTTGAGGCACCTCGAAGAGATGATGAAGAAGACGAAAAACAAGCTGTGTTGTTTTTCTAATGTGGACAAACAACTGTCCATCAAATCACAGTTTGTTTCAGAGTGCTCAGACAACTGTTTAAAACATGCAAATGAGACGTGCGCGCCGCGGCAACTGTGAACGTGTCATCAGAACGAGTGCAACAAACAATGCTGTAAAAAAAATCACTACAGCCAAACCCCACGAAACGTGGAGCAGCCGCAGTGTCTGAGAAACGGACCTTTTGCCGCGTGTGTGGTTGTGTGTGTTATGTATACTGTATGTGTGTGTGTGCGTGTGTGAGAGTGTGTGTGTAATCATCATCCCACGTCTATGTGACCTTGCAGACAGCAGTTTTGCTCAGTGAGCGGAGAGGATGTTTTTCCATGTTGCCATGGTGATGGTCCATCTGCCATACAATAAAAGGCTTATGCCTTTAACTCCAAGCCTACAACGATCATAATTATCTGTAAACATCTCTGTCAATTATATATATATATATATATATATATTCAAATCCTAGGACAGTTCTCAGGGGGAGTTCATGTGTTAAGGGTAACTCACCAGGCACCAGGGTGCACAAGTGTTTGAGGTGTAGCTCTTCAATCTGTATTTAAAGACAAATATGGAACACAAGCAGTTTGTGAGCCATTAATTGGCAGATCCACCAACAACGGCACGACAAAAGGGGTCACAAATCTTTCCCAGACATGACCCCAATTTATCAATCACAGCCTTTCCAAATCCACTTTCATATCATGCACCAATTTCTGTGGAATCTGTATGAACCACCCTTTTCCTCAGTCCTTCTCTCCTGCAACCCCACCCTGTGGTCACCCACCATACCCTACTTTTTTACCTCCTCGCTTTATCTGCCCCCCCAACACCCCCTATTTTCTGCCCCACTGCTTCTAGAGCTGGTGACTGGATGACATACTGAGATTAAGACAATGGCCAAACCTCACTCGTAGGGTGAAAGGAGAAAAGTTTGTCCCAAAGGAAGCAAGATTCTCATACAGCTTATTTTATCATTTATATTATATAAAATGTTACATTTTCATTTAGATTTATTGAATTTATATTTTTATTCACAATACAAACAACACTTGTCTTCTGTGAAGTCCTTTGGGTGTAAAGGTTAGTAGCCTAGCTTGTGGTGAATTGACGATCTTCAAAGATTATTAATTAATCAAGCCTTTCTAACATATTTATATTGTTTTTAGTAGTAGTATCATCAACATTATTGTTATTATTATTATTATTAACAATAACTCAAAACAGCACTAATACTGTGATCATATGTAATAATAAAAACCTTTTTCTAGTCATATTAATAGCACAAGGTATTAGTAAGCAATACCACAAACAAGTCAGATTAATGAGAAAAATATTTTGATGATACATTAATGTGTCAAGAGATACGGCTTCTGAAGAATTTTGTTTAATTAGCCTAGATTTTTGCTCATATACCAGACTGAGGTCGACACCGACCGCGTCACAAGAGGCCTTCACACTATTCTTTGTTTAGCACTGCCACCTAGAGGCATCATGAAATATGTCAAGAGTTTAATCTTTGCAGATCTTTGCAACGCTTGGGCAAAAACTATGAAGGACGTGAACGTCGTATCAACGCAGATTTACCTAAAGCTATAAAAATTCAACTGAGATTCAAGAAATTGTCAGATGTAAAAAGGAAAGCTATTTAATTGACATCGTCTGTATTGATATCTGTTTGATCAAAGCGTAGGCTATATTGGATTGAAACGGTCAAATGTCATTGTATACTTAAATTTTTATGATCATTGATAATGAATGACCACATTAAATCTCCACAATAAATATTTTGCGTGTCGAGTTATGATGAGCTTTGGCGCGGAGCACGCTGTCTGATATGTTGTGCTGGCTAGGGGGCGCTGTGTACCACATTTTACTAACCAGTAGACTTAACTATCTGGCCCACACTTTACATTTTTTTAGCAGATGTATTAAGAAGAGATACTGTCGTTTACCGGTTACAGTATGTATCTTCTTATAAACTGAGTAAAAGTTCACAAAAAGTTTACTTGTTCATCCTTAAGCCTTACTAAATGTGAAAAAAACAGGTCATGAAACTTGTGTAAATACATTTACTATGTCAAATGATTTAAAATACACACACACACTTGTGAACGCGACCCATGTTTGGTAAACATAAAAAAAAGACAGAAAGAATGATCTATAAATGTAAGATCAAAGAAATTGTACAAAAGTGAACATGCATTGTCAACAGTTTACGTACAGGTCTGATATCTATGCTACAAGCTATACCCATTCAAAAATTCACATCTGACAATTACAGGACAACTTTGAATTAGTAGATTATCAGTCTGCTATTTGGAGAGCAGACTGATTTAAACTAGCATTTTTGAAGACTTCCATGTGAACAAAGCGCAAGATGCAGTCTGCTGTTGATATGGATGACTTCAGGTTCAGCCATGCAGAATTACGTCACATGGGCGTATCACATATCAAATCTTTTCCCCCTAAAGATCTTCGTGCAGTTACCACACCTTTACTTGAAAATAGTTTAAGGTTTCTCACCATACACTGTGCGGTGTTTATTTTCCCGTTGGACACTGCGGGCATGTGACTTCTTTAGCACGTTAATTGATTTGATTGACTAGGCCGGTTTCTTGGCCCAGTGACACTCGAGATAAGTGTAATGAGCCGTGTCCTGTTAACGACCAACTTCAAACCTCTTTGGAAAACTTCATATCCTAATCCATACAGTATAAATTAACAGTCCGCTTGTTTATCAGTGTTGATAAAAAGAATGTAGCAGATTGTGGCCTTGTTGTTTCATAGTTTATACTACATATGTTCTGGTAATCCATGGCGTTTTACTTTTGGCTAGCGATATACGTCGGATGGTCTGTGTCTTGATCAAAGTCGCAGGACGGTGGCTTAGTCAAATGATTCTGCTGACGGAGTTCCAACTAAATGATTGCTACGAGGAATTGCGCACATATCAGTCGGGTCAGCTCCAGTCTATTCTACTGTGGCCTATTGGGCCAACATACCAGCCGATACAGGCGTCTGCACATCACACCTTCGCCATTAAACTCTTCGCGTAGGCACGTCCGTTGATTTTAGAAAGGAAGTCGTCGTCTGACCAGCGTAGCATGTTGGTGATAAGGTTTTCTTTTTGAGTTTTTAAATATGTATTTGTTTCAGAAATGTCTAAACCGAAAGAAAAAACAGCCGATATGTTTTGCGAAGGCTGCATAAAATGGTGGCAGCGCTGTGGATGGTTCCTCGTGGTGTCCTAGCCTGTTTCACAGCCACAACTGCATCTAGTCTGGCAACATTTATTTCACCTCTGATTTGGGAGAACCTGTCCTAAAGCACCGTGACTTCATTTGTCACTTTCAGGATAACTTAATTGGATCTAAACCTAACAATAACGTTTTATCACAGACAAAAAGAGAAAATATGTAAATGACTCTTGGTGGAATATCACATACCGTCATGTTTGGTTATAGGACTTGTTGAATGTATTTCTCTTGGCAGAGAACATGCACTGTAAGAATGTTATTTTAGAGCGTTTATTATTATCGTGGTGTTTCATGAACACTATCGCCGACTATCCTTTGACCACTGGTTTCGAGAAAACGGTTACAAATGTGTGAATTAGAAATCAACAGAAGTGCATATCTGCAAAGAAATAGCCTCACAGAGTCAGGCTGAAGACGAGACTACATAGGAAGGAAAGCATTATAAGTTGGTGTAACAGACAGTGTTATCCTCGTACTAGGCACACGAACAAGGCCAATATGGGAGAGAAACGTGATTGAGCCAATTGAAGTCATAGTGTTTGGATGGCTGGGTGCCGTCGAGTGGTGCAGCGACAACTACAAGGCCGGCGTCTCGCTATCTCGCACCCTGCCGCATTAATATCGTCTGAAACCAAAATGGGGGAAAATGGAACGAGAGAGGGAAAGAGGATGAACATAGTAGCGAACAAAAGTCCAGCTGTGAGCCTGTAGAACCAGCAGCTAATTGAAGACGGAAAAGATGGAAAGCTGAATGTGTCAGAATACGGTAATTTACATTTGAAATGCATCCACAGCGTATTACTTTCACAAAGCCTTTCATTGAGCAGTCAAATGAGTGTTTCTATGGATTTATTTGTTTCGGTTATTTATTTATTGATGTTTTCCGTCACTGCGGTGAATGGTTAGCTGTATGAGGCAGGAGTTTGAGCAGCATTGCAACAGCAGGTGGCAACTCTAGCAACATAGACAAATCTGAGCGCAGCCACACGACCTGTCAATCAGTCCCTGTTTCCCCCCCGAAGAGTATAACATGTAGGGAAAGTTTGTATGGTTTTATGCGAGTGTAACCTTTTTATATGTGTGTAAACTTATCTAATAGAGCAATTGATTTCTAGCAGCAATTGAGATTAGTTTGAAGACTAGTTTTAAGATTTGAGACTTGTTTGTCTGTTAGATTACTGCACTTTACTTGAGGCTAGCCCACAGGCCTGGTGATTTGGCAATGAAAGCAAGTAAAAACATGAAAAATAAAGGTTCCTAGTTCTACTTTTGGTTAAACTACCTGTGTACTTTCTCAGTTAATATTTTACATGTGTTGCAGACTGTCTTCCTTGAAAACAGATGTCAGCAACAAATAAATGTCAGATGAATAGAATTGCAAGTTTTTTTATATCATGTTGTACTATGACACTGTTTAGTTTTGCCCAAGGGCTATATGGAGATTATTTATTATAAAGCAATGGTCTACACACACAAGCAAAACATTCTGATTTTCAAGAAATACAGTAAGTATAGTGATGCTGTAGAGATTGTTAGAGTTCACCTTATAGTGTGGGGTTTAACAGTGGGGGATTAACAGTGTTCACATTGTAATCTGCCTGCATGGGGGATTAACATTGTTCACATTGTAATCTGCCTCTTCAAAGCCTCTTCAATGCCATTCAGCACCTCAGAAATCTGTTTTGAGACTTTTTGAGACAGTTTTAGCTGTAACCAACAATGCTGTCATCAGAATCAATAATCGCCAGGTATGTAACATGTACAAAGAATTTGTATTGAGGCAAACATCCTGAACAGTTTAGTTATACAGTGTAGTCTTAATTAAACATAATTAGAGTTGTTTTAAAGTAAAAGTTATTTAGAACAGAGGTGTAAAATTTGTGTTCAGTACAATACAATACAAAACATCTGTGGACAGCCATTATGTCCTGAGTTGGATACAGTATAACATTTGGAATGAGTTAAATTGGTAGCTGTGCGTAC
This sequence comes from Brachyhypopomus gauderio, assembly GCF_052324685.1. NCBI lineage: Eukaryota > Metazoa > Chordata > Actinopteri > Gymnotiformes > Hypopomidae > Brachyhypopomus > Brachyhypopomus gauderio. Next base: position 11,944,317 of record NC_135227.1, read on the forward strand.
TTGTAGTCCTAACAGTTCTAGCTAAAATGAAACAGATGTTTGACTAGTGCAAGCAACAGAGTTATGTGCTATAATCAAGGAGGTGCTAGTTTACAGGTTAAATTGCAAGGTTGCCCGCTCTGGTTAATGAGTGCCACAGCCCCGAGCTCTTTTTTTTAAATCTGTTTGTCACTATGATTGTTATGAAAGAGAATGTGTATAGTAGAATATATATGGTGTATCAAAAGTAAGAAGACACTCATGAAATCTGAAGGAATTAATCTAATGAAACGTATTCAGGCTATCATTTTTCTCCCAGTCCTGATGAATTTTCACCAAAAAACATCTGACTGAATGCTAGCACAAGTACCATCTATTCTTTTTTTGAGATGAGAATATTAAAATAAAATTATTTTTATCAGTGTTTCCTTACTTTAAAAAGTATGTTTCCTTACATTTGGAACATCCAGTATAATGACTATAGTTATTAACATATTTGTTTGATATCAGCATGTCTTACATTAAATTACATTAACTCGTATGTGTATGAGCTGACTTCTGTGTTTAAAATATTATTATAATGTTCTTTTATATGTGGGTATTGGGAGGTGGCACTTTTGTCCTGTCAGCTGATATGAGTATCTTAATTAACCAACTTCAAGAGTAATAGCCAATTAATCATTAAAATCTGAATGTATCAGTCACATAGTGAGCTTTGTTTGCCTAGACTATGGATTAGTTTTGACACTACCGTCCGACCCCTGAGGCCATCTACAAACACATGGCACACCAAAGACAATAGAAAATATGTGATGGTCTGGACCAGAGACCAGGTGCGCTCATTGCCAAGGTTGGAGACAGCTACCCTTGCAAAGAAAGGCTCGATGGTGTTGGGAGTTAAATGGGCACAGAAATGCTCTGTCAAATGAAATCACTAATTATGACCTCCACCAAAATCCCACAGTGCAGTGCAACTGATGGCTCCTATAATGGGAGCCATTGGCATAATGAGGGAGAGGGAGAGAATTCGTCTAAAAAAGGGGAGCCGTACGTTGAATGACATCTCTGATGCCGAAACCAATTAGATTGGGCCGAATAGAGCGGACCTGATGCTACCCCCACCGCCACCATCCACCCCACCCTGCCCGCCCCCTTTTCGTGAATTTATTATATTCTGTCACAGACGCAAGGCTCAATTTGTCAATTCGGTATCGGGTTGTGTGTGCGGTGGAGGGAAAGAGGGGACCGAAGGAGATTGACAGGGGTTGGAGGGCCCAGGGAACAAATGAGGGTGTCTGATAATGGGCATTCCGCGCACCGTGTGACATTTCCTACCCAGCTGTCCATGGGCCCTGTCTGCTGCCGAGAAGAATCGGGCCCTTTGTTCAGCCCCACCACTGAATGAAGGCCCAGAGCAGTTTCCCAGAGAGGAAACTGAGAGGCTAATAGAGCGAGTGCGATGTGTTGCCAGGTTCTTTCATTATGTCCACATTTTCCGAAGGACTGTGTTAACGAGGCGGCGCCTCAGGTTGAGGGTAACAAGCTGTCTATCACTCCGTACAGACACACACACACACGCAGGGTGAGGGAAAGAGAAGGAGAAGAAGATAGAGAGAGGAGAGAAGTATGGTGTTAATGAGAGTCACAGAAAGCATAGGCTTTTCCATCCAAACTACTCAGCAGTGAAGTGGGTATAGAGCCATGCCTATGTGGTAGCTTAGTAGCTGCAGACAGAATAAATGTAGAATCCAGAAGCATGAACAGAGGCATGTACTGAAGTTTAGATTGATAGTAGACTGGCAATACAGTTTAATAAAACCTTTTAATTTAAGTTTCTACCCTGTCAGGTATATACATTGTTATTTTACTAAAGCAAGTAGCACATGCGCTTTTTTCTTGACAGCAAATGATTGATGTAACTAAGAAAAATGCCTTGTATGTGTAACATACCTGGCAACATACTGATTTCTTGTGCATTAAATTTTGCAAAAAATTTTTTATTTTTTTTTTTAGACAATTTGGGCAAGGATTCTCTATTGATGGCATGTCTGCATTTGTCTGTAGTATGTGGCAGAGGTGGGGACTCGAGTCACATGACTTGGACTCGAGTCAGACTCGAGTCATTAATATTAAGACTTTTGACTTGACTTGAAAAAATATTCAGAGACTTAGACTTGACTTGGACTTTTACACCAATAACTTGGGACTTGAATTGGACTTGAACCTGTTTACTTGCAAATACTTGATTTTTTTTACCCCAAATCTAAATTTTAAAACGCATATTAATATTTATAAAGTGCGCCCCATTAATTTCATTTCCGTCCTTCTGACGCAGACCAGTCCTCTGCTTTTCCACACTCTGTACGTGTGTGTGTGCATGAGCTGCAGCACAACCAATCAAATGGGGGGTTGGCGAACGTAAATTTTTACCGGGCGGGTTGTAAAATGGACACAAATTAAGTATTATATCGCGATCGATCGATCGCCAGTGGTTGGTGCCAGAGCGAACTAGTAACTCATTGAATCATAGATGTGGATCAGAGGTAAATAAACTAGAATTTTTCCGGCGTGAGAAATCGGATGTGTGGCGTGAGAGCGTGTGAAGACGGTCAAATGCGTGTGTCTCACGCTCAATGCGTGAGAGTTGGCAACCCTGGGTTCTGTATCTGAACTCGGGGAAGAGAGCCTCTCTCTGTCACCATCATAATATCCAGTTCTATCTCAGCATGGATTGTGTATTTGAAGACATCTACGTCGAGAAAAAAATATATTGACAAAAGTGGAGCGAGTTTTCAGCTATGGGGACATCATTCATCGTGCACAAATGACATACAGACTTTTGACCAGCAAATGCAATGCAGAATAGTTTACTGAAATGTCTAAAGTTGCAGATTCCTGTTAATTGTTCAGTTCTTATATTTGTTTGTCTTGTGTCACTCACACATGTTCTCCAAGAAACCAGATAAGAGAAGAGAGGGAAAATGCTGTTATGGTTCTTTGTATTGTACTGTGAAAATATCAGCACTTTTTATTTAAACATGGAGTTCTACTTATGACTTTTTCACAGAATATTTATTTCTGGAAAATTGTAGTTTAAAGTATGAATATTTTTGCAGCTAAGTTTAACAAATTGAACTGTGCAATAAAGAGGTGTAATTTTAATTTTTTTTATACTTCGTGTTTTCAGTTGCACATGTTTTATCAAGATTTGAGGAGAATACAGATTTTAAAAAGAACGCATGTCTGTTATTTACATTTAAAATATACCTGCAACATTGGTAAAAAAAAAAAAAAGACTCGAAAGGACTTGAAATTCCAAGTTTCAGACTTGGGACTTGACTTGACTATTGCCTGTCTTGACTCGAGACTTGACTTGACTTGAGTGTCTTTGCTTGAGACTTGACTCGGGACTTGAGGTATAAAGACTTGGACTTACTTGAGACTTGCAAAACACTGACTTGGTCCCACCTCTGGTATGTGGTCATGTGACCAAGGTTATTGTCAAAATACCAAGGATATTTTCAAAACTCTAGACCCTAGTGGTGTTACAGTGAACCACTGCAATGCTAAAAACATTTCCCTGAGGTACATTTCAACAGTATCTGTAAATTCTGGGTAAGTAGCAGTTTACATCAGTGATTTAACCTCTACGCTTTCTTTTGGAATTGGTGGCTTTTTCCAGTAATGTGGTGGTAGTGTTGTTGATGATGATGATGATGATGATGATGATGATGAAGATGATTGGTCATGGAGCAAGTGGAATTCCCAATTATGACACTGTGCTGCATTTAGAGACATGCAAATCAGCCTTCTGTTTGAAATGTGCAGTTAGTGAGGTACAAATTAAATTTTAAATTCTGCTCACCGAAATTTGTTTCAACTGGTTTGGGACATAAATCTAGCTTTGGTTTTAGTTTAGTTTTCCCTAAGACCATTAATACTTTTTTACAAAATGTTCTGACAACCTCTAATTGAATATATGGGGGTCTTTCAGTACTTTTTCAGAATGCATTCTACTGGCATAAACAGGAATCTATGCCCTCCAAAAATGTTTATTTAATAATAAAAATAAATTGAATAACAGCAATTTGACCTTAACTGATGGTGAAATCTTAGCATGTTGTGAATGTTCTAAAATGTTTTCTATGTGGTGGTTCTTTACTCATTCAGTGGTCATTTGGTATGAATCTCCTCAATATGGACAATATGGAGACAGTATGATGTTCAGAGCAAACTTTAATACAGACCTTGCAAACAATGTAGTTTAACACAGAAATTGTGTGTGCAACTTCTCTGAATTATGGGTCCAGATGTATCTGCAGTGAGGTGCAATACAAAAGGATTTGCTAAGCCATACAAATGTGTTGATTTGTCAAAATATGACACTGTACTGGATGTTATGTGTATTTTACCATCTTTGCTTTTAAATATTTTTCCTATGTCTTCAGTAGACTTCAAAGAAGAATCACACACATTATATATACATCATATACCACCAAAATAAAATAGTTTTGGCATAAAAGCCTTTCTCAGATTACTCACCATTCCTTACTCACCAGTCCACCACTGATGGCACCTATATAGAAGCAAAGATTTACATTGTTATCATAAGAGTATCATGATCAATGATCAATGTTTGTCTCCTCTAAGAGGCATTGAGTGCATGAAGGAAACACACAAGACCACGGCTGCGTTTACCTCTTTTTGTTTTTATTTTTTTAATTGGCATCACAGGACTGGCATCTATACGTTTTCATTTTGGATCGGAGGAAGGAAGAGGAGTAGGCTAATAAGAAAGAGACACGTCCACACTTACAGACATATCGGTTTCATTTGCATGGTGCATAAATGTATGGATCAGGGAAAAAGCCATTTTAAGGTTCAGATATTCATTTACTTGTAAATTTACTTGTAAGTTTTAAATGTTTTCCTCCTTTCTTACTCTTTGTTTTAATTACTGTCACGTATATGAACTCTCGTAAAACATGATAAAACATGGATGATCCATGAAGACACAAATCAAAATAAAGGAAAACCATACTGTTGGAAGGTTGTTATTGTTTGAAATCACAGAGCAGATCACTGTCTACTGCACATGGATGGTGGGGAGGAATATGTATTTGTCTTTCCTAAAAACTACCGTGCTTCAGACACAGTGAAACCAATTTAAGACTGAATGAAAAAGGTACTTAGCAAGTTTTGAATTGAATCTGTAATTTCATCATGATGTGGATGTGTGCTTCAGAAATCACTCGTGTATTATGGAGTAAGTGTTTTGCACTGTGGCATTTACCTTGATGCCATTTACCTTCCAAGCCAAAGGTCTGTGCATTTTGTTGCTGATAATTCAACACAAAACTTGACAACACTAATACCTTTCCATTTTTTAGGGGGGTGGCTCCTTTCAAAAAGCAATGCCCACTGAAGTGTAGGCTTCTCAAATGATGCACATTACATTCTAATTCCTTCAGGACTTCCTTCTGTCTCATCTTAGTTTTTACACCTTATTCAATTCATTGTCTAGTTAATGTGTCTTATTAAACTATGGGGTATAAGGTCATTATTTAAAAAAAAAAGAAATTGCCCCCTTTACTTGGAAAATAATGAGACCCAGGGACAAGGAGAAACTCCTTTCATCTCATCTCTGTCTCCTCTCTCTTCTCTCCTCTCTCAGGAAGCTCAGAGGATTGGCCATTTTGAGGGGGGACGGGGGTGGTCAGGATCAGTGAGGTGAGCTTGTCCTGCTGGGTTCCCTTTCCTCTGACCTTTCCAGACCTGCATCCCTGTCACAACACATCACCTTCCGGCTCTGACCTATTAAACTCTACTGGCCCCGGTCGCTTTGCCAAGTTCCCGTGGCGACGCAGCCCCCCCCCCCCGCAGCACTCGTATCACTATCCCAAACGGGCGGCACGTAGCACTCCTAGAGGTTCTCTCAACATGTCAGCCGAGTGAATAAATAAATAAACAAGCCAGGGTTGCACGGGGCTCGGCGTTACTGTATTCGTCTTGAAATTGCTGTACAATTGGCTGACGTTATTGGAGAATAACGAATAGAGCTGTGGTAACTAATGCATTGGAGTTCCTGTCATAATGCTCTTTGATTGGTTTTTAAAGCGTAGGCAGCTTGTTGATGTGTGTGTGCCCTGTACATGGACCATCAGAGCTTAATTAGGTATAAATTAAGTAGCCAATTAAGTACATGTTATACTATTCAGTTTAAATTAAATGTGTATGATGGCAACTTTCATCGACTTTCATCAAATAGCAAAGGACAGACTAAAAGAAAAGACAGTTTGGTGTTTTCAAGTTACCAGCACAATAATATTAATTTATTTGTATGTTTGATTTAATAAAAACACATAGACACACATGTCAGTATGTCAGTAAGTGTATTGTTTTCACATGTAAGTGTATTTGTGGCAGTACCCTCCCCACCCTCCCTACATCCTTTGTTCCTGCGTGTTGTACCCGTGACAGAAAGACCGACCATGTTTGGAAGCAGCCGTCTCCTTTTTGTTTTCGTTTTCCTTTTGTTTGTCTGCATGCTGTATTGGCTCTTCTGCGCACAGCAGACTCGCTAGTCTGGCATGTGTACACACACTGTTCCCTGGAGTTTGTTGTGGGCTCATTCCGCCACATGGCTCTCCGTGCAGAATGGAAGTTCTGGAGTTCTTTTGGGAGGCATGGATGGTTCCTCACAGCATAACAGGGATATTGAACCACCACCATCTTCCAAGAGATGACCTGTTTCGGCTTTCATGCTTGAAGCAGCGAGGAAGCCGAGATGTGAGTACCAGCCGAGGGAGAAGAGCCCCAGTCAAGCTCCATTCACTGAGGACCAAGTGCTTGGTTTCCAGTACCACCTCATTTTTCATGGAGGGGAGTCCTCCCTGGAATTTCTTTGGTGGTGGCTAGTCCCTGGCTAGTTATGCAGGCAAGCTGGTCAGTCCAGTCGGTCATAGTATCCAATTGTGCTTTGTGTTTGCAGTCATGAGCATGGTGGTGGTCAACCTGGTCAACATAAAAGCCCCATTGACTAAGAGGGCAGCAGCTTTTCACCCAGATGACAAGAGGGGGGTTGGACATAGGGGTGATGTCTTCATGCTCTGTCTAGGTAATGATTTCAGCCAACATAAGGAGGCACCGTCTCCATGCCTAGACATTGTAGGATCTCGGTCAATGAAAGTGAGAGCTGTCTCTGTGCCTGATCGACAAGAGGCGCTGATGGGGCAACTGGACAGCTTCTCAATGCCTCCCAATGCAGTCGATCTCAAGGCCCATTCATGGAAATACTTCTTTGGAAGGTATAGTATCCTCCATGTGTAGGGCTTTGGAAGGTGTAGTATCCTCCATATCTAGGGCTTTGGAAGGTGTAGCATCCTCCATGTCTAGGGCTTTGTAAGGTGTAGTATCCTCCATGTCTAGGGAATGCCCAAAATGCTCTCCATGCCCTATGCCCCATGCCGGGGGGGTTGTGTGGTACCTGTTGTGTCCCCTCCCCCACTCCACTTTCCCTGCTGTGTAGGCGTTTGCATCCTAGGAAGTGGGCATTTGGTGGGGGTGCTATGCCCGCCAGCATCAGCCTCTGTGAGACAAGGGTGGTGCACATAGCTTTATGTTTTGTTTTTTGTTTTGTGTCTATGATTTGGTGGTGTGTGTCTGAACACAGTCACCACAATATCTATGTGTTGTATTCTTCCCTTCATAAAACTTTTGTGTTTTTGTGACCAGTTGTTGGTAATATTATGTTGACTTTATTTAGTTCTGATTTGTGCACTTTCAGTTTCGTTTCGTTGGTTGCTCTTAGCTCTTTTGTTGGATTGAACTCTTAAATAAGTTTAACAATTAAATATATGTTCATTTTGAGCTTAATAAACTAATTGATGTGTATTCTCCTTAGCCAATAGAAAAGTTTTTTTGACTTGACTGAATTGTGCACCTTGACTGGAGTGATGAACTCCTGGTAGTGAAATTTATTGTATTTATTTATTTTGATTATTTTCTCTCTTTGTTCTTACTCTCTGGTGACAGTCATTTTTAACCATGGATGTTGTCACATGCTGCATTTTTCTATGTATCATAGAAAAATGTGTTTACAATTTATCAAAAGAAATTATATTTATTATTTATATTTTATTTATAGATACATTAACAGTGGATTAAAAACTCAAGTAGCATTATACAAATGCTCATCTTTAGCCTGCTAAATCCTGTAATCTCCAAAACTGCATTTTAGGTTTCAATAAATGATATATGCTATTTTTGTTCACTTATCATTCAATTTCCTACAAGGATCTGAGAAAAAAGGCAATTCATCATGTCTGTATTTGTTTTCCATCATCACAGGTACACCATTCTAATAATGTAATAATAAATAAGACACTTGATTACAAAGGAAGTAATTATTCAGATGATGGTACGTGCTGTTGTCTGGACAACCCCTGAGTTAGTAAATGCTGTCTAGTTTACAGTACCAGTCAAACGTTTGGACACACCTGATTGAATGTATGTTTTAATAGTAATAAAGGCATTTTAATCTGGATTAAGCTTAAATAGAATGGAGGAATTCAGCCTATATTGGAACTCATTTTCAAAATACACACAATTTTAGATACACCCTTAGCAAATAGTTTTCTATCAGCACTTCAGTTCCTCACCCTGCAAGTGCTCTACACATGTGAGAATGTCTTCAAGAATGATGGAAAAGAGTCACAGGGTCTGATTCATGAAGCTGAGTAAGAGAACACCAAGAGTGTGCAAAGCTTTTGTTTTGAAAATGTAGAAAATAATAAATATAAGCAGAGTGGGTGTGCCCAAACCTTTTACTGGTACTGTATCTTAACTACATATACTGTACTTGTCTGCTTTTTTCTATTTTCCCTTGAGGGACAGAGCTTTCCTGCTCCCCAGTGTTATCTTGGCTGCATTTTTTCTTCCTGTCAGAGTTTGCGTGCCGTTTTATGTTTTCATCGATGTCAAGACCTTGGGATAAAACATGAGTAGCATTGCACTAATTCTCCTTGCCATCCCCTGTGTCTTCCCATGGCTTCGTCCTCCAGTAACTGACATAGCTGCAGGACTATTTACTCTACACCTTATTTCTCCTTTATCTTTGGTGTCCCAAGATGTCAAAGGCTGTGAATTTAATATTGATTTCATAAAGTACTTTTACTGTAACATGTCAACTCGGATTAGGCTCAAGCCCTGCTCGGCTCGAGTGGGGAGCTGGCTTCGCACGCGATGTGGCCTCACCGAGTGGCTAACTGGAGCGAGCGCTTTTATTTATTAAAGCGACAGTGCTGTGGAAGCACTGGGCAGCATGCTGCTCTGAGTGATATGCCTGTATTGTGTACACAGCATCAGCCCACCGTGTATTACGCCCCGACTACAGAAGCAGATCGAGGGGCAGTTATCGTTTGCTGGTAGGTAAACAGACCATCAATTTATTGACTGCATTTGCCTAAACCCCAGTCAGGGAATGTGGGCAATGAATTGACATTCGCTGACCTTTCACCCACCCAAAACACATACACACACACACACACACACACACACACACACACACACACCTTTACTGCTAGGGGTTGGAGTGAGGTAAAACAGAAGAGGAATCTCCACACCACACACTCCCAATGTCAGCTCGGCGACGCCTGCTTGTTACCACACCGACCACATCAACACATTCTTATGATCCAACACAAACAGCATATCCCTGGGGCGAGCGCATGAACACATGCCAGGCAGACTCACAAAGCTGCTCTACTTTTTCCCTGACAATGGACAACATAATAGCTTTGTGCGAAACAAAATGAGCACACTATGGTTGAATGTTTGGTCTCGATTTTCACCCTTCTAATCTTCCGTTCCTCCCTGTTCCAGTTATTTTCACGCATCTGTAGTCCCTCTCACGCTTTGTGTTGAGTGTCCTTTAGATAGTAATCAAAGGTGTATTTACACAGGTTGTGAATGAGTCACAATGTGGCTGTTTTTCATAGTTGCTGTGTGCTTTCGTAGGGAGATGTCGATTGATTGGTGACCAGGTAAAGGCTTTTCAGCCTAATTATCATAGGAACTAGTTATCTTAAAAGTTATAACTTATTTTATATTTGTTGTTTTGCCATAAAATGTATTGATTTGCTACAATCGCCACTTTTAAAAACAAACAGTGTGCTTGAGTTGCAGACTAGTACCTAACCTAACTGCCTTTATGTATGCAGATATTCAAATGATGCCCAGGGAGAGAAATCAGATAAACAGAGCTGTTCCTAAACAGAGTGCTGTCCAGCCTAGCAAAGTGCATTGATCTGTGTGGATGACCCGGTGCAACTCTGTCTGCTACATTATTCAGTAGATATGGTAGATATACAGCACAGCTATTCCATGAACTTGCATTGCCCACAACAAAAACACATCAAGACGACCTCAAGACGTTATGATTCACCAGCTTTGTGTTACTGCTGAACCCATTTCTTGGATCTTACACAAATATCCTGAATATTCTGCGTGTTATAAATCAACTTCAGGTAACACCAGTAACAAATGTTTATTTGGGTTCAAACTATCATACAGGTACATTAAATCAGCTAGCTCAACAACCAGTCCAACTTTAGGTGTAGGTCATAAACAACACTGCATCTCGGTTGAGGAAGACGTTAGAAGATGACGGGAGCTGTGGGATAACTGTGGATCTTGGCTTTTATATCCGTCCTGATGCAGGCCATGCACCTTCCAAGAGTGCAGAATTAAATGGTGACAGACACTCTCATGTCAACAATGGATGTAGAAAGTATGTAAGAAATGAAAAAAGAGAGGCATCTTCATTCCCTCTGCCCTTGCTGTTTGTTCTCAGGAACATGTTGTGTTTTCAACAAGTACAGTTTGGAGATCTAGAAAAAGAGGTGAAAAACAAAATGGTTACGTGTGTGTGGGTGGAGTGTTGAATTATACTGCTCTTTGCTTACCCATACTTAATTATCAAATCAGTCAAACTGTTCATTGGACCATTATTGCGCCTACATTGCCCCCGTGGTAGGGGGCGAACGCTGTCTAATAGGGGGCTGGAAGTGGGGCGGTGGCTGATTAATCCAGGCAGGAATTCAAAGCAGAGGCATCAGAGGAGTAATTTTTGGCTGGTAAAGGCTTCCTTGCTCTTCCCATCATTAGCATGGAGCCCTGTGAATTAATCCACCCGTGGGACCCCCAGCACATGGAAGATGATCATTTTTACTGAAGTCATGTTGGAAGGCACTATAACATAAATTGAAGTCTTTAAGAGGTCATTAAGAGGTCTTGGAGTAAGCCTAGCCTATTATTGTGAGGCTTGGCTGAAGAACAAAACGTACCAAAATTAATGAGAAGTTGTACTATTTTCTCACAATGGGCATTACGACTGCTAGTAGTGATAAAACATTCATAACAATGGCTGTGAGGGTGATATTCTGGTGTGAAGCATCCCATTGGCCTCAAATACCTCAGTCATGAAAAATGTTACACTCCAACTATGGGTTCATTAGAACAAGACTTTTTTAGCCTAAATGTACCCTTAATTCAAAAATGCTAATGATAATGCAAATCTGGTATCATAATTTAACTAATTAATGTCCACTATCTGCCTTTTACATATGATTGCATTAGTATAATTTTGTGAAGTATTCCTTTTTGTTGCCTAGCTGACCTAATTGTGGCTTCACAAGTCTCAATACTTCATTAAAGCAACCAGGACAGCTTGGCAGGCATTCCCTTAGAAGACACGCCACTGAGTTGTTCCCTATGAAGCCACATTAGCCACAAAGCCTTTGCAGGTGAATTTAATCAACTGTTTCCATTTCCAACCTTTGACAGATGCTCTTAACAAGTGTGAATTACAGAAATGAACCCTGCGATGCAGTAAAGGTGTACATTTTTAGCGCTATGCATCTACGGTCCCTGGGCAGCTTGATGTTGCTAACACCTTGCTTGGAGGAACTACAGGAGCACACTACAGTACAATAATGCAGCAGAATTTGACTGCAGCAATGTGGCCTGCTGTATTCTTGCAGGATTGTGTGACTGTCCATCATTTGCTATTATAATGAGGACCTTGTTAAAATATTCTTTATTCCAATATGAATATAATTAGGGTTGACATGGAATCTTAAAACAATTGAGTTCTACTGTTTAAAGGGAAATTATAATAATTATGAGGTTCTGTTTATGCTGATTTACTGGTTTAAAGGGCAAACATTTGGAAAAAATGAAAGCTAGTACAGTAATAGACTAAGCATATGGCTCCTTATTATCCACAGCTGGATTATCATTAGAATGGGTTGTCAACCAAAGCCTAATGGAGCAACATTAATGCCATCACCACAGACCAACCCACCAACACCAGGTCTGGTGTCCTCCAGCCGAGCATGCACTGACTCCTCTAAAGGCAGGAGTCCACATATGCTGGTTTGCCAAGCTGAAGACACATACTGAACATACATGAGCTTTCAACAGAGGAGCCTGACTTGAAATATGAAATTTCAGTTGCGCTACTTTGCGAGCGTAAAGTATTTAGTCAGTTAATCCATTAATGATAAAGGCCAATTAGCTTTACAAAAACTAATAGAAAGATAAATTCATATTTTATGTAAATTGTAATTAATTCTAAAGAAAAAAAAACATTCTCCAATTTCAGAGACAAAGTGTCTTTTCTGTGAATGGAAGAAAATAAATTAAGTTTCTAGAGAGTTCTGAATGATTTGACCTAGACATGCTGAATGCACCAAACACCCAGATGAGCTGTGATTTGGAAATCTTCTCGTATTATGAAAAAGAGAAAACATCTTTGAGCAAATTACTCTAAAAGAGAAGAGATCTTTTGCTGTTGCCAATGGTTACCACCACCAGGACAAACACATACGTGTTGGGTTATTCTCTCCATTAGTTTCTAGGCAACATGTTTCTGGACCTTGTATTTTAACCTGTCACACTGATATTCTCAAAAGACAACAAACAAATAACCATTTCTGCTTCTTTGGGATGCTGTTCAAGGTTTTAAGTTTCAGTATTGTGGATATTAAACAGTTTAGTATATAATATGTTTTTAAAAGATCTTATCGTGATTAATGAACATATTACTCAGTGTAATAAGTCTCATTAGATTTATTTCCAAAATATCTCTTAGCTAAAATCCTGAAAAGGAGACAATAATGTGAGACCAGTACGAGGCTGTCAGAAATCAGCCTTCACTTAATTTGAGCACCATTCACTTGTGTTTGATTTAGCATTGCTCCTTTGCTGGAGGTCATTACTCAAACAAAGGTTTAACATCTTCAGGACAGACACAGCATCTTCAGAACAAACACAGCATCTTCAGGACAAACACAACATCTTCAGGGCTGACAGCATCTTAAGGACAGACACAGCATCTTCAGAACAAACACAGCATCTTCAGGACAAACACAACATCTTCAGGGCTGACAGCATCTTCAGGACAGACACAGCATCTTCAGGAGGCCCCATAGTGAATAGGTCTGCAAGAGCTCAGAGAGCTTGACCTGGTTTGGATTTTTAAAAATAATTCCAAACAATCTAAGGATAAGTATACCCTTAAATACAAATAAATTGCATAACATAATAATAATAATATACTGTACTGGATTCTACATTCTGATCCCATGTCTGTTAAAGATGTTTGTGAGGATTCAAATTGATGTTACATAATGTCTTTCAACATAATACAGTCATGTACGATGCTCCCATGTTCTGAAGGGCTCAGTGGTGGCATTTAAATAAATTACTATTTATTTTATATTACCAGACTGGATCCCTTCAGAAGATGCAACACAGACACAGAGTAATTGCAGATGAAGACTCATGCACTGTCTGTAAATATATGTTGCATGTAATAAGCTTATCATTGCACCGTCAGTTTGACATCTATATTCATACTTTTGCTAGGAAGGTTGTTTTTGCTTCTATGCAGTGGATACTTCTAATGCTTAGTCTTGATGTAACTTGCCTATATCTAACTAAATTATAAAAGCACACTTGTACTTGCAATCCCTGCTGCTGGAATTAGTTCCATCATTAGCTACATGAGCTAAATGTCTTGCCAAATGTAAATTAAAGATGAAATTAGTGAGTAGGGACCATTGCTCAGTAAGTATTTCACTCCTTTTCCTTTGGGGAATGTGCAGGTGCTAACATGGGCATCTAATTGACTAGCAGAGCCAATTAAAAATGGAGGTGGGTGAATGGTTTCTCTTCATTTTCTGTCTTGCAGTGTAGATGATTCACTGATACAGCCGCAAAAATGCAAAATAGAATATCCAGCTGTTGCTGAAGTATTCCCCTCAACCCACCTGGCCCCGCCCCAGAGCAAATCATACTACGCTGGGCAGTAATGTCTCACCTAGATGAATTTCAATCATTCTCCATCTTGCATTCCAACATTATGTTGTTACAATTCAGAACTGCAGTAGACCATCTCTCTGCCGCCGATCCATTAGCAAAGCCCTCATTCTCTCTCCCTTAATTCTACCTCCACCATCCAATCAGCTGCCAAGCACCCCCACCCCCCAAACACCATCACCACCACCAATCACGACACAGCCCTTCTTCCTGTCAGAGGCAGTTGCTATGAAACGGCATTATTTTTTCCCATCGCCCATCATAATTCATTTACTCTCAGAATACAAATATGTGGACAATTAACCCCCTTTGTTTGCATAATAAATTTGTATATTTAATAGGAGCATTTCCAGTGCACACAGCAAGCTGGGGGAAACACAAAGCCGTGCTGCATTGTGTCGGCCGGAACGCCCCATCCACGGCAATCATTCCCCGATACCTGATTTCAGCAGAGAACCAGGAAAGGGACGGTAAATTACCCCTAGCTTTGTGCACTACTTTAATTACAGCCTTCAAGACAAGAGAAGGGCTCCATTGATGTGCAGATGAGGGTGGACCGCTGGATGGGTGTTGAGCTGAAAGAACCCATGTTTTGGTGATTCGCTGTCAAAAGAACAGCTGGGTTGCCATTTTTCTCTCAAATTAGATTTCAGCAAAGCAATGCAATATGAGGCATTCAGCAAGGGCGAAAATCTCAAAAGTTATTTCTTTTTCTTTCGTTCTGTCTTTTTTAACTGACTTACAAGAGCAACAGGAAAGAGTCAATCTGGAGTTGTGTTAATTAGCCAGAGAGGAGTGAGGAAGCAAACATAATCATTCGTTCTGAGTTCAAAGGTTGAATTGAGACGCTCTTAGACACGATCCATTTTCAACTCTTTTCAGGTTCTGTATAATACACAGTAATTCTGTATCATTCCCGAATAAACCATTTCCATTTAATAATATATCCTAATCATTTTTCAACATTGAAAATGAAACAACTAACATCTGAATGAATAAATAAATAAAATATAGAATTAAAGAATAAGAGTAAGTAATGGCAGTTACAATTCCTGCAGCAGATGTGATTGATACAAAAAGCAGATGCTGAAATATACAACCTTAGTCCAGTGATGATGCAGAATAGGCGCCTAATGCAGACAGTGTTCTCTTTCTGTTTGTTTTCAGTGTGCTGTTTAACGGTCGTCTGTGGGGAAACACACAGGTCACTGTAGCCATGCCTGAAACGGAGAAAGACTCCACCCTGTAGTGAACCCTTTGACCTGAGAGTGGTGAGAAAGAGCAACACACGAGCACACACGCGAGAGCGCACACATGCAAGCACACACGCGCATGCAGATTTGTCATTAGGGA
Organism: Brachyhypopomus gauderio; assembly: GCF_052324685.1. Classification (NCBI taxonomy): domain Eukaryota; kingdom Metazoa; phylum Chordata; class Actinopteri; order Gymnotiformes; family Hypopomidae; genus Brachyhypopomus; species Brachyhypopomus gauderio. The sequence goes on from NC_135227.1 coordinate 11,960,031, forward strand.
CCTCACCACCCTGTCATACACGGATCTTTATTACCTGCTGATTTTTCATCCCTGGATGGTAGTGCAGGGTTATGTGACTTCATAATAATATCAGATATGGTTTATTATATCTGTTTTAGTGATCAACACGCACTATATTCAGCAACAATTGGTCTTAATCATCTTCTCTCACTTGCCTGTACGTCTCTTGTCTTGGGTACATTAATCAGCTTTTATGGCTGTGCTGTGGCCAAGTGCAATCAACATTTTAACTCTTAATCTTTGCCAACATCTCCAAATGAGAGTTTATTTGTCTTGAAATTAAAATGCCCTACAAAGGGAATAATCAGAAAGTTTCTAAAGTCAATGATATAACATGCTGAAATATGTTGCCTACATATTTTACACTTAAAACAGTTTGGGAGAGAAGAAAAATACAGTTACAATGACACAATAGAAGCCTCCTCTCTGGGCACCTCCCTTTTCGGCTCCTGGCCCTTGTCTTTTAACATTTCTGATTAGCGGCCACATTCTATCACTCCACAGACAACTCAATTTTCATTTTGGGGGGAGTCGACGGGACGGGTGACAGCACAGGGCACAGCGAAGACCCCAGCGGGCCGGCTGCCCAAGCCGATAATTAGACTCCGCCGAACTGCCGGGGTCAAAGAGGCAGAATTATTTGGCTTGTGTAGACAGCAATTTCCCTGAGCCACATGAGATGAGCTATCGCAAGCTGTTGCACATGTGCACGGGGGAAGCCTCGCGACTAGAGTCGGAGTCGATCCTGTATTCCCTACAGAAATTCGAATATTGAAAGCAACAACGAACTGGGGAAACGGTGCATTTAATTTGACTCCTTCCAAGGGAGCGGCCTGCCTTGCCTGTCATTTTCCAGCACTAGTTCACAGCTCTCACACAGCCTGATAATCACGCGGGGATTTATTACGCATGTAGCTTTTTTTCCCCCACCTCACTCCCGCTTTCCTTTCTGAAGACATAGCTGTGCACTGGGGTTGATGGTCACGTCGCCTTCACTTAGGCTATCATAAGTGGCAGAATTTAATGATGAGGTTGCTGTCCCCTGTGCATGCTCTCGCACTCCACTCCGAACAAAAGGTGCCGTTTTTCTAAACGAGGCAGAGGCGGAGTGCTAGCTGAAGTGCATTAGAGCTCCTTGGAAAAGTGCTGGATCCTGCATGGTTTCAGGGCATTGGACTGCCTGATTCCTTCATATGGTGTGCTGGGTGTTCAAAGGTAGTGCCAGAGTTCTAAATGGCCCTCTTTCCACCTTGACTGTGAAATCTGCAGGCAGAGAAATGGTCTCCGTGGTAAAGTTGGTTTTTATTTTTTTGCTTTTACAATCCACTGTTCCTACCACTGTCTGAGCTGGGACCCCAAGGGGCCAGTAGTATTCTAACCCTAACCCTATCCCTCAGAAAAGGATTTTTAAATGGCAGAATTCTGTCAAAAATTCTGTCTTAATCTGTATCTAGAAAATGTCAAATACTACAGTCAGGCCTGTAATGGTAATTGAATGTCAAGATTAGTAGCATAAACCTTTTACTTGACCTAAAATGAACTAAAGTGCTCATGGTCTATACCTGTATCAACTAGTGCTCATGGTCTATACCTGTATCAACTAGTGCTCATAGTCTATACCTGTATCAACTAAAGTGTTCATGGTCTATACCTGTATCAACTAGTGCTCATGTTCTATACCTGTATCAACTAAAGTGTTCATGGTCTATGCCTATATCAACTAGTGCTCATGGTCTATACCTGTATCAACTAGTGCTCATGGTCTAGACCTGTATCAACTAGTGCTCATGGTCTATACCTGTATCAACTAGTGCTCATGGTCTATGCCTGTATCAACTAAATTGTGCATAGTCTGTACCTATAAACTAGGATGTTTGTATTCTCTATACACTAGGGGCAAAATGAGACGTACACAAGACACTCCTACATAATTCTCCTTGAATTACTCATTGGGCCTTTGTATTCCAGCTCAAGGTAAGTTACAATATGTCACATCAGTCTGTTAAAATGGATGTCAGCATTTCACCTGGTGCTTGAATCCTTTAGTTGTAAAGACACAATGAAATGAGCAAAGTTGAAGAAGTTGCAGCAAATTTTTCCCATTTTCAAAAAATGTGTTTTTTTGGTGAGGTGCTGGATGCAAACAGGGGGACAGCTGTGTAATTATACTATTTTTACTGCCAGCAGCTCAGTGTGCATGAGGGGAATTAGCATCACACCTGTGCATAATTGGCTAAATTAGCTTGCATAATGCCAGCTCGGAGAGGCATTGGCCGCCAGAAGGGGAGGGAGTGGAGTGTGGAGAATCGCAGGAGTTGTTTGGACTCCCTCTGGAATTTCAGTCTGGGGAAGAAAATGCGGCCTGTAATCTTATAGCTCAGGCCAGGAGTGCATTCAAGGACCCCCCCTCACAAGTGTTGTCAAACAATAGGCAGGTTGAGACATTGATCTCGTTCTCCTGGATCTGTTTGAACAGGAAAAGGAAGCAAACAACCCAGCACTTATTTGCGTTAATCCGCTCCGCTACGTCCCTGAGCTGTGCGGCCTTTGAAACAACTGACGGAGAGACACCTTGAGAATAGCAATTCTGCTGCTTCACTGGATGAGTTGTGTGAAGACATACGGGAACTGCCAAAGTGCACGTCGATTCAACACTATTTAATAATACTACTCTGAGCCCGATGGCTCCCTTAGCTCTCTGTCTAAACCAAGATTCATACATTATGTTGAAAAAAGTAATCTAAGAGGAGTCATGAATCCTGTGCAAAAGTGTTTATATATAAAAAAACCTGCAGCAGCAATAGTGGAGCTGAGACCCACTGATGGTGCAGGTAAGCCCCAATGTAACACGCCTTATCTGGAGTATCTAGAGTAATCTAGATTATCATGAGAGTAGAGTATCATGTTCCTGAAGACCTGTATTAACAAAGTGATGTACATTAGAATATATAGATTGGGCCCAATTCTGACTAGCTCATAATCAGGATCAGGTTTATGGACCAGGTCCATAATCAGGGATGCAGATTTGTATGTACAGTATTATCCACTGTCTTATCTATAGACACACACACACATATGTGGAATGCATTGATTGTAATATCAGTAAAATCCAGTTTCTTCTTATCTAGCTATTAGAACAGGCTTTGTGCTTTCCTTATTAAGAAATGTGATGGAATGATTTTATATTTTCATTTATTCCTTCTCTCCAGATTGATTCTCGAAGCACGCTCTCCCATCTCCAATGTTGCTTGTCTGGGCGACAAACGTTATCATGGAAGAGGAAAAGCTTTTGAATTTTTCATGAGACAGTTTGGCATTATACATGCAATTTGTAAAATATGCCATTTCACTATAAAGGACATGGGCAGTATGACTACCTTAAGTAGCGTACCCATAGCAGAGCTTCAGTAGGTCATGTGAGTGTCGTTCACCCATGGCCAACTATGCAGAGAAACAGTGTTGGTCTTTACCACCACAAAAATGCATGGGGCCCCAGAGATCATGGCGCCCCCTGCTGACCACAAGTGGTTGCCTGAAAAAATGGGTGGGGGGGATCCGACGATACGCATTCTTTCTTTCACTGTTTTACACCAAAGTGATACCACAACACAGGACTTTTGAGCACAACCATGAAATGTGTGTATCCCAGTGGCATCTAAAAAAAAAGAAAATTAAGGAAATTAGGTAAATTCTGACTGAAATAAGAAGATAGGTAAAGATTGAACAAGGTGGGTAAATATTGCCTTATGCTATATAAAATGAAGATGTCTTTGATTATAGTCTACACTGTGTAAAAATTTGCATTGCAAGATTATTCAGTCAGCTGGCAGTACACATGAAATCTCAACAGTCACGCTCAACTGTCCACTAGAAAGAGCCTAAAGGTATACAACATTTTCCCCTCAGTCAGGCACTGAATTGCAAAAGATGTCAATGAGGATTCATTCCTGTGATCACAAAGATTAGATTTGTGTTGATACTCTTATTAATGAACAGGCTTTAACGTCTTACATTTATTTTACAGCTTTTTGAGACTCGATCACTTTACAAATAATGTTCAGGGGGGAAAATGTCAGAGACTCAGAGATAGCAGAAATATCAGCTGTACAAACTACTTATGCTTAAGAAGTAGTCTTTTGCATCTAATTGCATTATGTTAAACTAAATCGCATCATTTTGCACTGCATCACATTGTGCATTACATTACATTACAGATGTGTATTGCATTGACCTCAGTGTTGGACATGCACATCCCTTATATGTAATAAATTAATGGATTAACCTGGTGTCTTTTGGCTATTACAAATAGCCAAAGGTACCATCTAAACACTAATAGGCACTAGTAATATTCACCAATACAGCTACAGCAACTAATGATGAAGGTTTTTCTCATTTTATTGCCAAGGGACCTTACTTGCTCATTCTTTCACAAATTCTTACTACATTAGCTGTACTTCAGTAAGAAACTGCTAAGTGTCATTCATTATGAAAAACATTCTTCAAGTCAATCAATTTTGTTAAAGTAAATTAATGTTGAAGAAAATACTTTTGTCAGAATTTCTTCAAGGTAATTACACAACATCAAAAAAAGATTTTTAAAAAGATGTTTAGTGTTTAGTTGTACGACATTTTTGATGAAGGTGGTAGCAGTGCACCCCCAAGTGGCAAATATTGCTATTACAATCTCCAGATGGCTTCATTTGAACGCTCATTAAATTTAGAAAATCCTACCATTAGGAAATTCCTTAAAACTTTTTTAGATTAGCTTACTTGATAGATGCTTGGTTAAAAAAAACTTGGTCCCTGAGTAAGTTTAAACAGAAAAACTATCATTTTCAGGATAAGGCTCCCTAATGTAGATGCTGAGAGTTATCAAGCAACAACACATTTACCACTATCTATTGTTTTCTGCTTATTTTGGAGTTTATAAGGTTCTGTGCTTAACAATTACTTTAATAATTTTGTATAAATAACATGACCCACCTAGACCAACTAATTACAAATACAATCCTTCATACAATAAAACAAAGTTTAATAACAGCGTAATACCATCATCCTTAAACTCCCAGGAAACCTCCCACAAAAATATATCTTGAAACCAACTTTAGAAAGTAAACTAAGATGAGCCTTTGTGAGATTTTTTTTAATGTTCTCATGAAACCAAGTATGTTCTTTGAATACACATTTACTCTATTACCATCTTAAATTAAGATATATTGTTATAAATTAAAACAATCTCTGTATCTTTTTTATGTAGGTCTAAGATTCGAACTCGACACGTTATCTAATACAAAACAGGCATGATCCGGAACCGGATGTTGCGCACTATGACCTTGGTGGTTTTGAACGCTTTTGGTTTGAATTTAACCAACCAAAATTATAGTAGGAGGCTTTTCGTCAGACGAGGGAATTTCGAAAATTCACAGTGGATCTATGTGCTGATAAAAGAGAAGTCGCCATATCGAAATCAAATGGGACTGTGTACACTAATTCTACGGAATGAAAAATAATTTGTTGGACTTTCCGTGTCTGAAGACGGCTGGTCGGCATACGTGACCGTGTGTTTGTAGTTAATGGAGACACTCGGCGGTCGAGTCGCTTGAGTCGCACACACCGCGTTATTGTCGGAGGTTTAAACCTCCAGCGCTACAGACACCCTTTATACGGCTAGAGAAATGCAGCTAGATAACCTTTTACCTGCCTAACGTGAAACTGCGTCTAGGACAAAGATGTTTCAGACTGCTCTTGTGTCTCGTTTAGTTCAGTTTTGATGTAGTCTAGCTGAATAAGTAAGTAGATCACTAACGTAACGCTCGGGTACACCAACGATACACAACTATCTGATCATTTAACGATACACAACTATCTGATCATTTAACGATACACAACTATCGGATCATTTAATGATGAAAAAGACCAAGAGTCCCGTGGAGAGGCAGGAAGGAGTTCTCAATGAAAGTACGTTTACTAGCGACCTCTCAGGGATCCCTATTACGATCATGTGGAAATAAAAGTACCTTACTTTTAAAATGCTGTATTCGTAACATGATGTGTGTGTGTTTGTGTTGTTTGTAGTCTGTAAACTCTGTAAGCGACGTGACAACTGCCCAGACAAATATGGAGAGAAGATTACACTCCCGGAGCACAATATCACTGTGCATTATTTCTGTTTGGTAGGGAATAACGACTTTTTTGGCTTCTGGGATAATGATCTATAATGATGTTATAATGATCTATAATTTATAAACTCTGCAATAAAGGTGGTCCAATAACTAGTCATCTAATAGGCGTGATGTTGCAGTTGATGTCCAGTGGGATATTCCAGAGAGGAGAGGACCATGAGGGCATTCATGGCTTTCTTGTGGACGACATCAGAAAGGAGGTCCGCAGATCTACTAGACTGGTAAATAAGTCGTTTCTCGCAACGAAGGTCTGATATCTCGTTCTGTGTTGTGTTTTGGGTTTTCAAAGGCTTTGTAGCTAATGTAATTTCCACATTTTATGCAGCGGTGTATGAGATGTAAAAAGTCCGGTGCGTCAGTCGGATGCTCCATCAAAAGCTGTAGACAGATGGTTCACCTGCCGTGTGGAATTGAGGAGGAGTTTATTTTCCAGTTCACTGATTTATTTCCGTAAGTGGGTTTATTTAACTTTAATAATAAAGTGTTTAAAGAATAAAGTGTTTAAGCTGTATTCCATTTTCTTTACACACTGTGAATTTGTGGGTTAAGACATGCTGCTATTGAGTTTAGACTAGCTATGCCACCTCTCCTAAAGGCGGAAGAAGAAAAATTGAGTATGTCTGTATGGGCATAGAGTACCACTGTTCAATCAATCATTATAAATGTGTGATGTCGTGTTGCATAGTTTCATTAAGTATATTCAAGGGAGGCGCTATGTTGCTCATTTTCAAAACACCTTGTTATAGAACCTGATTCCTAGCCAAGATTTAAAGAATAACTACAAAACACGCGCCTTAACTATGAGATAGCATAATACCTGTTATATCCTCATATATGTCCACATAATGAAGTTCTAATGTGAATATTTTCAAATAGGTCTTTTTGTAAGAAGCACTGTCCCACTCAGACCTGCTCTACAAGCCCCTCTCTGCCCCTCTCCTGCTCCATCTGTCTGGAGCCCATGGAGCCCGTCCTGTCCTACTCTGTGCTCAAGTGCCCCGCTTGTCTTGGAAGCTGGTTTCATAGAGACTGCGTCCAGGTAATACCACCGCAAGCTTAGGATACTTACATTTACACGCTGCTCTGCTGCGGTTACAGAAGATTGCTTTGCTGCAATTTGCAATTCCATTTTTCTTTTTCCAGCATCAGGCACACAGTGCTGCCATGTTTTTCTTCAAATGTACACTATGCAACAACAAGGACCAGTTTCAACAAGAAATGCTCCGGATGGGAATACACATACCGGAAAGGTATATAGTTTTACTTCTACAACTGCCTGAGCTTCACATCAGACACAAACATTCTTTCCTGATATAGAGGTCATGTGTGTCTTTTAGAGATGCATCCTGGGAGTTGGAGGAAAATGCCTACGGGGAGCTGTTGCATGTCTACCAGCACTGTGATGCTGTGAAATGTTTCAGTCACAACGGTCGCAGTTACAGCGCACAATCAGGGTAAACATTTCTTTGTGTCATAACAATAGCATGCTTCTTGATGACCCCAAAATGTATTTCATTGTTTTATTTAACTAAAGCCTGGATCTGGGATATAAAAATGCCTGTAAATATGCATGAAATCTTAGCTTCTCTTTTGAACAAGTTCCTTGAACCTACGCTCATCAGCTGCTTTACTTTGTACTTTTATACATCTTGTAGGTGTCTACATTTACAAACAAATCCCACCTGTTCACAAGCACAATTTGTCCAGACGTTGTTCTTCAGGAATCCAATGTAGGGTGGAATTATTCTGGGTGTGTTAAGCTAGTCCAGGTTCATCATGAAGGGTTCTTACACATCTGTGCTACTGGAGAGATGAGTGCAGTCAGCAACCATAACTGTCTTGTATTAAGAAAGTGGCATAGCTGCTGCTTGGCTAATCATGTATGACAACAAATGTGTACTAAACCCTATCAGCACAAGAAGAAACCCAAACCATGTCAATTAAATAAATGTTTAGCGTGAATGACCACATACCACATTTGTCATGCAAACATTTTTTTCCCAACAGGGCTTTAAAATAATCATTGATGTTAAAGGTCTCTGTGATCTAATAGGGTTTTTGAGATCGTTCGGTGTAAGTTTTGCGGATCCAGTGGGACCCACCGTAAATGTTCCTCCCTCAGCCTTTATGAGAGCAACTGGAGTTGTGTTGATTGCAAATCTACCATTGAAGGAACAGGTACGCTCAACATTCCCACCTGCCTTTGCCCTGTCAAAACAGTTGTTAAAGATGCCACATTTTCCCTTTAATGAAAAATGAATGCAATGGGTTTTAAGTTGAAAGTTTTGCTCCTTTATCTTCCCATTTTCCCTGGCTGGTGACAGTGTCCACGTTGCCAAACCATGTTAAATCACCACTGGCAGAGAGGCAGGAGAAGAAGAGACTGATTAAAAGATGTCTGTCCAATCTTCACTCATCACTAATCTCTAAAAGGTACCTTTGCAAGTGTTGTGATGGAGTGGTGATGAACTGTGACACAGCCGGGTTTTATTTGTTTGTTTTTACCCCTCATCAAAACATTTGTGAACATGATCTACAGTCTGAAGTCAGCCACTAATGTGTGTGTGTTCTAAGTACATGAGTGAGAAACTGTAGTGTTGAGAGAAATGAACACATGTCACAGATGTCTGCTTTGCTCGTTGGTCCAGGCGCTGTGCGGATGCCGGTCCTGCAGACGTCCTAATTGGTCTGGCCGCTCAGCTGTCGACGCAGCAGACTACGGCGGTGGTGGTGACGGACGGCCAGGCGGTGGAGGCAGCGCTGAGGGCCCTGCGTCAGAGCGACTTCAGCCCGTGCAGGACCCTGTCTGTGAGCTTCTCTCGAGACAAGGAGACCCACGCGGTGGTCAGCCAGCGCCGCTTCTTCCGCCTCCTCCTGAACGAAGTGCAGAGTTCGAGCGTGTTTACTGGGCCTGATGGGGCTAAAAACCTCTCTCTGAACTCACAAGGTAGGAGGGTTTGCCCACACTACACACAAGTGATGTGATTTGTCCAGTACTCACTCACACCGTAGAGATAGAGGAGACCAGGGATGGTTTTAACAAAGCGTGGTTGTAAGGGCATCACTTTTACCACTGAGGGATGTGAGAACTATATGATCAGTTTCGTATATGACCACTTCCTTCCTGACATTGCATGTGAAATTTCATAGCAGTGTGAAGAACTAGGGGCAGAACTAGCAGTATTTAATGTGATGCAGGATGCTGTGTGGACTTACTGGACTGATATAGATTTGTGGGGTAGATGTGGATGACTCCACATAAGGCGTATGGAGCATCAGACAGGCGCAGATTAACATGTTCGACTTGATCAGAAAACGTTTTTCAGTTCCATCTTGGCATAAAATAATACCAGCTTTCCATTATAGCTAGTGAACTGATAAAAATTACATTCGTTTTTCATGGAACATTGGCTACTGTAATTGCAAATTTTGAACAGATGTGGTTAAATTATAAGAAAATATAATCATTATAAATGCCACCAAAGATTATGCACTGACTGTAATTTCATCTCATTAACTTCGTTTACTTATAGCTTTGAACGTGTGACCTTATTTGGGCACTCCCAAGTTAAGGACTGCTTTATTTACCTGGCTAATTCAACTGCAAGCCTCTAATTCACTTTCACAGTGTATTCCTGTACTCTGTATTTTAGCTGTGTATGATGCAGGCCTTTGAGCTCCTTGTATTGCCTGTGTTGCATGTCTCCAGACATGACGATCTTCATGTGTGAGTGATGCAGTAACTCAGTCAGCACGGTCAGTGTGGTTAATGCCAGTGCTCCTGTGTGCAGCCCTGAGGGATGATCTGTATTTCGATATCGGAAGCCTGTTGGCTCTTTCTCTGGTGCACGGCGGACCTCCACCCACCTTCTTCTCCTCTGCGCTCTACCACAGCCTGTTCCATTACCCAGCTGACTACAATTTCACTGCAGCAGACCTGGGCGATGACGCTTTGATAGACAGAGTTAAATCGGTATGGTGCTTAAAAAAAAAATTAAGTTTAATTTTTTTATGTATTTTTGGTGTTTTGTGATGGGATTTTTTGGCCTGTGCAGTTCCATTTGACCACTCTGTTTCAGATAGAGGAATCAAGCTCTTTGCAGGAGTTGAAGGAAAACATGTGGTCTGCAGCAGAGTATCTGCAAGCAGCAGGCTGCTGGCGAGAGGTCACCAAACTCTCAGATAAACACCTGCTCCTGGAGGACATTCTGAACTTCTACCTGATTATACGAATGCAGCTGCCTCTTCAAAGGTTGGTTTCCCACACGTTAACGATGACACTTTGAACCTGCTGAATGTGAGTGAGTGACATACAAGCAAGCGTCAGTGTAGTATGAATTTTACATTCGTTTGTGAATATTACAATAGTGGATCATACAATATGGTTTAAATTATACCAGATATATTTTTTTACTATGAGTGATAATTGAACTCTGCTTTTTACTTTGTTTGCCTACTTTAGATTTCGTGAGGGTCTCAGGACGCTGGGTGTGTTTGAGCAAGTGCAGGCGTGTGCGGGGGGCTTCTCCAGGGTTTTCTGTGGCCCAGTGGAAAGAATGACTGCAGAGTCCATCTTTTCACTTTTCACCGTGTGGTTTTCTGAAGAGGAGGAACACAAAGCAAAGGAAGACATGACACTGGCCTTCTGGAAGCAGTATCTCCATGAATGTGAAGGTAGCATTTACTGTTTTTCTTCACTTGAGTGAATCATATCAGGCAGTTCAATACTAAATATGATCTGTTGTTTAACTGATACATTATTGTGAAATTATTGTAAGTAGAGCTCATCACAGCCATGTACAGCAGATATAGTACAGTAAATAGTACACAGCGATGTTGCTGTGTTTCCTGGCCCGAGGTGCAAGGAAAAGTAGGGTCAGTAGAGGAGCATTCCAGTCACAACAAACATTTAACACAACTGTTACATAACATGGCAGTAAGACATTACAGAAAACACTCTCACCCCCTTTTCCTTCTGTTACAGACGGGCGGTGTGCGGCATCTCTAGAAGACATCCTTGTGTTTGCCACCGCTGCTGATGTAGTCCCTGCCATTGGTTTCAATCCTCCACCCTCATTATCCTTCCTGAGCCCACTGGACCCCTCCTGTGCCTTTCCCCAAAGCCAGCCCGAAGCCAACCATCTCGTTCTGCCCGTGCTCCCGTGCTACGAGCTCTTCAAGAAGCATTTGGAGTATGCCGTGTGCCAGCTGGCTGTCATGCAGGCTGTTTGAACAGTTTGGGGGGGGTTTTATGGGTCGGTGCAGAGATGAACAGTATTTATTTATGGGTCAGTGTTGAGATGCATTGCTTCACTTGGACTTCTGTAATGGTGCTAAATATCTAACTGTTGAAACGAACGGTTTAATCTGTAATACTTATCTGTGATAAATTGTTAGGAATATAAAACACTGCCCGCCAGGCAGCATGTATTTTCACTAAGCAGAACACCAGTCAGCATTACACCAACAGAGAGGAGCGTTCTTTTTTGTTTGCCCATATATTCATCTTTATGTGGACAATTCTGAAAATAATCTCTGATCTCTGGTACACTTAATTTTTTTTTATATTACTGACAGTTTGGTATTACATAAACAACTATGCTCATTCTACCTCATGTAATGGTGCTGAGGTAAGGTGGATGGGACATTTAAAGTCGTCATTGCTATACAATTTTTTCTTTTTTGAAAAGTAAATCACTGCTTTTTGTTTACTCGAACATCGATTTGCAGACACGAACTACAATGTTTTTTTCTGCAAACCTAGCTATATACCTTGTTTGCTGAATGCCTGAGAATGACACCACGCTCAGAGGCAGTTATGTGGTGTAAGGGACCGTACAGATGGACCGACTGCCTGCTGGGTGCTCGGGCCCGTGATGGACTCCGTCCCGGCTGATGTATATGATGGGTGTCTTTAACTTTTCGTCCTTTCATCTCCCACTCGTGCGGATGCCGCTGTATACTTGCTATAGTAATTCGTATTAAAAGTAACAGCTTTCCTCTAACAAAATATTACAAAATCTCTTTACTAGTAGATTAAATCAAGTTCGTATATTATGTATGGCGTTTAAGTTCATATATTACGTGGCCGGTTCTCCAGCCATTTTCAGTTACATTAATAAATAAAAATTACTTTTAAACGTGCTTCAGACTGGCACTTATCACAGTGCCCCCAACCCGAACCAAGAGAATGATGTAGCCTACTTATTTCCAGACTTAAATGTTTACGTTTTGTTTGGGAATAAATGGACAACGGAAGTGATTGTAATGAATACAAAGCAGCTATCACTCAGGTTTTTACATGTCCACCCAACATCTTCGGCACATGTCACTTTGAAGGTCACCGTCTTACAGGAGACACTAACGTATGTGTGTTCATGCAGTCGGACAGTAGGGAGTGTTAACGGTCCTGTCGTGCGGTGGTAATGGTTTATATGTAGGCCTTTGTTTATGTATGCAGAGAATTTTGACGTTCAAAATTTCTTCCTTTTTTTGTGAATGGCTTAAATTTATGCTTTTTAAGTCTTGTTTCATATTAAATGGCGTGATTTTGTAGGGGTTTTAAGGTCAGTCTTACGCTAAAGAGATGTTTTCTACCTGTAGCATTCCGTCTTTTTTTCTGCCGGGGTGGGGGGTGTCAAGCTAATTGATTCTGTATTCTTTCAGGAGCTTTTAATAATCTCCAGCGTTCATTTGTTTAGCGGTTTCTTTAAAGATTGTTCGAAAGCATGCATAAAATATCTCATATGTGTGCCATTTATTTATTAAAGACTTACATTCTGTACTTGATGTCTCAGTGCATTTGTAATGAATCGTTTATGTAAGTTTAATTGTTATAAATGCTGTAAATTGACCTACTTACTACACTAGTCGACGAGCTTCAAACATCTGCCACGAATACTCGGTCGTCTGTTTCTCTGCCGCTAGGCGGCGCCTTGCTGCTTTACTCGGCCGTGTGTTTCTCTGCCGCTAGGCGGCGCCTTGCTGCTTTTACTCGGTCGTCTGTTTCTCTGCCGCTAGGCGACGCCTTGCTGCTTTTACTCGGCCGTGTGTTTCTCTGCCGCTAGGCGGCGCCTTGCTACTTTACTCGGTCGTCTGTTTCTCTGCCGCTAGGCGGCGCCTTGCTACTTTACTGCTGTGCCACGTCACCTGCCCGCTCGTCACTGCGTAAATAGTAAAGATGGCGGCTTCCATCCGGGAAAAACAGACAGGTCTGTTGAAGACTTTGATTTTTAATTGTAAAACGTCTAGCGCAGCTATACTGTTGATATAGATATACACTATTGATGTACATTTATACAATTGTGGATACATACATAAATTAACTTCTGTGGCACACTAGTGTATTGAAAATGCACGTCCGGCACATAGCTATACTTGGTGATAGCCAGGCCGAGTTCCCTAAACAATCACTAGTCAATAGTCCTGCTAAACAGTCAATTGTCATGTTGTAAATTTCACGAAATATTGTGTCTGGAATACAATTTTGCTATCTGTGTCACCTAGTAGTAGACTGAGTAGTATGTCTTGAATGAACATCGGGCAGGGTAACAGGTTATCTAGCTAGATAGCTAGGTTAGCTAACTGCATTAAGTTACGCCTTTAGAGAGAAGACACTTTTATGCATATCTCAAAATGTAGGTTAGTAACAAATAGTCCAGTTGTTTTGCAGTTCAAATGAGCTAAGTTACATAACCCGTTATATAAAATAGGTTGTGCTGTGGACTAGAATGTCGACTCCTGGGTTTTAAGAAAGCGGATGGCAGTTTGTGCTGTGCGTTATAAATAAAACCATTTCAGTGATCTGCAACATTAAATATTTCAGTTCAGTTTGATCATGTTGTTCACATTAAGAGCAATTTGTATGTCGTAAATCTGTAGATATTGTTAATAATGAAGTGTCAAATTACAAGTCAGTGTGATTGTGGCTAATTATTGGTCAAAAATGAAATAATGATAGTAATAATGATCATTCACATTTCTTCAGCTGCCTTGAAACGGATGTTGAACTTCAATACTCCACCACTGAAAAACACAACAGCTGAACCAGTATGGAAGGTACTGGAATTTCTTGATCCACAATATTAGTGATTATTGAGTGTCCTGTGTTGCATATTATGAATATTATGGCTTCATGTTTTATTTATTTACTAGGTCCTTATTTACGATCGTTTTGGCCAAGATATCATCTCTCCTCTTCTATCTGTGAAAGAGCTAAGAGACATGGGAATCACCCTTCACCTGTAAGTAGCTAAAGTTCCTGCGAAATTGAGCCAGTGACTAAGTCCCACTTGTTTAAAAATATATTTACATTGTTGAATGTCTGTCTTGATTTGCTTCCCAGTTTGCTGCACTCCGATAGAGATCCTATTCCAGATGTCCCTGCAATTTATTTTGTCATGCCCACAGAGGAGAATATAGATAGGATATGTCAAGTAAGTGTTAAAGCTGTCAGCAAAATGTTAAATTAAACTTGCTCTGTAAATGACATCTGTCAGTTCATTGTCGGTGGCAAGACTTTTAAAGACCTGTACATGATGCAGCACAGACCTGATCTTTCAAACCTTTTGAAACCTGTAGGACCTTCGAAACCAGCTCTATGAGTCCTACTACCTGAACTTTATCTCCGCCATCTCCAGAAGCAAGCTGGAGGACATAGCAAGTGCAGCTCTTGGAGCAAATGCTGTGAACCAGGTGACCAAAGTGAGTCAAAAAAGTTTATAATTTTTCATTTCTCATAATTTCTTTCATATGTCTGGAAGAAGCAGATTGATGTTTTAAGAACATGTATAATCTTTGTCTTTTTAAGAATATCAACTACACTTACCTCATAGGTACACCGTATAAGTGTAACATTAGAGACTATAGCCCAGGAGTGTCCATGTCTGGTCCTGGAGATCATCTCACCTACAGAGTATAGTTCTAACCCTAATCTCGTCCATAAACATAAATCATCGTCGTGATTTATGTTAGCTGACCTCTAGCTCTGTATGGATTATATATCTTGGACCATGGCAGATCACTCTCAGGTAAGCAGTAATGATAGGATGTGTAAAAACTTCAACGATGCTGCAAATATCAAACTATCGGCAGTGGTCCTTTGGTCAGAAATGGAAAGTTTCTGAATGAAGTTGAATGGTTGCCTGAAAAATTGTATGCAGTATGAGCTTGGCATCGATTTGCAGTTCAACACTTATAAAGTGAACCTATAAAACAGATTTCCCTAATTAAATGGCCATTGAGTATAGGTGCAAGGTAGGAGTTTCTTACAGTGTGCTTTCTGTGTCTTTGCATAGGTGTTTGATCAGTATTTGAACTTCATCACACTAGAAGATGACATGTTTGTCCTCTGCAATCAAAACAAAGAACAGATCTCCTATCATGGTAAGCTGTGTGCAAAAAAAATAAGCCAACCACTCCGCCTTGCTCAAACAGATCAAATACACCATATGTTGTTTTCCCCTTGTATGATTAAGAGCCATTGGAGACATTCTTCCTAAAACATTCATTCTAAGTGCATGTGTTGTTTACATGGAATTGTCTCAGTATGGTGGTCAGCTCAAATTTGCAGGTGTTCATTACTGTGTGAAAGGATTTGGGAGCACTGTTAAGATCAAATACCATTCAGCAGCAGTTCTAAAGGCTATAGATTGTAATGAACACTGTCTTGGGGTCCTCCTGGGTCATGCAGTATATAAAAGCATTGTCAGTGGTTCAGGATACATGTTCATACTTTATTTATTTTTTTAAGCAGCCTATTTTATCTTTGGATCTGTCAGTAGGGGGCGCTGAAGCACATTGAGGCACTCTCTCATTAGTTCACCTTTGGGAGCCCTTTCTTGAATGTATTCATGTTTACACTTTTAGGGATCTTGGGTGGAGTGCCCCATGTATTGTGAGTTTTCTGGTCTTGATGTTGGCGTTTATCTGCTCTTCTCTTGTCCAGTTTATTGTGCCTGCTGAGTATCTGTTGACTGGCAGGACGTGTGTGTTTATGGCTATAGTGTTTGGGCCAGATCTTGAGATCATGCCTTACCTTGTGGAGGTATTAGGATGTTTCAGCTCTTGATTATCTTGTCAGTTTCTTATGGATCTTGAGTGAGAATTTGTAGTTGCCCTACAGGTCTGTTACATTGCGCTGTGAAAATGTATTAAACTAATTTCTTCTTTTTTTTTATTTGGCAAATTTAGTCAGACAGCACAAAATGCAGCTTTTATATTATCATTAATTATTGAAATTGAAGATTTTTTCAAAACTTGTATCTGTAATGGACCACTCAGACTAAAGTAGAGCCATTTTGGTATAATGTTCTTATTGTGGAATGTGGGGGGCTTTCTGATGTATGTAATTTTTTTGTGTCTTTCTTATTGTGGAATCATGTACGTTGACCTTAACTGAGGCAAGTGAGGCCTGCATTTCTTTAGTAGCTTAGGAAGCAGTAATGTTTCACATAGGGCTGGGTGATGCTGAACAGCATTTTCGATAAATGAAATAACAATAATAATTTTTTTAAGTATTTAGTGTGTACTTTGGTCATCACATCTCCTCTTTACCATCAGCCCAAATTACATTCCTATGTCCTTGCTATATATCTTTGTCTTATAGATCAGTGAGTCAGTGTACCTTTCCTTCTTGTCGTACAGCTTGATGTCATCCATGTACAGGTGGCATGTTAGTCAGTCCACACTGGAGCCAGCAGCTAGCATCTGTGCATTTGTCAGCTAGTCGGCCTAGTTTACCTAGTTTGCATTGATCATGTCAGGACCAGATGTTGCCCTTTTCAAGTTTGTCATCTGCACTGTAGGTGAGGGTATTTGTTGAATGGTTCTATGGCATAAAAAGCATTCACTCTTGGCTGCCAGTCTTAGTTAATAATTTAAATGTAGACAAACAATTATGGTCTCCAGAATTATAGTCATGAACCGTGTTGTATATTTCCATGTTGAAAGTGAAGAACTTTATGATATACAGGGTCTTTCCTTGTTTCGGATCACCATTTTCTTGTAGCCAGTACATAGGTGAGCTCTTGTGACCAAAAACTACATGCAGTATTTTTTACTGTAATATTTTTAAAACTAATCAGATAGTACATGGTTGGATAACAGACAATAAATAAATAATAAAGACTTAAATATGTGATGTGGTAATTCTATGTGAGAAACAACATATTGGTATTGCTTCATATTGTCAATATTTTAAATTCTCACTGATTTACCTTTGTTATTTATTCTAACATCTGTTGGCTCAGGGTCAATTCTTTCCTGTATCTCTGTATCAATTACCAGTTGTGAGAAGTGGCATTGTGTGTGTGTGTGTGTGTGTGTGTGTGTGTGTGTGTGTGTGTACACTTCTTACTCAGCAATCAACAAACCAGATATAATGGACACAGACATGGAGGTAATAATGGACACAATTGTCGACAGTCTCTTCTGCTATTTTGTCACTCTTGGTAAGTAGTACATTGCTGTGACAACTGTAGACATAGTACTCTTAAGAGTTGATTCCAAAGACACTGCTTTAATCAATAAGTAATATTATTTAACAATATCAACAATCATTAGTCTTTTGCTATCTGTACTATCCACTGGGTGGCAGCATTTTACCTAATTGTTTGCAATTCATAGTGTTAAAGCTCTTAGATTACACTGTAAAAGGTTTAAAAAGTATTTCTCTGCAAAGATGCTTTATTCACTGAAGTTCTCGTTTTTATTGTTAAGTAGATAACTGTATTTACTAATGCCACGTTTCCAATTAAAGAGAAAAATTCTTTTATTTCAACACCATTTTTTATTATACTGTAAGTGTGCACAGGTTTTTCATATAGGTGAAATAATTTACTAGAAATAAATGTTAGTTTATTATTTATTTTGTTATTAGTACTATAGTTGAAGTGTAAGAATAATTCAGTCCCTGGAACATTCTTGTTTGTCCTGGGAAACTGTGTATAAAAGTGCCCTTCATTTGGCAAGCAAGTGAGATTTCCTGTTTTACTAGGTGCTGTCCCAATAATCCGATGTCCAAGAGGGAACGCAGCAGAAATGGTCGCTGTGGTAAGCTGCCTGTCTCAACTGCCTTGTTATGAAGTCCAGTCTGTAGAATTTTTGTCTTCTCCTTGGACCAGAATAAAGGCTTATAGAGAGGTGGTTGTCTTTTATGACTCACCTGTGTGCAGTCTACTGTAGTTTGTGAATCTAGTTGTATTAGTGAAGCTGTCGTGTCTTGAACTAACAGTTCTACTAAAAAAGTTGTTCAGTCTCAAATAGCAATTAATGTGATGTTAATTTTGCTCTACTCTTCGTAGAGCAGTTTGTCCTCTCTGTGTGTAATTAATTTGGTACACATGGCAATGCTATTCCGCATATCCCTTTTTATTGCAGAAACTTGACAAGAAATTGAGAGAAAATTTACGAGATGCTCGTAACAGCCTCTTTACTGGAGATACCATGGGCGCTGGCCAGTTCAGGTAGAACACACACTGGTACACCTAAACACACACACCATCCGATGATTTTAACATTCACATCAGCTTAGATAATAACTAATAAATTTCATTACTTTTATGTGTAAGTATATAATATCTAGGACATGAACCCCTAAAGAAACTGGAGAAACCATGCGTGCTTTTCCTGTTGCCCACGTACACTGTGTGCTCACTGGAGTTTCCACTTAAATTACAAAGAAATCTTTTCCCCTGCTGGCTGTCCAGTCCATCCTCCCTAAGTACCCAGCTCCCATCGCTGGGACGTCCAGGGAAGGATCCAGAAGGAAAGATTAGTTTGCTGGAGATGAAAGCCCAGCGAGAGAGAGAGATTAATCATCTGTTGTTGTGGGGGTTTTTTATGTTCTCTTTTTCTTATTATTATTTTCTCCTTTTCGCTGTCTCCCTCGTCCCTCTGTCTCTGTTTGTCCCCCTCTTTCGTGTAGTTTTCAGAGGCCACTGTTTGTTCTTGCTGACCGTAACCTGGACCTTGCCACACCACTTCACCACACCTGGACCTACCAAGCCCTCATTCATGACGTCCTGGTAAGGAGAGCTCAAAGAAACTGAGTGCCTGTAATATTTGTTTGATCTGACAAGGTTCCCAACTTTCCTAAGTGTTAATCTCCCTCTTCTTCTCTGAAATGGAATATCCCGTTTTTTCCAAGTCTCAATGTATGGAAAGATTAACTTATTGCAATTATTATATAGATGACAAAGAGGTTTCATGAAGTGTGGAATTTAAGCACCAAGTTTTGGATGTGTGCCAATGAACATAAATACTTCATTTTTCCAGAAATTATTCTGCCATTATAAAGCATGTCTCAAAGCCTTCTCCAGGCTGTTAAATGTAGTAATTAGTGATTATATATCATGTTATCATAGCAGAACATTTTAGAATTTGATGTATATATTCAGAACCTATACTAGACAATAAACAACATATATGATTAGATAATAAACAATAGTAAGTTTAGGGCTCATAAATATGCTAACAGCGTATGTTTTTCTGTTTTTTATGTGATCTATGAACACATAAGATGTGTGTACAGTGTACTCATGTAGAGGTCTGAGAATTTGTACTCCAACTAGTTGGATGCGTTATAAAATAACCCATATTTTATATAATTTTTAAAAATAGTTTGTTTTTGTGCGTGCGTGTGTGCGTGCCAGGACTTTCACCTGAACAGAGTCACTCTGGAGGAGTCACTAGGGTCAGAAACTGGGGCTCGACCCAAAAAGAAGACCAAGAAGAGCTATGACCTCACTGCTGCTGACGGGTTTTGGCAGAAGCACAAAGGAAGGTGAGTAGCAGCTCTGAGACCTGGACCTCTCCAGCATCTGATCTGCCGTGGGCTTGATTTATGTGTAATCCCAAGGACTAGAGGGAGTGCTTATAAAGAAACCACAGACAACTTATTATATCTAGTTCTGCGTTTTGTCTAAGTACAGAAACAAATTGCCATTATATTTTAAGATCTCATGAAGAGAAATGTTTGAAAGCTTTTTAAATGATCATTGCAAGATGAATTACATTATCAATCCAAGGTTACATTAAATTTAAGTGGAAAAGCACATCTACATAGATTCCAAAGAGCATAAATAATATTTTACCCAAAACAAATAAAAGGTAAAAGGGTAAAACTGGTCATGAGGTGAGACAGGACACAAGTGTGAGCGTGCAGCACACTAGCGTGAGTGTGAGCGTGCAGCACACTAGCGTGAGTGTGAGCGTGCAGCACACTGGCGTGAGTGTGAGCGTGCAGCACACTGGCGTGAGTGTGAGCGTGCAGCACACTGGCGTGAGTGTGAGCGTGCAGCACACTGGCGTGAGTGTGAGCGTGCAGCACACTGGCGTGAGTGTGAGCGTGCAGCACACTGGCGTGAGTGTGAGCGTGCAGCACACTGGCGTGAGTGTGAGCGTGCAGCACACTGGCGTGAGTGTGAGCGTGCAGCACTCTAGCGTGAGTGTGAGCGTGCAGCACACTAGTTTTATTCAAAAATAACAGTCACCAGAGTACAAAGTCAACAAACTGATAGACAACCATAAAGCTCCAGAACACATGACAAATGTGGAGAAACGACAGAACAAACAACAGAGGAATAAACATAGCCAACAATGCACAAGAAACCTGGACATTACATACACAGTCTAACAAGAACTATCTAGACACAGGTGTGAATAATAAGCTGCAAGAAAAACATACCTTAAACATGGCAACCATGATGCCAGAGCAGTCAACGGTAACAAATTGACAAAAATTCTTTCATTGTACCTAATGTTTCTTAAAAGAAACTCCTTGTACCTATTCTTTGTTTTATTTGACAATGTTCCTAGTGGGGGTTTTTTTAGGATTTTTTTTTTTTTGCAGTTCTTTTCCAAATCAGACATGTTTTAAGCAACAAAAAGCAATAGCTCTAGCTTTCCCTAGAGTGTTTGGCAATGCAAGACAAACTCAGATCAAATAGCTTTATGTCGAACTTTGAGGGGACTGTGGTGTTGAATACTGAGCTGAAAACCACACAACATTCTCCTATAGGCCTTCCTCTTGTCCAGATGTGAAAGGCCAGTGTGCCGTCTTGGGTCTCTGGTATCATCAGTGAATCCGTTTCTGTCTGTATGTGAACTGTAATGGATCCATAATGGCAGGAAGTGAGATACGGTTGAAATCTCCAACCAGCCTGTCAAAGCACTTCTTCAGAAACCCACAACAGGTCCACAGGTTGTGGCGTTTGTATTTGGTGTTGGATCAATAGATGGAGTCTCAGTGCAATCACAGACGTGGAGAGCGTGAAAATGTCAGTAAATAATAACTGGCACACACATCTGATGTTGTGCACCTCAGTTTTCTCAGCTTTTAAGCTGAACTTAAACAGACTCTGAGTTGGGCTGCACCTGCTGAAGCTGGTTTGTTGCCACGCTCCCATTTTCAGCCCATTCCCCGAGGTGGCAGAATCGGTGCAGGAAGAGCTGGACAAGTACCGAGCTCAAGAGGATGAGGTCAAACGTCTGAAGAGCATCATGGTGGGTACAGGATACACTCCCCTTCTGCAGTTTCTCTGCAGGACTTCAGGATGGTGTCCTGCTGGATCCTTCCAAGTTCTTCCCAGTGGCACTGCTGACTTTTTTGTTTTGTTTTCTCCACAGGGCTTAGAAGGGGAGGATGAGGGGGCCATTAGCATGTTGTCAGACAACACTGCCAAACTTACGTCAGCTGTCAGGTAGAACTGTGCAAGGCTTTGCAACTAATGAAGCCTAATTTGCCCAGCTCGGACACACACTACTGTGGTGTAACCTTTTACTTTTTGTGTGTTGGACAGTGATCTATACAACGTATATAGCAGTCATGCTGTTTGCCCTGCAGCCTGTCTACTCTGAGGTAACAAACTGATTCTGTTTGCAAATAGTTCTCTTCCTGAGCTCTTGGAGAAGAAGAGACTGATTGACCTTCACACCAATGTTGCCACTGCAGTTTTGGACCATATTAAGGTGAGTGCTCTATGAATGTTATCTCTTGGATTACATTTTCATAGGAAAAAAACATGATTTGTTTAAATTGCCTGACAGTTGGCACACATGGTCTGTCAATAGTCTCGGAAGCTGGACGTGTACTTTGAGTATGAAGAAAAACTGATGAGCAAGTCCACTCTGGACAAATCTCTCCTGGATATCATCAGTGACCCTGATGGTAAGGCTTTGTTTATATATAGCCCTATATACCTCTCTCTCTCTCACTCACTCACTCACACACACACACACACACACACACACACACACACACACAGGGCAATAAATGACACACTACTCTGTTGATACAATGTAATAAGCATTTGCCTGTTCTGTACATTCCCATGCGTGGTTAATTTCTTCCAAGAACAGTTCAATCATGGGAGATCAAATGAAACTAAATGTTTGAGTAACTTATGCCCCACTTGCTTATTGGAAGTCTGCCCCACCTTCTTCTTCATGCGGTGTTCCATCCCAGAATTAGCCTCCTGAAATTCATATGGTCCCTGGGGAGAGGCGGTCCGCTTTAAAGGCGATCTGTGGTGCTAGCAGAGGACAGGATCCGTTTTCTCTCTCGCCAGCATTGTGGGGTTTTTGAAGATTTTCATATCTCCACAGGATCTTTAGGTTCATAGGTTTCTAATGAGTACACAAGCCTGTCCAAATATGTTAACTTCAATAATAATTGACAATATATTGCCAAGTTTTTAAACTATACAGACATCCATTGTTCTACAGTGATGTGGACCTTGGATTTTTGATTTGTGCTGCATTTTAGAACCATGAAATAATTTCTCCCTTTCACAGTTCACTGTCCTCTTAAAATAAATGGATTTTTACTGGAGTGGAAAGTGTTATGGATGAGCTGTTCTGTTTGTTGGTAGCTGGAACACCAGAGGATAAGATGAGACTTTTCCTGATCTTCTACATCACTGCCCAGCAACCCCCATCTGAGGTAAGATGGAGTGCTGCCCTCAAAGCTCTAAACTCTCTTGTACTGCCAGGAGTTCTCACTTTGGAAGATGCCCTATGACAGTCTTCCCAGACACATGCCGTGCCATAGCAGCCCAGTGTCTCTAGAGAAGACTTGTGGTAGGCTGTCCTGGTGCTCACTTTCGGTAATACTGCAGTATATTCTAATTAGTGGTGGGCGAATAAATGTCAGTATGCAGGACAGCAGCAAGCCAAACCCAGTTTGAGGCCTCTCCACACTGCCCTGTTCCTAAATCCTACTTCCAGCCTGTCCTCAAAAGCCTTGTTGTTCTAAGGGACACATGCGGCGCAGATTTGAGGAACTCTGACGCCCTTTGATGCCACAGCCAAGTGTTATTACTCTTGCAGCCTGATAATGCAGGATTGTTCAACTCATGGCAAGGATGTCTGTTGGATGTTCCTTAACTGACCGCGGTGTGTGAGTTTCCTCCGCTCCGCAGAGGAGAGGGCGCCGGGCTGGGATGGGCAGAGCCTCGGATTGACCAGTGTCCACTCATTGCTACCTTGGCAACAGTAGCCACAGGTTACCTACAGGGTGGAGGAAGAGAACAGTGCTGTGGGTAGATGTTCCACCTGTGTCTGACCATAAGGTTGACAGGTGGAGGCTACTGAAGCGTGTCTTCTTTACTGGGATACAGCCTGTTTCCAGGGCTCATGGCTCAGGTCAAATAGGGGAACTTTTTGCCACGTCTTCCACGTGGTATCCCTCCTTTCATCTCTGTCCCTCTGAACCCTGAAGAATTATTGTTGGATCATTTTTTGCCCAAACTCAGCCATTTTTTGTTTGTTTTCACAGTCAGTAATGATGTTGGTGAAACCAAAATGGCCTCCACAGTCATGTGGTGTAGTCAGCAGTGTCTCTGAGAGGACCACGGGTTTGTCTTCATCCGTCATATAGAGGGGTGCTGACGGAACCCTAATGGCTCAAATCCATCATTACATGGCTACAGAGTGTGCCTTTCAGGCGTTTTATTTTTTATTTGATAAGAATGTCGAATAAATATATTTTTCTAAATCTGAGACATTTTCTTCCTCTCAGGGAGATCTTGAGCAATATAAAAAGGCTTTGACTGACGCTGGCTGTGACCTCTCCCCCTTGAACTACATAAAGCAATGGAAGTGAGTTCTGGCCAGTGTCAACAAACGCTTCATACTATGCCATCATAAGTTCATAGTAACTGAAATAAGAAAGTTTTGCCACTAATATAATATATTTTCCAGAGCTTTCACAAAGATGGCTGCTGCACCAGCCAGTTATGGCAACAGTGGAGTAAAACCAATGGGGTATGAGGCCACATGAAATATCATTTTCCTAAAATGAATAATTTTGTTGACGCATAAAGTGTTACTAATGCAGAGATTTAAAAAGACCTTTGTGTTATTCCTCAGCCTTTTCTCCAGGGTGATGAATACTGGCTCGCAATTTGTTATGGAAGGGGTGAAGAATCTGGTCTTGAAACAACATGTGAGTATTTACTTACTGTTAGGACTGAATAGTTGTCACGGAGACGTTCGCTCAAATATGCACGGTTTCCCGAGCAGCTTTGCTCTGCTAGTGAGAGATGGGTCAGTGTATATCTGAATTGGCAGTAAATAACATTGTTTATTACTTTTATCCTTATTTTTAGCCCATGAGTCAAATGTAAAAGAAAAAAAAGTCTAAATCTCTGAAAATTGGTGTTCCAACTTTTTGCTAAATACAAATAACAGTCTACCCTAATAGCTCGGAACTGATTTCTAGAAAGTAATAATAATATTATTATTAATAATAATAATAATTCTAGATAGATCATTTTATCAACTATAAAGTAATTAAACTGAAACCTTGTTTGCAAATACTGTATTTGAGTGTGAGGAAGCATTCAGATTATAATAAAATAAAATTATTCCTTATAAACAATTTATGCAGGTGCAACAGATTACAGAGTGCAATCTGACGTTCACATAATTGTTCTTCTTCTTCAAATGAAACAATGCACATGGTGTCAGTTTTACTGTGAGACTGTTGATGTACTGGGTGAACCACACACAAAATGTTTTTTTATTATTTAGTCCCAGTTTCAGAGGTCCATAAGTAATTGGCTTCTCTGTTCTTTCTTGGCTATCTGTGGCCTCCATAGAACCTAAAGTAGACTTTAGATCTGCATCTGGAATCTGCTTCTGTGTTGTCACTCAGCTCAGTAGTGACCTAAATGGTGAAGTAGCCAAAACATCAATGGTAAATCAATGGAACATTATTCTGTTCTATCAAATTCAACTCGATTTTATTATATTTATTTAAAGCTTTTTCCAAAAGACATTGTCTCAAAATGACTTTACAGGAACAAATTGCAAAATATCTTAGCCATAGGAAACAACCTGGTAGACCATAGAGGGCATAGCAGTGGATGGCCGCCTTTTAAATCATGAAGACAAACGAAGCTATCCAGGAAAGGCATGGATGTACATAACAAAAGTAAGAACCACCAATGCAAAAAATAAACCTCTGGACTTTTGGCCCAAAGCTTTATGGCCCGTTGACCTAAAGTGATTTTCAACAGAAGGATGAAGCTGGTGGTATAAAGAAGCATTATAATTGGTCAGAACACATGCCTCAAAATCCAGCGGCTTCACCCCGCAGCGGGACAAATCACTCAGAATGTACCACAAAAACCGTGGTGGAGGTGTCCAGGGCCAAGAAGTGGAATATTTTCATTGCCCTAGTCAATCACCTGACCTTAACTCCGCTGTGCATGTATTTCAGTTATAGAAAAGTTGGGCAAAGGCAGGTTCTGCTACAGAGCTTGTAGGAGTCCCGTATCGCGTGTTCAAAAGCGCACCTGATGTCTTAAAGTTTTTATAGAAGATGGTGGTTATATTTTGGTACAAAGGAATTATCCCAAAAGATTGGAGAAGAGCAGGGTGTATTTTTATAGGGTATTTTTATACCATAAGCCTTGAAGGAGAAGGAAGCCTTGGTGATTGAGTAGTTTTGTACTATAAGCCTTTTTAAGGTGGAGGGTAAGATTTTCTTTATTGTGATTACATGGAGACTGGCTGCTTATTTGAAAGTGAATGGTAGAAATTAATTGATACATCAGTACAAACAGCAGAAATTCCAGGCTGTGCAGGTCAGTTGAAGCGTAGGAGTATGATTTGGCATCAGATTCAGACAGCAAAGAAAGAAGGTAGAGACCTACATGTGGTTTTTGTAGATTTGGCTAATATATTTGGCTATGTACTGCATAATCACTTATGGAAGGCGCTTGAGTTCTGTGTTGTGGATAGGATTACAAGGATCATTAAGATTTATTTTGATATACAGTTTTAATACAGGAAAAGGCTTTTTGTTGTGTCCTGGCAGTGATCAGAAATGGGTGCAATGGCCAGCTGTACCATTTCACAATTACCGTTTACAGCAACAGTGATGGAGGTGATAATTAGAGCTTCTATGAGAGTGGAGTAAGAGTTTAAGGTAGATGGTATAGTGCAGTATTAAATGATAAAGAAATGAAGGGATGAAAAAAATTAAATGGTGACTGCTGTTAGTAGCATTGAGAAGTTATTTTTCCCAGTAAAATGGAAATGTGATGCTTCAGGTTTGGTTTGCTGCCTGTTAGGTGGTGATTGTTGGTTTATGAAGCAGTAACCAAAGTAGAGAGGCAGAAGGGACTATGAATCCAGCTGTAAGGTGGTGAGGGTAAGGTGAAGTGCTTCGGCTGTCATGCAGTAGTGTGGTATGGTGTAGCAGAGGACTGCTGGAGCTAAGTGTTGGAGGAATTCAGACGCGTTAAGGTAAGTCACAGGGTGATTTTGTTAGGGCCTAAGGTGGAATCTGTGAGTGGTGGTGCATTTGGGCAAGAGCACAGAGATGTGTTGGGGCAGAAGAGCAGAGCTAGAGTCAGGTGATTCATAATGTCTTCAGTAATGTCACATTATCAAAGAGCAGCACATTATTACTAGCTGAATTCCTAAACAGGAAGAAGAAGCATGATGTGCAACCGGGGTTTGTTGGTAAAATTTGGATAAGTGGGCAATCACCTGGCATGTGGTGTGGGCAGAGTGGTGTTACGGTTTTGAGCAGTTTGAGGGACTTATGATGGCTTTCCAACTCCACAACACCTTGGACAGTGGGCAAGCGAAGATCCTAGTTGTAAATGATGTACGCAGTTTGGGACATTGAAGCATAATTTATCAGCATGTAAGGTTAATTGGTCACAGGGACAACAAATATGGAGACGTAATCAGGTGCGTAGCCCATACGCATGCTTATTTGATAATAAAGACATTATCACTACTTTGCCCAGTAGCTATATGAGTAATTAGGTTTGTGTGGTATGTACAAGGTGGAAAGCAAGTGCAGGCTATAAATATGAGTAAATGGGTTGCAACATGAGATTGGAAATTGGTAGTGAAGTAGATTTTTTTCAAACGCACCTTGCTTTGGACTATGCTGCCACATATGGTGCTGTATGATGAATGTAAGCCAATAGTTTATTTTACAGAGCTAACAGTTCTTTTGAGGGGGCAGTGGGTGAAGCTTCGAAAGGAAGAAGCTGAGGTATGCAGACTTGGCAGCTGAGGTGACAGAATGTAGGTGCCAGGTATAAATAAAGCTAGGAGAGATAGAGGTGCTACTGGATTTGTAGCAACCTCTGCCACATCCTTGCTTGTGGAATTCGGTTTTAGAGGCTGTAAGCTATGGGTAACTATGAAGGAATTATCTGAAGTGGCTGAAAGAGTTGGTGGCAATGAATGCGAAGAGCACAGGTTAATTTGAGAAATACTATGAAGAAGGAAAGGCTGAGATGTCCTGTGCCTCAGGTACACGGAGGACTGGGCAGGTGAGTGAGTTCTTGCATCATGTCATTGTCATGTCTTGAGTGGTAGATCTACATGGAAATAGTGGCGTGCATCAGCAGTGTCAGTGGAGCTGGGGAGGCTGATATGGATTTTATGGATTATGAATTGATTGGCTCCGCAGGACCGGCACAGTAGGTACTTTTAGTGAGATTAACACGTGCTGTTGATGTCATGCCTTGACATTGTCAGTGGGGGTGTGAATAGCCTTAGTCACCAGGTATGCAAATGTGGCTTTACGTCTAGAGGTTCTGTATGTGTTGGTCTAAAAGTGGTCTTGGATGAGGTGGGACTGGGGTTCCTTTCTGGAGACGTCATGGGCTTAATTCAGCAGAACATGGATGAAAAGACGTACCTATCTGATGACCCCTGTAAATAGCTTGGGAGGTTCTGATGTCCATTGTGAAGTGAGCAGGCCGGGCCCTATGTGAAAGTAATGGATTGTCACAGGATATTTGATGTCCTGTGTATGATTGATTCACCGTGCAGTGAAAAATCCTCAATTTCAACTTCAGCTCTCAAGACAAGTGGCAAAAGTTACAATGGGATGCTCTTTGTCAGATCACCTTTAAACACAGTGTGTGTGTGTGTGTACTGTACTAGTAGCACCTTGGAGAGAGAGAGTGTGTGTGTGTGTGGGGGATTTAAGTATTCATGATGTTTGTATGAAATAATGTCTTAGGTGTGGCCATGCTTTTCTTTGAATAAACCGATAAAACTACAGTGAAACTAGCTGTAATTGTCCAGTACAAATTGAAAGTCACCCTACCTTTTTACAATAATTGTGTATTTTTAATGGATTGTGAACCTCATATTTTTCCCTTGTACAGAATTTGCCAGTTACTCGGATCTTGGACAACTTGATGGACATGAAATCAAATCCGGTGAGTTATTTCTGTCCATCTTTGAGACTCCAGACATTTTCCATTAGTGTGCAAGACACCGCAATCAATTGTGTACCAGCCAGGCTGCCTCCTTGTGGCTGAACATATGCATTGCATAAGGAGAAAAGCAGCATCCCCAGTGTTTCAAGGTCACTGCAGCATGAATGCTCTGCAGCCCAGTCTGCATTACTGTGTGCATAGTGTGCAGTGAATCGGTGCACCAAATTTACACTGTATAAAGGCAGTGAAGAGGCTCTTTGAGTGCAAGGGCCCAAGCCAGGCAATCTGATCTAGCCTGTTACCTCTCAACTAGAGGAGCACCTGTAGAGCGGGACAGAGGAGGAGGAAGGGAGAGAGAGAGAGAGAGAAAGGAACCGCAAAAGAGGAGGGGATATGAGGAGAGAGGCTTACAGTGACCAGACACTAAAGTATTACTTTTCTAGAGCTCAGGGATTTGGGAGTGTTCCTGTAGCTCCCCTGAAACAAAGCAAAAATTATTATTTGTTTATTCTGTATGCAAGCTGTTTAATTCCCCTGCAGTTAATCCCTTTGGAACGCTCTACATGGATATTGGATGTTTTTTTTTTTTTTTTTTTGTTAAGAACCATTTATTCAGTTTCATAGCAACCAGTCATTAAAAACAAATGTTTATGGTAAACACGTTTGTGGCCTAACACTTTTTTGTAGGCTGCCATGACCAAACTGGTTAGTGCCAGTACCTTGACAAGCCCGTACGCACAGTGCTGGAGCCCAGTATGGTCCAAGGGTGAGTTAGATAGAAGAGTAAAGCAGTGCAGCTACAGAAAGAGAAGAGGAAGCTTATTGCATGTGCTGTAAGTGGAAAAAATAATGGTCACTTGATTCATAGTCTGTTTACAGCACTACGTCATTTGAGGGAAAAACACATTTTTTGCACATTTTCTATCAGAATCTGTGTATGCATACTTTGGACAACCAGTATCCTTTTGGGTTAAAACTTGTACAGATGTTTAATGCTCTTCACATACATTCAAAACTTAAAATATCCAAGGTTTAATGATAACTTTTGATCCTATGATTCTGTACATTTGTGTGCAATAAGAAAGCGAGGTTGGTGGACAGTGGGACTGGGACATTCACAGCTTCCCAAAAGCTCTGTGTTTCTGCCACATGAGCTTTGTGATGGTAGAGGAATTCTTCTTTAGCACAATGGTTCATTTCAAGTTGTTGTTGGATGGTTTTAAAGGAAAAGTCTGCCTTTGAAAATGTCTAACTGCCGAGGCTGCGTGGGGGAAATGATTGATGCTGATCTTTTATAAATGTGGAACTGCGTGAGGATATGATGTGGCAAATGTTCGACACCCTTCCAGTAATAAGATTTCTCTCAAATACACTTCTGTAATTGTCCTGGAATAAAAAAACAACTAAAAAGACAACTAATTAGATGGCCACACACTTGTAATGTGTGTGACCTTTTACTGATAGTAGTGATTGTGGAACTTTTTTTTTGCTGAACAGGTTTTTTAAGTCCTATGTCTCATAGTTACCACTCTTATATACCACTAACATACTAGCTTCCTGTTTTTTAACATACTAGCTTCCCTGACACAAAGAGCGTATTTTCTACTGAAACACCTTCAGCTGTTCCCTGCTGGTCCACAGTCTTCCCAGGAACTGGTGGACAGATTACAGGATCTCATTACACTTTTTAACTACTGCTCCCCTTATCCCTCACCCCCCCAACCATACACTTGAATTGGGCATATTATAATTTTCTCTGCTACTGGAGTTACGGAGTCCTGTACAATACAGCTCTTGTTGGAGGAAGCGGCAATAGAGAGCCTCTGCTCGTTCTTTGAATACTCCTTGCAGAGATACGTGTCATTGACCTGCACTGTCCGTGAATATGGTAGCACCGGGCTCTGAGAGTTGGGCTCTCCACTTGATATTAGTGTTAGCCATTACCCGGCTAGAGGGTAAGCTGATAGCAGAAAAATGTGGAGCATTTGGCTATTTGGAAACACCCATGGTGCTCCTCTTTCAGTGAGCTGACGGTGAAGTATTTCTTCTTGTGGTGAAGTATGTGCGTGAGCAGAGGAGCTGCCAGGACAGGCTGACTGAGGTCCTGTGGGAGAGGAGACCGGCTTGGCCACAGCCCATAGGGAGGATGAGTGAGGAGGACCAGAGCCCTTGGCCCCCATCTCCAAAGACGGCTCTCTCAAATTTTACTGGGGGGAAAAACTAAAATGGCAATATTTTGAGTTTTTCTGCTTAATCCTGCTCTTTCAGGGTCGCTACCCCTGGACAAATGGTTTCTGAGAAGAATGAGCATCTTGATAAGGGTTTAATACAGTCTGATGTGGGGGTTTTTTTGTTGTTGGGGTTTTTTGTTGTTTTTATTATTTATGATGGATTTGAGGTTAATTTGTCTATGTTGTATGTTTCCTAATGTGATTTTGTAGGAGACAGATGACTACAGGTACTTTGACCCTAAGATGCTTCGTGGAAGTGAAAGGTAACTTCCAGTAGAATTTAAAGCAGTTTTTAGATGCATTTCCATTTTGTAATGATATAAGAATATATTTGTATGTTCTTCCATCTTTGTTAAAATATTACAGTAAATGCATATTACATATTAATATTTATATTAAGATGTGCAGCAAAGGTAAAGTTCTTAAAAGCTAAGGATTCCTCATATAGACAGTGCTGTTATCTTCCATTGAAAAATATTGAGAGAATTAAAGAAATTATATTTTTATTATTAGCTGTGTTCACTTACCACCAATAAGAATAAATGAATCCTCTCGTCCTCTGTTCATTTTCCTTGCCAGCTCCATTCCAAGGAATAAGAACCCCTTCCAGGAGGTAAGCTTGAGCAATCAGCGACAGTGATTGTAAATGTTTAAGACAGAGGTGCATATACATATATATATTTATTTATATTTATATATAAAATGTGTTTTTACATAAGATTTATATAATATACTCTATAAGGTTTAGAACAGTTCATTTGGCATGATAGGGAGCTGTTGTTGAATTGGTCCTGTACAGAGCGACGGTTCCTGAGTGTTGGGGCCATGCTCCACATTGCCCTTAGACCCCACGTGCTTTTACAACATTCTAGCGCATTTCCACAGTGCACATCATTCAATGATCCCTGTTATTAATGTAGAACAGAAGTCAACATAGCCTTCTAACAGAGGAAAGACCCAGTTAGTAGTAAAATTTTTGCTCAGGCAGAGCAGACTGCATTTGGCTTTATGTCATAAGCCCTGTATTATTTATTGTTTGTTTATTGCTTTTTTCAGTCATTCATTCACATGATTATTTTGACATCTGAAGTCTGTTATTCTGCAGGCAATTGTCTTTGTTGTTGGCGGGGGAAATTATATAGAGTATCAGAATCTTGTTGACTACACCAAGGTACGTTACAGCCAAAAGACCATATGGAAAAATATTGGTTATGTTGCTGTTAATAGAGGATGAAGATGATTTTTTTTCTTGGCAGGCCAAACAGGGTAAAAGGGTGATGTATGGTTGCAGTGAGTTGTTCAGTGCAGCTCAGTTCATAAAACAGGTATTATTCACTCAACATGTACACGACTTTTCCATGATCATAATGAACAGTTCATTTATCTTGAGCACAAAGAGATTTTGATGAATAGACATCACCTGCAAATGTACAGCTGGCCTGGTGTCACATTTTGCGTCACATTGGAGCTGAGAATGACAAAAAACAAGAATATTTCACATTCATGGACAGAACCCATAACAAATTGTCAATGCAGTCCAATATAGTGAAATTCTTTAAGTTACCCCGGTGCTGGGAGAGGGGGTTGGGACAGCACTACTACGAGTGCATTGGAATGCTTTTTGCTCGCTCAAGCAAATCTTCCACTGTGCACTCTGTCCTAACAGAACTGACACCAAGACATAACGTGTCATTCCTTTAGTAAATATTTTTTTACTGTTTTGCCCATTTTTGTCCTCACCTGTGATTTTGGTAAATACACCAACCCCATCTCCATTTTCGACATGAGTCTATATAGGCTTTATTATTTTCATTGCTTCTTAGTACTTTTCTTACTCATTCTCATGCTAACTTAGCATTGCATATAGATTATTACATTTAATGCATTAAATAATAGGCTGTACGGTGTTTGGTGACTTCATGACTTCATATTAGTATTATTTCTCCACAGCTTTCTCAGCTGGGTCAAAAGTAGGACAAGGAATGAGACACAGACCTACTCTCCCTTTTCTCCAGCTTTCAACCCACAATGAAGACCTCTCCATTTGTACACTGCTGCCCTTCTAACAATAGAATTACTGATATTCTGTATACTTTATAATAACTTAAATCACATCTCTCTCAACAATAAAGTTTTAAGTCAAATTAAACTGAATCCACTGTACTTGTGCATTCCTGTGCAATACTTGTAAATAATAACAAATAAATAGAATTAGGAAATTACATTGTGCATAACCTCATATGCGGTGACAGTACTGATACAACTGGTGCAGACTTGTTTAGTCAAGTAAGCCTAGTTTGTCTGATGTGGACATAATGTGTGTGTGTGTGTATATATATATATATATATATATATATATATATATATATATATAATCATACCTCATCTCAAAAATCTTTCTGCTGAATTAGTAATGCTTCTACGTGAGTTTTTCAGGATTTGTCATATCATAGAAGTGGTTAATGAGGGGAGGGAATAGAAAAGAGCTGTATCATTTGAACTCATTCCAAAACTCAGGCATGTGTACAGTTATCTTCTAATCTGGCTGGCCTACTCCTCATGGACTGGTTAATGGGTGATGACACACTCGAGCAATTACAGCCTCAATGTTGTACCTGGGCCAGGTGGACAAATTCTTTATTCTGTTCTTCATCATAATCAGCATCAACATGCTCTCAGCCATCAGTGTCATTTGCTACATCAAAGGATACTGGCCTCTGCATGGTATGCCCCAGTACTGCCAAGACCTCAGACCTTTGGATTCCCAATACTTAGTCCAGGTGCTCGCTGCAGCTGGAGTCAGTGAAAGCCACTAGTGGACTTTTGATTCATTTTAGTCTGCTTTTGTCTTCTTAGTTTGGTCAGATCAAATTCCCACCCCGTTAGCCGGGCTTGCTATTGTGAGATAAATACCCTTCTGTCAGGGTAAGAGCAGTGAACCACCCCACCTTTTTGAGCTACTGCAAACAGCCAAATATGATCACTATAGCTAGCCATTTCTGACCTTGATCACTTTGCATCATCACACTCACAAAAAGCAGAGCCAATTATGTTCTTTTGATCTCCCAACCATGAACAGTTTTAGCACTGATAAGTTGCTCCCTGGTTGTCTTGTCTCATGACTTTGCCATGCATTTTTATCTTGGCTTTCCACAGCAGGTATCCAGGCTTGCCAGACGTTTGTCCTTAAACATTTTTTTCTTACAGATCACAGACGTGACCAGATTTCCTCTTCCTTCTGTGGACAACTGGTGACTGCTGTTTTTTTCTTCAAATTGAGAAATTTTTGCAGGTTTTAAGTCTTTAATAAATTGGTGGATATGATTTTCAGGCTTGTGTTAGAAAATTGGATCTTATTTGGCAGTACAAATGATAGATAAATCAGCATACACTAGAGAGCAACCTTCATATTCCAAGTGTTTGGTCTTGTCCTTTAGCTCATCATACCAGCACGCATCCTGTTGGCTGTCACAGCTTTCACACTGTTCTCAGTGTTTCTCTGTGTTCTAGGCTGCATCACTGCTCTTGAGCTGGAGACAGTTTCAAAGGTATGGTGTGATTATAAAAGTCTGATCACTACTGTGAGTTTTTTACAGTTTATCTTGATAAAGTGAAATGGTGTGAATAATAAAGTAAAATAAGATATGGTGAAATGATCGAAAGGATTGAAAGACAATCTGATATGGATTGTAGGAATTTGTCTGGACCAGGCCAGGTTCTCTTTTTAATTGTTTGTTACCTTATACTTAGCCTGATTGTGTGATTTGTTTGTGACTTGTGTATTCGTCTGTATAATTTGTTTTTGTGTAATTTGTGTGTTAACGGGCCGCCCAATGAAGGATGGGTTCCCTTTTGAGTCTTGGTCCTCCTAAGGTTTCTTCCTATTCCCCACCATCTAGGGAGTTTTTCCTTGCCACTGTCGCCTTTGGCTTGCTCATTAGGGATTTGGACCCATAGTATTGTTAACCTTGTAAATCCTGTAAAGCGATTGTGATGTGTTGTGACAACATGTGTTGTGAAAAGCGCTATATAAATATATTTGATTTGATTTGATTCTCTGATGTCTAAGATTCAGAAAAAAGGAAAAACTAAATGATTACTTCATTATTACATTTTAGAAATGTGTCTATCTGCTCTATCAGCTCCACTCACAAGTAAGATCAATGCTTTCATAACCTGGGCCCACTCCTATATATTATATATCATTTTTTTTCTTCTGTCAATGAATACACACTTCCTTGATTGTTTGAGCCCTACAGGTGTCCTTCATTGTGTGTGCAGCCTTCCTGTTGGCCTGGTCCCCATAAGCAGTCATCTTCATGTGGCCTGCCTGGGGCTACCAAGTACACACACTCAATAATATCCTGGACAGCCTCTTTGCCAAGTCAGCCAGTTTCTACAATCCTTTCATTTATATTGGCATGAGCTTCAAGATCCGGAAGGATCTGCAGGCTCTGTTCTTCTGCCTAAGACCCAGCGCAGCTCAGAGAGCCACTCCACAAGTGCCGCTGTAGCCTACTCTGATGATGTTCAGGTTCATCCGGAGAGCTTCAGAGAGGAAATGCCAGCTCCACACCAAAAGGAACAGGATAAGAAGGGTACCAGCAACACTTCACAGAAAATGAAACAGCAAAGTCCAACTTAAATATCCTATATTAGTAACTGATTTGGTAGATTTCAAGTTGTAGGTTAGATAGCCAAGAAACTGTCTATCATGACTAATCTAACATGACTGGGCATGACTGGTCTTCTGGCCGGAGGGTCGTGGGTTCGAATCCCAGACCTGAGGCCATGACTGAGCTGCCCTTGAGCAAGGCTCCTAACCCCAACTGCTCCCCGGGCTAGGGCTGCCCACCGCTCTGGGCACGTGTGATCCACAGCCCCCTAGTAATCACAAGTGTGTCTGTGTGTGTGTTCTAACTGCACAGCTGGGTTAAAAGCGGAGGACAAATTTCAATTGTGGTGAAAAAATCACAATTGACAGAATATGGCACATTTACATTTTTTACTTTTTTTTTTTTTTTACTAACTAGCTAACAGATAACCAGCATGATCATATTTACAGAGAGGTTCATTTTATTTTCTTACCCATGTCTTAAATAGCCAGTGTTGTCATATGAATCTGTAGCTAGCTATGTTACTAGTGATGGCTTTGTTGCTGATGTAGATCTGACATCTCAGCATAACATTATCAGTATAAATGAAGTCCATGATGGTGCACAATTGACTGAGGGGGAACATACAGATGATGAATAGGAGAATGTTAAGGATGGATCCTGAGGGACATTTTGTATGACAGCACTTACAGCAGATTATACTTACCATGGGTAACCAAATCTGTTACTAATATAGGATATGAAATGGGTGAGAACACTGTCAGGAATGGCAGTAGTTGAAATGCGGGAGATAAGTATGTCATAATTAACCGTATCAAGCGCTGAAAGAACAATACTCAGATCACCACTATCAGTAGAAAGGAGAACATTAAAACCCACAAAAAGGTAGCTTCAGTGCTAAGCATGGTTAGCAATCCATGCTTGGAAATAAAAAAAATTGCTGCTTATCCAGAAAGACTACAGTTGAGAAACCATGAATATAAT
The DNA here is from genome assembly GCF_052324685.1 of Brachyhypopomus gauderio. NCBI lineage: Eukaryota > Metazoa > Chordata > Actinopteri > Gymnotiformes > Hypopomidae > Brachyhypopomus > Brachyhypopomus gauderio. The sequence continues at coordinate 11,996,768 of NC_135227.1, forward strand.
GGCCTGGCTATGAAAGGCAGATTAGAAAGAGGATGATGGAGTTCAAGGGTGGCTGACTGCAGAGCAGGTTTCTTAAGAATGCTAATGACAGCAGGAGTTTTTAGGGCTGCAAGGATGTAACCTGAAGCAAGAAATGTGTAAGAGATTAATGAAATGACAGATAGGGTCTGAGATAACTGAATCATACTTCTTAAGAAGTGGGGGAGTGGCAGCTTCGAGCTGATGGGGAGATGAATTTGACTTAGCAATAAATGTTTGAGCTCTGGTAAGATGAATGTTACTCTAGTCAGGTGTTAAGGGGTCGAGAGGAAATGTTGATAGATTTTACTATTTTTGTCTTTGAAAAATATGAAAGAATCTACACTGATCAGCAGTGCAGGGAGTGGTCGCAGATTGAGTATGAATAAGTTTGTTAATTAATGTTAAGTTTTTAGATTATAGAAGTTGGGGTGTATGTTCAGTGTCATTAATGATGAAATGTACAGTAAACTGGCAGCATTTAAAGCACTATACCTAAGACAATCCAAACTTCTGCCTGTGGTTTTCAAAACACAGAGGTCAGGTAGGAATGGTCAGATTAAGTCATTTAAAGAGTAATGACTTCAATTGTTCAAGAATATCAGAGATGGTGCCATTATGGTGGAGACCGAATGTCATCAGGACAGGAGTAGGGAGAAGACTGAAGAAGAGTAGAAAAAGTATGAGAATTAACATCCTTGATTTTATGATAAGAGAAAGGAAAGTATCTTCTATCAGTTATTCAGACAAAAAAACATCCCTTAAATTCCTGAAGCCTGGATATGTAAATTAAAAAATGTGAACTGGCTGAGGCCTAACTTGAAAACTTTAGGCCTACCCACCTAATGTTTAATTCATGAATAACCCTTTGGCATTAATGGAAATATTATGTGAATTGTGGTATTTTGAGACAGGCAAGCTCCACATTACAAATGCCTTAATGTCTGTCAAATATATATATTTCAAAATTAAACAAAGTAACCACAAAATGAAAGGGGAGAGGCACATGGTAACAAACTGTGAGACCACCATGCCAAAGCATGGCAAAAACACATGGACCAACATCACCTTCATCGCCTCTCTAAAATGTGCATCAAGGCAAGAAGGAATTGCACATTTCATAACGGTGGAACGTCTGCTATGGGAAGAAAAGCACCATAGTGCTAATGTGAAATGTCTGCTTTTCTCCTGTGGGTTTTTTTATTGCTCAACCTATGTGGAACATGGAATGGAGATGATTCTCAACCAAAAGAAGACATGATATCTGCACTCTTCTTTGTTAATAGTGAAACCCAGTATGTTCTGGTTAATGTTTTAGACATGCAGAGTGAAAAATAACTTTTATTTTGGAAAAATACATTTCTCACCCTAGCAGAGAAATTTGGCCTACAGGCTATATTACATTAGCCAGGGATAATATTTGTGTAGGTGAAGATGGTTGCCTAAATGAGACATCCATCGAAGTATTAGACACCAAATGCTATTTATACGGACTGATGCAGCAGGTCCTGCATTCCTCTGTAGAAAGCAGTGGATCTCTGGTATTTTCACATCGTACAGCACGTGAAAGTGCAGCTTTGGCCTAAGTGATAACTAAATAAATAAGTGTTTCATATCTTCTTAAGTTCAGTATCTCATTTGGGCAAATTTTCTAAATTCAGCCTCAAGCACATATGTGATCTTCCCCTGTCTGAACAGGAGCAAGTGCTGCAAAAAAATCAAATTGCTTAAAAATCAAATGTTCGGGTTTAATGCTTTCCCAAGGACAATGAGATGAACGTCAATTTAAGGTAGTGAAATATGAAGTTCATTTTGCCCCCAAGTTTCTCTTGATGAATCAAATAAAATCAAGTAGATTTTACTTGTAATTCACAAGTCCAATTAAATGTCACACTAGCCTTTTAATCATAGTACAAATTGTGGCAAGTAAAATTTATTTATTCTTCCCAGGGCTAGACATGAATAGATATAATGTAGATCGTAGCACTAATGTGAAACATCTACTTCAGTACAAGACTTACTTATGTGCCAGACCAGTGTTTTAGCACATGCTCAGTTAACCCAGAAGTCTTTACAGCTTGTATTTAGTCAAGCTTATGTGCATAATAAAGAATGATTTTACCCATCTTTAATGTTATCAGTGTATCACACATAGTCTGAAAGGTTAGATGATCTGTCGTCAAAACCTTCACAAGAATTTTGTTGTCAGAGCCCATTTTAGCCCCAGACTTTCTTTGCCATGAAATATTCATTAATTGAGAAACTGGGAGGGTTCCCAGTCATTACAATGAACAGTTGTTCTATGTAGACCATAACAGATGGATCAGGTGTCGTTCTTTGAGTGGTATTCATCTGTCTCTCTGAATAAGCACCTTGTCGCACACCACATTCTCATATAAGCTTCCACTGCACCTAATTAGTAAAGCCATCAAGCCAAGAGATTGCATGGTAAACAGCAGCATATTATTTTGCTGTTAGGGTGCCTGGTTTTAACATGGAAATTTTCACTTGATAAAAGATTTAAATACGCAGAAATTTAGAATAAATCACAATTCAAAACATAAACTTTAAATGCTAGCCTGGGATAAAACTAATTTCTGATCATTTCTGTGAACTCAAAAACATGCATTTTCTGTTCAGTGTTAAGGGAATTAAGACAAACTGAACAATTTATTCCTAGTTTGCCATTTCAGCCCAAATATAAATATCTACCAATTAATAAACTTTGAGTGTAGTTTACTAACAAATGGAACTATTCATTATGAACTGCCACACAATTTTCTCAAGTTAACCATTTACTGTAACAATAGCACAATAGCTTTCAGTTGAGGTTCCTCCTCCTTACGTTTGCTCCCCGTAAATGTTGTACACGTTCTTTTGCTTTTTTTTTACATTTAATCTTTCATTAATCTGTGTGTGCGTGTGTGTATGGGTGTGTGTTTTAGAGACAGCGAGCTGTTTTTTACTGGCACAGCGACAAGAATTTTTAAACTGCAGGACTGCTAACAAGGTAAAGCCCTGTTCCACCAACCTTGGACAGTCTGTGTTCTTCTCATGTCTGACATGCAACATAATTTCTGATACCTATTTTAGAACATCATTAACACTCTTATCCCTATGTAAACTCAGACTTACTACTTTTTACTGCTAAGAAAGACTGAAACAGGTCAAACCCATCAGGTTTTTCTTAGCAGTAAAAATAAAACTATTAACACAGACATTCAGTAAAATTTATCTTGACAACCCATGACTAAAATATTCAGTAAGGTCTCTGATGAATCAAAAATATGAAGACAATCACTGTCTTGCACTGGTGGATTTAAATTTTATAAAGAATGCATGTTACTCTTTTAGATGTAAGCTCAGTGTATCTGCCGTAACTTGTATGATTGGATTTCCATTATATGTAGCTTATGAAACTTATTCTGTCCAGTAACAACATTAATAGTTCTACAACCATTCTGCAAACATGTGTTGAAACCTGGGTTCAAAGAAACTAGTGTTGAAACACTAACATTGGTAACCTGTATTTGCTGGAGCTCATGACGGCGCAATGAAGCCTCTACAACACTGAGTTCTCTCTTCAGATTAAAAAACCTCTTTCTCCGTTCCTGATCTCAATGCTTTCTGCAACATGCACTAATAATATTTGCAAAGAGCATAATACAGTTTCATTGTGCAAAGGTTATAGAATAAATAATACTCCACTCAAAAGGTATGGGGAATACAGATTAACCTTAGTACTACTTTTCTTGGGATCACAAAATCCTTCTCAGGTAGTGCAGCTGCAAGAGCCGCCTTCTGTGATGTCATCAGATCACCAAGGTTTTGAGGGACCTTATTTAAAGGACTTGTGCTACCCTGAGTTTTCAGACAATCCTGGAATATAACCCATAAAGGAATTACTTTTCACTCACTGAAATTTCTGAGACTGGAAATCAAAAGAGACAACTTTTTATATCTTATCTGTAAGCTTGCTTTAATTCTAACATCATTTTTGTTCATTTAAATGTTTGTCCATTTTAATATTCATATTTCAAAATGTGTATTTTTTAGTATGTGTTAGTTGAGGTATGTACTAAAAATGTTGCTGCTTTTGATTAATATGTCTCAGACTTAGAATTTTCTTGCAATATTGTTCAATTTCACTGTTGCCTGAAAACCAAATATTAAAACCACATTTTAGAATCAAATATTCAATTCTTGGGAACAGAAGGCAACTTAAAACTTTCTGCATAAATTTAACTCAGTTAGGAATAATCATGCCTAACTGCAGTTAACAGATGTAATGTTAAGATTTTCTGAGCTATGACTGCTCTGGCATGAATTTCTTGCTGTGTATCTCTGCAGATGTCTTCTTTAACCATGTCAATGCAGTCTGCAGTTCTTCTTTTGTTGGGTAGGCTTGGGGTCTATTATAATCTTTGTGTGTGCGTGTGTGCGTGCGTGTGTGTACATAAAGATCACAAATGTTATTTTTAGATGTTTATATATCATATTATATATGTAGTTTTTTTTAACTGTTATTTTTTTAATAGGCACTTTGTCTCTGACATGCAGCAGTTTCGGATCTGAATTAAGTGGTTTGTCACTACACTTTATCATAAAACTTTTCCAACTATTCTCTCATACTAATCTTCTTAACTTTTCGACTATATTCAAGTTTATAAATGTTCATTATAATTCATTACATTTGTTATAAATACTTTATTATTTATTACTGCATTATTGTATATGTAATTAATACATTATTTTATGAAATTGTATTTCATATTTATGAAAACTGTATAGTTTCAAATGTCAAGTTTCTTTGTCATTTTGTCTACAATTTTAGTTCCAAAACCCATTACCTGTGAGACCCGCGCAGCTGACCTGCCAGACGTAACTCAGCTGGTACTCTGTCCTGCCAACTGCTCTCTGTGGAAATTGTCTGTGTTCGGTTCAGGGGTATATGCCTCAGTCTCCAGCATTTGTGGTGCCGGCGTGCATAGGTAAAGAATGTGCAGTGAGGATGTATAAATAAATATAATTAATGAAACAAAAGCATTCACAGCAATTTTGTGAAAAGTTCTCGTTGTTAAACAACACTGTGCATAGCCCTTCTGTTCTTTAGTTATCTAAAACGTTCTGCAGTTAGTTATAATCTTCACTACCTGCTTATATGAGAACATCTTTCTAATTTGGTTACAATGTGGCTTAGTTATCAGGATAAAAATTACCCAACACAGACCAAATTGGAGGGTCGTCATCAGGGACTGAGCTATTTTGACTTTTGTGACTGTTCTACCCAAACCTAATCCTTATTTAAAATTCTCATTACTTGAGAATAATTATCAAGTTAATAATTCTCATTATTTCTACATTACAAATTTTGTTTTAGATTAATCACGAGATAGAAAAGCAAAATAGGAAAAATTATATTTCTTAACATTTTATGAACCAGATATCCCTTTCTTCCAGTGGGATTATAGGTGTTTCGGGGGGCCCTCTGGAGGTTCATAAACAACCAGGCAGGACTAGCTACCTCAGCTCCTACGCACATGGCATCCAATCTCAAGAACTGTCCCGTTGGACTACATCTTTCACTGTGGCCAGTAGGTGGTGATGTGTACTTTCTGCAGCAGGAACGCCTGGAATGATATGCACTCATTAGCAAATGGATATTCACCTATTTAGCATTAGCAGTTGGGTCACATTGCTTAGGGTGGATATTAATATATATATATATATATATATATATATATATATATATATATATATATATATATATATATATATATATATATATAATGTATGTATGTATATATAATGTATGTATGTATATATAATGTATGTATGTAATGAATTTGTAGTACCAAAGTGGTATTGTTAGGAATATGATTTAAATATGGAAAATTAACAGTGCCACAAGTAGCATGGACTTATGCATCTCAACTCTTTTCCAGGAACTATCAGCTCACCTATGGAAGTATCCAGCAAAACTATCAGCTCTGTTATCCCACCACCTGGAGCAGGTAATCAATAAGAAATATTATAAGAAAGAACAATACTCAAATTTGTAGTTTGTTCTGAACACCTTTTTTTATATATTTCAGCAAAAAAAACTGTTAAGAAGAACCTGAAAAAAATTCCAACATCAGAAAACAGAGGTGTGTAGATCCCAACTTTAAAGGGACATTTTATTCATTACTTTTAATGAGTGGACCAGAGTGAGGACTTTTATCTTGTTGCAGACTGCCAGGTGGATATAGCTATTGTCCTGGACAGCAGTTACCACATAGGGCATCGTCGCTTCAACCTGCAGAAGAACTTTATTAGTAGACTAGCAGCAATGCTAAAAGTTGGACCAGATGGCCCACGTGTGGGGGTGGTGCAAGCCAGGTATACAGGAAGACTTTGTTTAAATGATGATCTGCTATGTCTTCATTCTATGCCAGAACCATTATTTTGTCATGTTTACCTTTCCAGTGAGACACCAAGAATTGAATTCTACTTAGGAAACTACAGCATGCCCAAAGATGTGATGTTTGCCCTGAAAGAGATTGCTTACGTAGGGGGCAACACCAACACAGGTGTCTACCTTCACATCCAACACACAGTTTTACACAACAGTCATAACCATAATCGGGCCATGTATAACTTGTCTGAACCTTCAACCAAACCCAGTTGATATTCTTTATATGTCTAAGAAACCTAAGCAAATCTGAGTTCTCTTATGTACAGGCAAGGCAGTAGTACACACTGTAAGGAATTTCTTCAATCCTGATTATGGAGTGCGAAGAGGTCATCCACGAATTATTGTAGCCTTTGTTGATGGATGGCCCTCTGACAATCTGGAAGATGCAGCTGTAATGGCTAGAGAATCTGGTATCAATGTCTTTGTTGTGACTGTGGCCAAGCCTATCCCTGAGGAGATGGCAATGGTGAGAGATCAGGATTTCATGAAGAAGGTAAGTCCCTGAGGTGAGGCAAGATTAATTAAACAACACTCTGGAGTTGTTGTTAAAATGGTGAAATGTTGAAGTGTTATATTTTCATATGTCTCACAGGCAGTCTGCAAAGACAATGGCTTCTTCACTATGACCATGCCCAGTTGGTTCACTACAAACAAGTTTGTAAAGCCTCTGGCGCAGAAGGTCTGCTCTATTGACCAGTTGCTCTGCAGCAAGACATGCTATAACTCAGTTAATCTGGGCTTCCTGATTGATGGTTCCAGCAGTGTTGGTGATGCAAACTTCAGACTGGTGCTAAACCTCCTTGCAGCCATTTCCCGCAACTTTGACATTTCTGAAATCGGATCACGGGTTGGAGCTGTCCAGTTCACCTATGACCAAAGGATGGAATTTGGGTTTAATGAAAACCTAAGAAAAGATGATGCCTTGAGGGCTATCCAGAACATCCAATACATGAGTGGTGGTACAGCCACAGGAGATGCCATCACATATGCTGTGGAGAATCTGTTCCAGCCCCGCACCATGGGCATAGGCAGGAAATTCCTCATCATAATCACTGATGGCCAGTCCTATGATGATGTCAGAGGGCCAGCAATAGCTGCACAAAGGGAGGGTAAGTAATTTGTCCTGAACTAATCATAGGTTTTTCATTGGGCCTTTATATATTGTGGAGATGACAAGTTAGTCCATTAGACAAGTTAGTCCACGTTCAATGGATGATTATTACATAAAAACCTACTCAGTCAAGCTACGGAATACGCATACGCATGCTTTTGATGCCCAATACCACTCTGGTTTTCTCTCAGGACAAATGGGTAGAGGGATTGTAGTCGTTTTAGGGAACAGCTTCTGGAATTATATCTAGAGTAATTACACAGTTGGACTCTGCAGTGTATTAACATATTCGAATTGTATCTTAGACAACATTGCCGACTGATGTTATCAGTGTTTAAATCATTTCTACCCTTGTAACTAGTGAGATCACTATATTAACCATCTAGCTAGCTTTGTTCGTGAAGTTTGTAATGTTTCGTTATGATTGTGAACACCGAAATGTATAGATACAGCTACTGAAGAACCACAAATGACGCATAAAGCCTTTTGGCTAGCTAAGCTCATAAATTATATACTTCCCGTCTCTGGTGAAAACTTCTAGGAGGCAACCTACCCGGCTAGTATGCTAGCATAGGTAATACAGATGTAGGTACCCTTTTAAAAATAAAATTTTATACAATAATCCTGTGGGTGCCAAGTAGTATCTAATACATTTGTAGTATTTTGGACTACAAATTAAGTTGAAACGAATAATAATTTTTGGCTTTCCAGTCAAGCCGTTAAATGAGGTCTGGATATTTAGCTTAGCTTAATGTGAGTTAGCTAGGTTGCTTAGTCACTCACGCGCGCACGTCCAGCTTTAGATTCTCCTCACGGCGGCGTTATTAACCCATATGAAGGGACGGTGCTTTAGCAGTAATTACCATGGGTCGTGTACTGATTTTAGTATAAACCAAAAAAATCGTAAAATATTACTATTTCACTTCACTGAACTGGTAAGTACAAAGGAAAACCTCTAAATTGGTCATTTTCACCGTGCGGTAGCATCATACATTTAGACGATAAAATGTCGTTAAACTGATCCAATACTGTCTCCCTTTAACTCTATGAGCATAGAAAACAAAGCAATAATTTTGCCTAATCCACATATGAAATAAGATATGGATTCAAATTAAATGCTAAGACAGTGTGTTCTAATTATGACACATTTTGGTGTGTTGTAACATTTTGTTGAACAATACTTCCCTAATCAGTCAATCTTTGGTCCTTGTAGGGATCACAGTCTATTCCGTGGGTGTGGCCTGGGCTCCGATGGAGGACCTGAGAGCGATGGCGTCGGAGCCAAAAGACACGCACACCTTCTTCACACGCGAGTTCACGGGCCTGGAGCAGCTGGAGCTGCCCATAGTACGGGGGATCTGCAGGGACTTCACTGAGTCCACTTAGAAGGGTGTTGCGTTTGGATGGATGGGTACAAGAAAAAATAGAAAGGGAAGGAAAATTGTGAGGAAAAGTTATGATCTTGTTTGGCTATTTTTACACATATTAGAACAAAAAATTTTAGTATTTTTTTGTTTTTTTCTACCAGATCTAGATATATTCTCTGTGCAGGGATAAGGCTTTTGTCGTATTGTTTCGCTGGTTAAAGATTTTATATAGTTGTATGCTTTAGAGTTGTGCTTGGTTAAATGGTTTTACAATTTAATATCAGAATGTATAATGCAAACTTAAATTCAGAGCTGTCATTATTTTGGTAATTAATTCAAAGATAAATCTCTATGGAGCTTTTAATTTCTCCCTCCCTAGATCCAAAATTAATACAGCCAGTGTCATTCCATTAGGCTATTTTTTTAAAGCTGTATGGTGTGACCGCCAATTTCAAAGAGCTTTGATGCATCCATCTTCATTGGAGTGCACAATATGTCTGCAGTGGTGACCAAAACAAAAAGGTCTGACAAAGCAGTCATGTGTGTTCTTGCACAGACTGATCTGAAAGAATATCTTTCTGCATTCCATAGATTAAAGTGTAGCCAACCTGCAGTATCTCGAAAGTGAGCTATAACACATTAAGCACTTGTGTCCATGGGGAGCTAAACTACACAAGCACTGTAATACATACACAGTTTTTCCTTAGTTATCGTTAAATACGTTAACGTCACATTAAAAAAAAACATATTTTGCAGTTACAAAAAGTGTGGAGATCTTGAAGATCACATTTGTACTATTAGTCGTAAAAATGTTACGATCATACATGTATTCTTGTTTTTATTTTGTATTTTTTGCTTAAATGATGCTACGTACCAATTGTTTCTTTTATATACATCTATATGCATGCTTAAATGCCTTGCAAACTGAGGAGGGAGGGGAGCGGGTGGCAGAGTGATTGTACATTTCTGTTTAATTTATTACTTTCCTCTCAATAAAGGACAAGGTATTTTTACAAGATGACCAGTCGTTGCTTATTAACCTGTTAATAGATGTCTATGCATTTGTCTATAATTTTAGAAGCCCTCAAAACAAACAATCTGTTCAGCACTTTAGACAGAAGTGGTGAATCCTGATTTTTTATAATAGCAACTAATAACTAACCTTTGATGATGTAGCAGTTTGCTACAGGACCTGTAAAAATATTTTCCTGCTTTAAAAAAATGCGAATACAATTTTAACTTGGGAGCATGCATGAGCCAAGTTAGATTGGCCGGAGTAGACGAGCCACCATTTTACTGGAGTATTCGTGCAAGCGCAATCTGAAGGGCGGTTTTACACTGACTTTGTGCGGGATATTTTTGTAGGACCTGGCAACCCTGTTCGTTTGGGACAATAGTTGGTGTTTCACTTTGGGTTTTGTAACTTTACATACCGTTTATATACACAAGGTACAAAACACATTAAGTTCGTGGCTGTGTGAGTTTTTATCAGGCGGCGCCACGGGCTGGGGGGGGGGGGGGGGGGGGTGGCGCAAAGTGGGCTTCTGTTCTGCATTCTACAATCTACAAAAAAGTGGAGCTACATAGACATTAAAGAACTAATATATAGCCCAGTTGGAGAGTTTAATGGACAAATTTCTTATGAATCTCCTTAAAAAACAACAAAACTATACAGAGCAATAAGAACAATAGAAACGATTGACATCTCTCTGATAACCCTAAAAAATACAAGGGAGAGATTTTATACCCAATAAATAGAAGAAAGAAGTTGATTAAAAATGTACAAAAAAACAAGATAATAAATCTGTATATTAAGCAAAAAGGTAAAACACGACTTACTAAACAAATTCATAACAAATTTTATTCTCACAGAAATGAATGAAACATTAATGGAAAAGACTCGATGCAATCCTAAAATGCTTTTGTCATGACAATGGATCTCTCTTCCCATGGAAATACCATGACATTATAAACACAAAAAAGATTCTCAGAGACAGTATCTAAAATTGAAAAAGTATTTTAAACCTGTATATTTTGAACAATTCCAAATAAATGCTTTTTTATTCTTAATGCTTTAGAAAAATTTTCATATATCTATAATTAGTATTTATCATTTATATCTTCAATAAATACAAGTCACAAGGCATATATACACAACATACACACAAGGTATATAGCTAGGCTTTTCTAGTTTTGAAAATTAACTAATTTAAAAATAGCACCAATAAAAAGTACAAACAGCATTTACACATTTCAGTATTCAACACAGAAACAGAATGATCCAAGAAAGAAAATGAAAAAGAAAAAAAAATACAGAGATGCCATTTTTATATAGGTTTTACTGCCAGTACTATGACAGTACAAACTGTGTTTCATTGTAAGTCCCTCCAATCAGAGCCAATCAGAGGTGGGTATGTTGGGTTGCTGAGAGTAAACTGGAGTCTTATTGGCTGATTGGTATTGTAAGCAATCCTAAGTAAACTGGTTTATGATTGGCTGTTTACAAATATTAGCAGTAGTAGTAGTAATTAAAAATGCAAATGTAGGAAAAAATAAAGACTAAAATTCTCTAAAATAACGTCCTGGCAAACAAGCGTTTTGGTTATGGCTGGTGACGCTGGGGTGGGGATGACAGTGTTGATTTCACCGAGAACTGGGGGCAGAGGCCTAAAAATAAAAAAATATAATAAAAACCATTTTAAATGTGCAGTGTGTCAATTATTTAATACATCTTAAGCATCTCAAACAGAGTGTAAGCACTATGTGTGTCTGTACATGTGCCCAGGGCATGATGAGTCATAAGAGTGAAGGTAAGACTGCCTTACTGAATGTGTGTGTGTGTGTGTGTGTGTGTGTGTGTGTGTGTGTGTGTGTGTGTGTGTGTGTGAGCATACGTGATGTATGTATCTGCATGTGTGTATGTGTGCATGGGTGCGTCCTTCTTAATGAACCCACTCAGCTAGTTCAGCAGCACCTCCAGGAACTCTTCTGACACACGTGCAACCTCTTCAAAGTGGTGAAGGATGAACAGGTGGGCTTTCTCCCGCAGGTCCGGGCACCAGTAAGTGTCAGCCAGTTTGAAGATGCCTATGCAGTTCTCCACATCCATCTGATCTTCTAGGAACTGGCAGCAGGCACGTACGAGGCCCGAGACTAAGAACTGGTCTGCAGCTGCTAGCAGCTCCTCCACGTTGTCTTTATTTATGGGCACTGAGAGTGTGTAGGCATAATAAACGATCAGCTGCATCATATGTGGGGAGACACCAGGGATGTTGTAGACACGCTTCTCTGGAGGGCTCCAGTCACTGGTGAACAGTGTCCTGTGGAGGAAGGATACAGATGTTTGAGTTTGTAATTTGATGCCTTTGGAATGATTTATTTATTATTCTTATGTTCTGGATCATGAAGTGGGCTCTGGGGGAAATGTAGCTTCACGGGTTCACACTGAAAAATAAGCTGTACAAAAACAAAAATATATTTACAAAAATATAATTGGCAATCACAATCATTGGCAGTCATAGAAAGGTCTTATGAACAAATTCTAAGAGAGGAGTGTTCCTTTGTAGATTTAGATTTTTAATTTTAGTTTGTAGGAATGCTTAAGTGGTTATCCATGCCTGCATGTTTCACTGGTGAATGAATATGAGATGACATACAAGTCAAAGTGAAGTCTCCCAGTCATCCAGCAACCAATCAGAGAATGCATAAATAGATACACGAGTTCCAGATTTAAAATAAAGGTCTGGCTGAGTCTGCCAGGAAGCTACAATTGGGCTGAGGTCTGGTCTTTCAGCAGGACAAACTCCCAAGTATATCTCAGCATCCATCAGTGGGTTCATGATAAAAGAATCAAGTTTTTATCATGTCCATCTGAATCTCCAGATCTGAACCCTACTGGAGACCTGTGGAGTGAATCCAGAAGCAAGGACCCAGGACTGATCTAGAGAGATTCTGTACAGAGGAATGGGCCCAGGACTGTGATCTAGAGAGGTTCTGTACAGAGGAATGGGCCCAGGACTCTGATCTAGAGAGGTTCTGTACAGAGGAGTGGGCCCAGGACTCTGATCTAGAGAGGTTCTGTACAGAGGAATGGGCACAGGACTCTGATCTAGAGAGGTTTTGTACAGAGAAATGGGCCCAGGACTCTGATCTAGAGAGGTTCTGTACAGAGGAATGGGCCCAGGACTCTGATCCAGAGAGGTTTTGTACAGAGGAATGGGCTCAGACTCCTTGTCCTGGGCTCTCCCACTCCAGCTAGTATTACTGGTGAATGGCTGCTGTTATGTTGGCATAGGGAGGCAGATTCTGGAGGCCATACTAAAATACTAAATGCAGGATTGCCTCACTTTTTATCTGATTTTGAGAATGATGATCATCTTAGTCACTGAAATTTCACTAGAAAGTTATTAAGGAAGATTAGTTCTAATCCTAATCATGAAATCAGACTTTTAAACTATTAAGGTAATATTATTAAGTTATTTTCCATTTATGGAAAAAATTCTTATGGAAAAAACATTCTCTTATATCCAGTACATTTGGGGTTAATAACAACTAATAACAATACTATCTTTTTTAACACTAGAAATGAACATCTTTGTCAACCTCTGAAATAATCCTCTCTCACCTGAAATAGTCACTACAAACACACAGGACATTCTTGTGAGCACTGATCTCTACACCACTGATCTTGAGGATCACGTCACAGAGATTTCCCTCCATACGAAACTCATTGAAGACCTCCATTCGCTCCATGTGACGTCGCCCGTGGGACACCTCTGCTCGGTCACTCATTCTAACCAGTTTTGGACTTGTAATAGAATTCTAATAGCCACATAAGACTCAAGAGAGTTCCGGAATGAATGTCTATTACATCATAGTAACAATATGTTGATGAGGTGAGCTTTATACATGTGCTTCACAAGGTCTGTCTTGAGTGCCAAATTTAAGGCAGACAGAGTACACATTTCATGCAATAGCCAATACCATAACTTCAGATTGAAATTACAATTAGAGTTAAATGGGAGGGAAAACATAATTTATTACAAAATTCCTAATTGTAAATACAAGTTCAGTGTTTGTAACAACCAGATGAAGCTTAAAAGTAGCTTGTAGTGTCTTTGGCCTATGTTATACTTTATGTAGTGATTAAAATTTAAATGAAATTATCTGAAATTCAGATCTCTTGTAGATATGAGTGAGCTGGACAGAGAAGAAAGGTCAAAAGGTCTAGTGGGCCCCCTTCATTTCTCTGATTTTGTCTAAATTATTGAGGCTTCTTCCTGAATGAGGCTTCTTCCTGAGTTTAGTTAAAAATTAAGACATTTCTTCATTACATGATCTGTTTCAAATGGAAATAAAATTATGTTGGAATGTGGAGTCCCAGCTTTGTATAAACCACTAGCCTATATAAGTAAGACAGTTTTAACTGTACGAGAAAAGAAGATTCACACTGACCTCTCTCAAGCAAGACCCGGGTGCCTGATTTGATGCTGTTCTTTTGTTAATGTGGGAAAGTTGAGTATTATACACTTTAAATAAAGGTTAGAAACTTGGGAAAGTCAAGGGGTTAATCAAAATATTATAGCCAGCACAAGGGAGCTCAGAAGAATACCAGGAGCCACCTGTGAGATTAAGAACACTTTGCAACACTTTGGCCACAGGCAGGAAACACACACACACACACACACACACACATCACACACATATTGTGGAATAAAATTAATTGGGAACCACCGGTAGCAGAAGCACAGGAAGTTTTCTTCTAAAGAGGAGAAAGGGTCAGGCTGGCCCAGGTATAATGGTCACGGTTCGCTACTGTACGATACACTATATGGATGAAAAGTTTGGGACACCTACACATTACACCAGGAGAGGGCAATACATTTTTCCAAGGGGGGGGACATGAAAAATTGGAATGGTTTTGGATGGCCAGAACAAGGGCGTAGGAGCGGGTTTGACATTGGGGGGGGACACATTTGCTATCAAATCAAAGCCCACCCTATCCTCTAAAATATTACCATAAACTGATTCCACTGTAGGTAAGGTAGTTAACCACTGTATGTATAGTGACGTAAAACATGGTCTGGTGGTAGGGAACTGGTCTTGTGACCGGAGGGTTGTGGGTTTGATTCCCAGGCCTAAAGCCATGACTGAGGTGCCCTTGAGCAAGGCACCTAACCCCAACTGCTCCCTGGGCTAGGGCTAGGGCTGCCCACCGCTCTGGGCACGTGTGCACAACAGCCCCCTAGTAATCACTAGTGTGTGTGTGTTCTAACTGCACAGATGGGCAAAAAGCGCCCAATTTTCACAATTGAAAAGAAATAAATAAGAACATTTGTGGAATTATGGTAAATTGCAAATAAATAAACAAAATACAACATTTTCTGTACTTATGTTTATTATTAGATAAATTCAAATTAAAGGACCCTTTATAAACTAAACAAGATACTCAATAATACATGATACTGTTGTCCACAACTTTAAATAAATTCTGCATGCAATGTATGGATTATATTCACATATAGCATAAAGCATATGGCTTTTTAAAAACTCATGAGCATTGTGTCCTGTGGTTTTATTTTCTTGCTTTGGTGGCATGCTGAAATGAAATGACAAAAAAATGCATTTTAAGGTTTCCTGACTAGACAAGACTAACATTAATGTTAATTTATCCAAGGAATGCCTTCACTGTTTTTGCCCTATGGAACAATGCATTGTCATCTTGGAAAATTATTTCATCATCTCCAAACATCTGTTCAATTGAAGGGATGAGAAAACTGTCCAAAATGTCAATGTAAACTTGTGCATTGATAGAAGAATTAACCACAGTCATCTCCCTAGTGCCTTTGCCCGACATGCAGCCCCATATCAAGGACCGTGGAAATGTGGTTGTTTTCTTCAGGCAACAATCTCACTGGAACGGCACCAAACAAAAGTTCCAGCATCATCACCTTGTCCAATGCAGATTCTTGACTCATCACTGAAGATAACTTTAATCCAGTCATCCACAGTCCATGATTGCCTCTTCTTAGCACATTGCAGTCTTGTTATTTTCTGTTTAGGTGTTAATGATGGTTTTCTTTTAGCTTTCCAGTATTAAGATGCCATTTCCTTTAGGCGATTTCTTATGGTTTGGTCGCATACATTGGCTTCAGCTTCCTCCCATTTATGCTCATCTGTTTAGTTGTACTTTTTTCAGTTTTCAAGACAAATGGCCTTAAGTTCTTTGTCTTGATGATTTGAGGTCTTTCTTGGTCTACCAGTATGCTTGGCTTTAACAACCATTCCATGCTGTTTGTATTTTGGTCATATCTTGGATACAGCGGACTGTGAACAGCACACATCTTTAGCAACCATGCGTGAAGAGTTACCATCTTCTAGAAGTTTCCCAATTCTCTCTTTTGTTTCAAGAGACATTTCTCTTGTTGGAGTCATAGTTCTTACCACTCCACTTCGTCTAGCAGCCCTCCAAGGTGTCATGACTGCAGGTGTTTTTAACTGCAGACTAACGAGTAGATCTAATCTGAGGCAGATGTCCATTTAGGGAAAGGAAATTGACTGGGTGTGTCCTTATTTTCTTCCTCCAATTTGAGTGATTCCATACTTTTTTCCCCAGAATCGAGTGATTCCATATTTTTTTCCCCCTGTACTTGCTCAATAAAAGTATCATTTACTTAATTTCCACAATGTTTTTTAAATTTTCATTTAGTGTTTCTGAAAGCCAACAAGTTGCACTTTGAAATGATCTTATTATTGCATCATGGTTTTGATCAGTTTGTTCTACAGAATAAAATGTCTGAATGGGTGCTCATCCCAGACTGGTGATTCCATACTTTTTGCCAGAGGTTGTAAGACATCGGTGCTGGAAACATTTCCTGTTCTTTTTTTGGTCAAGGGTAAAAGTGCTTCTTGTCTAAAAACTTACCCAAGAACCCTACTATTTCACAAATTGCCATTTATGTGTAGCGCTATAACCTATGGTAGGTAGGTACTCTAAATATTTTGTAGATTTAATGCATATTAAAGTACTAACACATCACACTACACAATTACCAAACTGTTATTGTTATGGCTGGTTGGTAATCGTTAACCACTAAATACTGTTCATAAATCAGCAAGACATGGGCTAGATTGCATATACAGGTACACCATTTAATATTTATTATAGACATTTTATATACATTACTTTTCAACAGTTGTATTTTGCTATGTGGTACAATCTTTAAAATCTCCTAAGCCATAGTCTGTAAATCAAAAACGTTACAAAACGCATCAAAACTGATCAGAACTTTTTTTTTTCTTTTTTTTTCTTGGGAAGACTAGAAAAAAATACTTTATAGTATTAATCATGCATTACACAAACAAAATGTCTAGTTACATCATAAATTGTATGTTTGAAATAAAATGCTTTTACAGGATAAAATGTAGGGAAAGAATAACAACTTCAAATAGTGATTTACCAAATGGAAGCTATCCAGATCCCTTAACTTATAAACTTATCATTAATTTATAAAAATGGCATTAAGGAAAAAGCAAAACAGAAACAAAAACAATCTCCCCATGCTTGAAAGCATAATTTAGCAAAACATTAAGGTAAAAGTAAACGTTATTTTCTACCTCAGATTTCACTCCATCTGAAGAACAAAAATGACTCATCACTGTTGCATTTTCTTCATATGCGCCCAATTTTACCATTGTCCTTGGGCTACACGTACTTTATAAAAAGAAGCTAATACTACCCCAAAACAGTCAAATAAATAAGCCAATAGCGTTCAGTTGCCTAACCTGTGATAAATAAACTCAGTTACAGTAAGATGTACAAAATCATCACATAGTGATAGGATGCTGCTTTTCTGATACCTAAAGAGCTCTCATGGTGAAATGTTAATTGTTACTGTGCTTCTTCTAGCATTTACTCTTTCCATCTGATAAAACAGGTTACAGCGATGTCAGACAGTAGTTTGGTAAGGGCAGGATTCGTTAAGGGCTTCCAGTGATGTAGGACCACTCACCAAAGGACTGAGTGGGTAGAGATGCTGGGTTGAATGTAGTTGCAACCCCCCCTCCACCCCTTAAATTTAAAAATGTCATCAGCGCTGCTACCATAGTCTTTATTTATATAAAAAGGATTATAAAAACTATACTTTTTTACAGAAAAGTCATGAAGCTAATGTGGTATATGACTGAAGTGTTTTAACGCTACATTAACGAGATGAGGGAGACTTATGAGAGCAGGGGTGAGGTTATGGCTCAGTGCAGTGGGAAGGGGTAGTTCCTCTGGTGCAGCGTGCCCATGCTGAAGTCACTGATGACCTACTAATGTACATAAGCACTCCATGGTCACTGAAACATACCTAAAGGACACACTGTGAGCTCTTCTCTTTTTAAACCCAATCAAAACAAACAAACAAACAAAAACACTGGTTCAACTCCAGCTCTGGCTGAAAGTACAATTAAACTTTTTTCTCTGATCCATTTTGAAGTTTGGAGGGGGAAAACTAACTAACTAACTGCACTCTCTACCCAGGCCTCATTAGATCACCAACAATCCTTTGCTGGGCACTTAGGATTGATACATGTGCACTGGATGGCAGGGATGCTGATGGAGGCTACTGCAGCGCAGCCTCAAAAATCCTTCTCATTATACAAGGTGTCAAAGCAGTCAGATCTTTCTCTTGCCGTCTGATTGGGAGGGTAAGTTTGCTCAGGCTCCAGCCAGTGGGTAGGACAGTCTATACAAACACTTTAGCCAGGGCATCGGCCCCAGCGCTCCCTATAAATGCCTTAGATGGGTGGAAGGCAACATCATATATGGACTCATCCGACTTCTTCCTGTGAGCAGTAACTTCTTGTACACACGTTTTGCTGTCCAGGTTCCAAAGCCGAATAGAGCAGTCATGACCTGCACAAGACAGAAATGAGAATATATGCTTTTCTTGCTTTGTTTTTAGACGCCTCACTTAAATTTGAAGTACACGATGTAAAGACCTACAGGACATGAAAGTGTCTTACACTAGGCAAGGAAATGCTCTTGATACACACATTAACTGAGCCATGGTCTGCCCTCATGTCCAAGTAATTCTGTTAAACATGCTAAAGACATGCAGCACTTACTTCCAGACATCAGATAAATGCCGTTAGGATCCACTGCTAGACTGGTCACAGCATCCAAGTGCGCCACCATGGCATGGAGAACTTTACCTACACAAGAAAAGCCAGGTTATGAAACCCACAAACGGTCTCATAGGCAAATATTAATAATTAAAAACCAGTGCCAGTTATAACATGATGAATAGTAATTAAAACTATATTTCTGAATGCAGTCAACACATGTAACAAAACATACACAACAGCTACTCAACTGGACCTACCTGATTTATTGTCAAAGAATTTGATGTGTCTATCCTCGTGAGCTGTGATTGTGATAGGCAGCGTGGGGTGACTCACAACTTTATTAATGTGATTCCCAGCAGGAAGCGCTGTAAGAAAACAGAAAGCATCGAGCTTTGTTCTTAGATACTTAATGACGATTTAATGAACTAACCCTGGTAGTGCATTCTGATCGATTGGTTTTTAGGACCATACATTTTTTTCCCTACGTAACATGACTCTGCAAACTACAGTACAGGGGCCATTTTTAAAGTGCTGCAGGGTCAAAAAAACATGCTGAGGATGGAGATGAAAGAAGAAGAAAGTCTTACTGTTTTCTCTCTGTCCTGATAACTCCACGACACACTGAGAGGTCTCCAGGTCGTAGATGATCGCATTGCCAGTGTTGTAGGAGGCCACCATGTAAGCTGGATCACAACCGTTAAAATCTACAGCAGTGGGAATGCCATGCTCTGCAAGACATAAAGCACAAATAAAGACTCTGGTTTATTTGGAATAGCTGGGTACTTTTATACTAGTTGAGGAAATGCTACTCTTACCACTCCCAATCATTACACTCATCTAACAAGTAATTAATCTAACAAGTCGACTGGGAAGTTGCCCATTATGCCAGTATCTTTATTTACTTTATTACTGTAATAGTTGATCTATTGTTTGATATTTCTTCTCAAACAGCTTATTTTTGGAATCAGTAAACAAAAAAAATATCTACTGCCCTCATTTTTTGTACTGCTGGTGCTTCGTGCTCGCGGAAAAAACTCTCACCTCTCTCCACATTAAATGTGCACAGGCAAGGCGACTTCTCCTGTGGGTTCCACAACTTGACGGTTCCATCAGCAGAGCAGGACAACAAACGGTTCTTGATTCCGCTGTATGCCAGCCCCCACACTGCATCGGTGTGCCCAAGCAATGAGCCAGCCAGAACACTGGGATCTGAGCAAGAAAGCATCAATATCACAGTCCGATATCAGAAGGAAGCAGCAGAGGAACACTGGTGGTAGCTATTTCCAATTATCAAAACCTAGCTCCATGACATGACAATACTTGTGATGTAACTGCCATACAGAATGCAGTCTATCCTCAGAAATAACATGGCAGAAATAATATGACAGAAATAACACAGGAATCACTAGCACGCTGTTTAAGACGTCCTACATAAAATGAGGCAAGTGAGGCAAATGGAGCCAGTTTGTGTCTCACCGTATGTGTCATAAGGGTCTACGTTAGAGCTGGGGATATTCCACCACTGTATTGTTGAGTCAATGCCACCACTAAAGCACTGCTCCCCACTTGCAGTTACAGCCAATGAGAGCACAGGCCCACTGTGGAAAGTCAGGAAGAAGAGGCACACATCACACAACAGATTTTCATTTTCATTTTCTCACCAATCCAATAAACTGACAGTTTGAGGCTATAAAGAAACGAACACCACTTACGTGTGCCCTCTGAATGTATAAATGGGCTCCACATCAAAAGAGGCACTTCTACAAGGCAAAAGAGTAACAAATTAATATTTACTTTATTTAGTTAATTAAGGAAAGATGTTGTTTGAAGTTTATAACGTCCCATGAACTGGTAGAAATCATGGACATTCAATCATTAACATACACTCCAGCCCAGCACAGTTAATTTAATCTACATAATCTTGTGAGACCACTTGCTTTTTGGCAGGAACCGTCTTCTGGAGGTTCCACAGCTTCAGGGTATGGTCCTCCGAGACTGTGACCAGCACTGGTTCTACAGGATGGAAGGCCAAGGCACGCACTCCATCAAAGTGGCTGCGCAGGGTGTACTTTGGATTCCATGTCTTCCTGAATGCGTCCTTATTGGCTGGAAGCTAAAAATAGACAAGGGGACATTTGAACAACTGCTAAATGAAACCTGGAAACAGCAGATCGAGTGACCCTATATCACCAGTACACTAGAGTAGCAGACTTAGAAAGTCTGCCATGCACAGTACTGTGCAAATATTTTAGGCAGGAGTGGGAAAATGTGGCAAATTAAGAATGCATAAAAAATAGAGGTGTTGATATGAACAAAAGACATCTAAATCAAATCATTATTTGGTGTGACCAGTCTTTGCCTGCAAAACAACATCAATTATTCTAGGTTCCCTTACATACAGTTTTCAAAGTACTCAGCAGGGAGGTTGTTCCAAACATTTTGGAGAATTAACCACAGATCTGAATCTAAAAACAGATTCTGTTATTGTAGGCTTCGCTCAAACTCTGTATCTTCATGCAATCCACACACACTCACGCGCACATAGTGGGGGGGCAGGCCATGTTGGTGACTTACATCATAGCTATAGTCAGCCTCATCATTGGACACGGTCAGGTCAGCAAGGTCCCCCAAGCCCAACACACTTTCCAGCACGTCATCCGAGCCCATAATAAAAGACTTTCCTCCTCCAGACGTAAACGGCAGCGGTTCGGCTAAACACAGGAGAGAAAAGAAAGCTAATGACCAAGATGCCACATCTTAGAAAGAGTGGCTCTGGTAAACAGGTTAGACATCCCCTTCTTAGGAAAAGTGTTTGATGTAAACACTGATGTCTTGACATTTTTGGCCTATTCCAGCACCTTACTTTTTTTTATCATGTCCACATGCATGGAGGCCTAACACAATCTTGTCATAAATAGCCCAATTCCAAGCAGAACTGAGTGAGAGCTGAAAACTCAGATATCAGTGGTCTAACTGGTTACTTTATCAACATCTTCAAGAAAAAAAGTCATAATGCTGTGATTAGTTTTGCATTGGCTGCTGACTTGAAATATAAAGGCTTAGGCATCTTTCAGCAATTTTGCTCAAAACAGTAATTCCTAGAAGCGGCTTCAGATTATTCCATTTCATTTCATGGTCCTGGACGAACCGTGATTTACAGTTAACTCAGCATTATGAATTAAACTACCATGCTCAGCAAAACCTCAGACTAAAGGACAGCCAAAGGCATATGAAGCTGGGTTCACTCTCAGCACTCACACTTTACAGTACACCTGGGCCTTTTTGCCAAAATAAAAGCTCTACATGGGCGTGGCCACCATTTACATAATATTTAGTCTTTAAAGTGGGTCAAATCATAGAAGCGCTGGAGGGCAGGTCTGTGAAGGGTGACTCTGGGTAAGCACGGTACCGTATGCGGTGTGCTCTCACCCCACTCCGTGCCGTCTCCTGAGCTACGGGCCTCGCCAGCACCCTCGCCGTCCTCTGCATTCACCAGGAAGTCAAACTCCTTCAGCGCCTCTTCCGTGTCGGGATCATCCGGAAGGTCCGATGCCAATCCCTCGTTTCCAACCTGATGAGACCATTCTTCCATTACTCTGCTTATTACCGATTTATCTTCTAAATCTCATAGAGTATGCTTACATTCTAACATGTTTATATATTTTTGAAATTAGGCTTTATACCAGCAATTAAATCTGCAACTTGAAACATGACATAACACATGTAAATATCATCCATAATCTTCTCAATATGTCAACATTATCTGGGAACATAATGGGAATATAATGCACTTTTACTGGCATGCTGTCAGTGATATTACCTACTTCAGCTGTATTTAGCTGTTGCTGGATTTAAAAGTGTTTTAAAAAGTGCTGGATTTAAAAGACTCATGCAGGAATAACAGCCACTTAAGCCTATGTTGAAACAGCATGCCAAAGGTGCACTTTGTTAATTACTGTGGAGTTATGTAATTACTTCTAATTTTCCATTTTCCCCCTAATATTGGCTGTAAATAGCTAAGGCAGAAATTTTATTACTACTATTGTGCTCATATAAAATATCAGTGATTTTAAAAAGCAAAACAAACAAGCAAAAATAATTTTCTTCATATTTTTGTAGTGAGCTGACATCAGTTTCTGACATCATTTCCAGAGATCTTTCTTTCCCACCTTAATTTTATGTTTCTTCATTCGTTTATTAGTCCTATTGGAGACATCTTCCATTATGTCACCTTCATCATCATCCTCTTCATCACTGTCATCTGCATTTTCTAAGAAATTAAATGTCTCCAGAACATCTCCTGGATTCCTATAATTCAAACAAAAGGGTTAAAAACACAAAGGCAAAACAAAACCCAAATATGTATGTTGTTTGTAATAAGAAGTTAAAAATGTGTGTGGATTGCTCTGTGATGACACTCGCACCTTTTCAGGTCTTGCCCCTTCCTCTTGGCTGGAGATTCACCTCCATTGAGGATCTGCTCCAGGTTCTTGGTTTCCACTGAGCCATTCTGCTCCGAGCCAGACAGACCTAGTAAGGACCGCACCCTTTGCGACCGCACGTCCAATATCGTGTCCGTGTAACCTACTTCCTGAAGATATCTGACAAAGACAGAAATGAAGAGATGAATGATTAAAGAGCTCCAGTCATGTGCTGTACTGTGTCTGACTCTTTTCAGTAGCTTAGTCTGACAGGACTTTAGTTTGAAATGGCTCTTCTACTGTCCTTAGCCTGTACTTTGTAGCCAAATAAATAAATAAACAATATAGATATTTTTGGGTTAAAGCACAGCGCTCATTAGTGTGTTTAATGCAGCCGCCCTACTACAGACTTGCTCTAACTGCCTGTTAATTTACATTTAGGTTCTGAAACTGCTGAAGTGCATAAGCCAATTACACCACTCAGCAAGGGTAGGAGGGAACTCACTGTCTAAGGAGTTGTCGGCCTTGTTTCCAGGTCAACTGACTGTTCTGCTGTACAGCGGGCACGTCTGTGTCTTTGGTATCTTCTGGAATGAAAAACATGATTATATCTCATATCAGTAAATCAAGTTGAGAACCAAACACATTATTTTCTTAAATGGCTTGTGTGTCATGAGTGCGCAAACCTGATTCAAAGCTGGGCATTTTAACTTCACCTTGATTAAGTTCTGTGCCATATTTTAATTTATGGTACTTTGCTCTGAAATGGGAAAAAATGCAGTTCGGTTTCCTTAATTATTGAAATGTTTTCTATTGCTAAATTATAATATTTCCCTAAACCAAGCAGCTTATATAACAGATATAGACATGTAAAAATTTATAGCACTTCAGAAGTATAAAATAATAAATCAGTCAGTACAGACCTTTCTTGCTTTAGTGCATATTCTAACATTTTTATTCTTCTAACCAGATCGTTCTTTAAATTTTC
The DNA here is from genome assembly GCF_052324685.1 of Brachyhypopomus gauderio. Classification (NCBI taxonomy): domain Eukaryota; kingdom Metazoa; phylum Chordata; class Actinopteri; order Gymnotiformes; family Hypopomidae; genus Brachyhypopomus; species Brachyhypopomus gauderio. The sequence continues at coordinate 12,021,243 of NC_135227.1, forward strand.
TTGACCCTTTCTCTCGCCTTGGAGGAATGCTATTCGAGCCTGCAAGACAAAAATAGAGGATATGAGGACACCCAACAGGCGAGTGTTAACAGCCAGGGTCCTCACTCTGCTCCCAAACCAGCAAGAAAACAAGTCATAAAATTACATCAATTCCTTCAGGCTTCCCTAACTGTACTGTGCACTGAAACTCAGGGAACTGGATCTTAGTGTTCAGCAGAGACAGAAACCCTAAAAACAGTTAATATGAAAGAATGTAACGTATTCACAAAGAACTGCGCATCCTTACAGACATTTTTACATTGGCACCGAACATAAGAAGCAAACAAAAAAGATTATGTGTGAAATCCAAGCTTAAATAAACGTAAACTGAAAATATGGCTATTGGTTACATTCTTTAAGATTAATGTATACCAGAGATTTTTGTATGTGTTTATGAGATTGCACATAGATTTTATGGTATTGTATTACCACTAAGTAAGCAGAGCTCAATAGTTCCTAACTTTTATGTTTTCGTGCGTTCCTAAAGGGTAAGTGACACATGGCGGAGAGGGCTGGCCATGACCCAGAGCACTACAGCCCTCCCACAGAGCTTAACACTATTGAGAGAGCGCAGCTGTGCAACTGGAACCCTCTTAAAGGCTCGTGGGTGTGAGGAGGGGCGGCTAGGCGGGGCTATTTATAGACAACAACTCTACAATCTCCCCTCTGAAAACATGGCTTCTGTGTGCTCATGGCAACCAAATCTGTTTAGCAGGTAAACTCGGGAGATGCACCTCATGTGGCCACCACAGAGATGCAAACGGCTGGTGTTGTAATGCTACACAGCTTCCAGTTCTTCACAGACAAATGTTTATATGCACTTCACATCTCCACTTTAAAATAGTACCAGTGAAACTTTTGGGCTCACCTGATTGAAGGTATAATTTTAATAGTAACAAAGGCATTTTAATGTAATGGGTTATTCTTATGTTTTGGTTTCTAAGACAAATCAAATTTATGTATGCGTATATTCATAGACCCTACAAGTGCTCTGCACATGTGATTATGTCTTCAAGAATGATGGAAAAGAGTCATAGCGTCTGACTCATTATGCTGGGTAAGAGAACACCATGAGTGTGCAAAGCTGTCATCACAGTATAGGACAGTTGCTCTGAAGAATCTAAAATCTAAGACAATATTCATCACAGCATAATCTGGTTATTTCTTCAATTTGAGCTTCCCTGTTTTTAAATAGTAGATTTAAACAAAGAGTAAAAGTATCCAAACTTTTGACGGGCACTGGTACATAAATCTAAAAATAAATGTGAACACTGTTGGCTTTTGGTTGTGAGGTCATATGGACGTAAATGTCTCTGACTCAGCAGGCAAACAGAGATATCGATTTCAGCCAGGTCAGTGAATTGTGAAACAGTTTAAACATGGGTTGCATACATTTCTAGAATCAGACTGGCCTGCACAGAGAATATGAAAAAGATGGAAAGCACACAGTGCATGTGTAAGAAGGAAGGAGAGCAGACAGACATTCACCTTATTAGAACTACACCTCACCTATGCTAGTTTTAAATCATGCCTGCAACAATTTAGACAGCAAACATGTGAATAATGTTAAGTTAATGTTATGACTACAATGTGTGCATGGCCCCTATATGTTCATCAAATATAATATGTTAATAAGGAAACAAAGCATTTGAATCAGCAATTTAGGACGATGCTATGGCGTCAAAATAGGACCGAATGTTTTGAGAATCAAAAAACAGAATCCATAACCAAGAAATTACGTTTTGTAATTGAGAAAACTGTCGTTAATATTGAGAGTTTAAAAAGCTGGTTTGTAAACACAATATTTATGTTTTCAATAGTCTATTTTGAGTTTAATATTCTTGAAGAATCCGTTTTCGTTGCGCCTTTTCTCGTTCGCGCTTCTCTCGGTCTCGCTCTCGCCTCCAGAAGTTTCTCGCTTTTGACTTTTGGACCTGTTTTTACGGGTGGGCGGGATTTACACAGTCATTGGCTGATGGAGTTAAGCCCCGCCCACCCATGCCATTCTACACACACACGATTACAATATACAACAGGGTAGTCGCAACTCCACAACAATCTACTTCAGTCTATCTACTGTGGGTTACTAAAATAGATCATCGTTAAAAATAGCTGATATGAGAAAACATAAACACAAATCTTGCCTGTGTTTGCCGGTGTTGTGCCGAATTCCGACTCAAACTAAGAATTACGAGAACAGTAACACACTTGATATACCGAAGTTCACCTCCGACTACGTGACCTCGCCATATTACTTTGTTCCATGTCGTTACTGACAACCGTGCATCTTATATATCTTAATGACAACCTGACTTATATAATTTTTAATAAAATAAAATATTAAATAGACAATTATTACCTAAATATATCTTATTGTGTAGCTAGGACAAACCGAGAGTGCTCAGTGAAATAAGTTATAATTCTAACTTATTTCACTGTCATTAAGATATATAAGATGCACGGTTGTCAGTAACGACGTGGAACAAAGTAATATGGCGAGGTCACGTAGTCGGAGGTGAACTTCGGTATATCAAGTGTGTTACTGTTCTCGTAATTCTTAGTTTGAGTCGGAATTCGGCACAACACCGGCAAACACAGGCAAGATGTGTGTTTATGTTTTCTCATATCAGCTATTTTTAACGATTATCTATTTTAGTAACCCACAGTAGATAGACTGAAGTAGATTGTTGTGGAGTTACGACTACCCTGTTGTATATTGTAATCGTGTGTGTGTAGAATGGCATGGGTGGGCGGGGCTTAACTCCATCAGCCAATGACTGTGTAAATCCCGCCCACCCGTAAAAACAGGTCCAAAAGTCAAAAGCGAGAAACTTCTGGAGGCGAGAGCGAGACCGAGAGAAGCGCGAACGAGAAAAGGCGCAACGAAAACGGATTCTTCAAGAATATTAAACTCAAAATAGACTATTGAAAACATAAATATTGTGTTTACAAACCAGCTTTTTAAACTCTCAATATTAACGACAGTTTTCTCAATTACAAAATGTAATTTCTTGGTTATGGATTCTGTTTTTTGATTCTCAAAACATTCGGTCCTATTTTGACGCCATAGATGCTGCCTTATAAGATTTTAACAGGCACATCCTACTGGATTCACTTAATGTGCTAAACAGATGATGTATACGCTCTGGTCTAATTAACTGACAGAATTCTAGTTTAGGAAACCTACTTAGAGGTGATGGAGGAAGATAATGAAATAAATTCAGATCAAGATTCACAATCTAAGGCTTTTATCCAACACAATGTCAAAGGAAATAATGTATTTACATTTTTCATTTATATATTAAAGAAACACCCTATTAAAGATTTAAGTTCTTTTATATTTTAATGTAGTTATTATGGCCTGTATTTAAAGTACACTTTACGGATGATGGGCTACTTGTGCCTAGAAGGGAAACATATTGGTATTTTCCCCTGCTCCTGTGGAAAATAAAACAACTGTGTACATGACCTTTGAGAAAATTAAACACTGCTTCAACATTAGATTGATAATGTCTGGGAGCATGTTCTGTATAATAATGTTTATATAAAAACTCAAGCAAGACATCATCAACTGTGTATTTCAAACCTTCAAATCTTTTAGTACGTGTTTGTTCATTCGCCTGCAGTGCACCTCTTATTGTAGAAAGCACATTTCAACCATAAATATTACAAACACACAAAATTACATTGCTTGGTAACTGATGCAAGAATGCCAGCTATACCGGACACCCAATATCAGAAATGTGTTTTTTTTTCTATATTTAGGATATTGGGATATTAGGACATATCACTTCAGGGAATTCAGTTAAATACTATGTTTAGGAAGACAGTCTTAGAGAGGGGGGGGGTAATAAGTCAGGGAGAGCGTGGCGCTTTAGTCCTTTGACAGGAATGAGTTTACAGAAACAGCTGTCTGTGCTTGTCTTTTGCCTGTGTACAGCCTGACACACTGCTGCCAACTCTGTTCAAGACAACCCCGTCACTATGACCTTAGTTCTTAGATATCAATAAAAAAGAACACATTTTAAATCATCGTCTCAAAATAACACAATGATTTAAAATGTACTCGCCTAATGGATAAAAGTTCTCAGGAACAACCAATGATGTTGCGCTGCACCCCAAAGATTTGTAGCACCCTCATTCGCGTGAAGGCACTCCATTGAGCTATGGTTGTAATGGTCAGCCCAGGGGAAACATGGTGAGATCATTGCCCAAATCTGGAGTCTTACAAAGGAGTAAGCTTCAGAACAGGAGGTAAGAATAGCTCTGGCCAGTGCCTGACACATTCCTTCATAGAGTTCTCAGATAATTAGAGGACATGGAGTAACCAGCCTGATAACACAGGACTTGGGAAGACTATATAAACTGTGAATAACACTTTATAACAGTAGTGGAGTCTCAGGACTCAAAAATATATAATGAAAGGTGACAGATGAGCTCATGAATTTATGGAAAAGCTTAATCTCTTCACATTGTAACCAATCTAAGAACATTTTTGCCAAATTCTCCTCTAAAAGGAGGAGATAACAGCTAGTGAGTGGGAGTTGCTCACAAACTAGTCTGATAATAGGTTAATAAACAGACATGCTGAACTTGAGTCAACCATGTAGGAACATGCTGATGTAGCAGAATGTACAGCTTTCCGTTACGAAGGTTCAGCATTGCCTCCACAATCCAGCCAGCGTCTGCTAGACATCTACAATTTCTGACCTGCCTTATAAGACTCCTGATTAACACAACAATAAGAAACTCAACATTAAAAATGTATTCAATTTCATCCAGTTATTTATTCATTGTGATGTATAGACCTTGACATAAATCTTTTATTTTAACATAGCCCATTTTAAACAAGAGCTGGGAAAAAAGACCTGAAAACCACTGCTTTTTATGACAGCAACTGCACTGAACTTAAACACTAAAGTCCTGAAGAAATAAATGGACCATGCGTTATAATTAGGGTAAGCATGTTTAAATCCTAGGTCTATGACCCTCTGAATTGAATATCAATTATGGCAAAGCCAAAACTGCTCTATCACTTCAAAAAACAAACAACCAAAACCCTGAGTGTGTACTCTGTATTAGGTCTACAATAAAACATTCACTGTGCACAGATATTAATCTAATCATGATGGTCTTCTATCACTCACTCTTCCACTCTGTACCTCAAATTGCCCTTCAGATGCATTCTAGTTTCAAGTGGTTTTCTCCTTCGCCATGTTGCCAGTCCTTTATTAGGTACTGGTTAAGCTAAATCAGAAATGTCAGGCCACACGCCTGGAGCTTTAACACAACTGACTGAACTAATGAGTTAATTAGAAAACCCATTATTAGTTGAATTAAGTGCATCAGAGCAGGAGAACTTTTATGATGCTGCAGCCCTCATACTACTACCACTGCCACCACAACCAATAATAATAATAGGCTAATATTATTATGATTAGTATTATTATTAATATAGATTCATGTAGCAATTCTCAAGAACTCGATGATGCTTATAATTACATATGCAAAACTACTATTAACTACTCTATTTGAACATTTCAAACTCTGAATGTGTCAGCTTCTAATATATCCTCCTGGATGCTATAAGATATAGAAGGATTGCATATGCATTAACCATGTCTGCTCTCCATCACGTGTAGCCTTTCTGTCCTTCATGAACATGACTTCAATCAACATTCCTTAATCAACAGCATATCTAACAGGCCAACAGATTTTGTTAATTGTTTTTTTCTTAACATTTTCTGCATTTGCAGCACGCCTCACTGTGTACTCAAAACATGGGTTTGCTTGTAATTTAAAGTGTTGAATATTCTCTACAGCACATTCTGTTCAAGAAGCATTATTACTCAACAACAATCGTTTACACTACCAGTCCCACTACTCTGTACATCTCTGTGCTTTCCCCCAATCAAATACACCTCAGTTAACTTGTCAGTTAATTTCCTTCATAAACTCAGTCAGGTCAGTGAAGAAAAGAAGCAAAAATGTGCACAGGCTCCCCAGGTTTCTACAAGATGCTGTAACTCAGGCACATTAAATCCTTAAACCAGGTGTGTCCAACTCCAACCTTAGAGGGATTTCCCTGGTCTAGCACATGGTAATTAACAAACACGGTGAGTCCAGTGTGATTTAGGACACTGCTGGTGTCAGGCCCCTACTTGACTATCGCTGGGCACCTCTGGACTGAAAAAACAAAACAGAAATGAACTGACTCAAAAATATACTTACTTGATTGTAAAAGCAATCAAATGTTTACTAAAACATTTTAACAACTATTCCAGAGATTACATGGTGAAAACATATGTGAGAACATATTTGATTTGAATATACAGAAGCTTTGTTAAGTAAATTGTAGAATCAGGTCAGTTTATTCAATGAACAAGGAAAAAACAAGAAAAAGGAAGAATTAATTTTGTTAACCAGTGTCTGGTGATTGTTCTAAAGAAAAGAACCTGGTTATCCTGGTAATAAAGAGAATTTTAACCTGAAAATAAAAGTCACAGTCAAAGGTACAACAGAAAAATCAGTTTCAATAACTTCCACAATTATATTTGTAATGTTTATTGGGTTCAAATTAATGTTCTAATACAGGGGTGCCCATTACGTTGAAGGAAGTGTCGGTCAATCGCGAAGGAGTGTGGGTAGATCGCATGACATTAAAAAGTAGTGGATGAATGACAGGCTATCGTCCATCTGCACTGACAGTTGTATATATACACCATCCCGGTAACAGTTTACGTCCCCCCCCCCCAGGTAGATCTTTCTGACTTGGTCATCTTATAAGTAGCTCGCAAGCTGAAAACTTGTGGGCACCCCTGTTCTAATATTATGTAACTTTCAGTCTAAACCTGACTGCATCAGAATGCATGAACCCACATTTGCTAAATTAAAATTTTAATTTATTCGCATACAGAAATGCAGATGATCTCTAGTGCCACAGTGAGTGTGTTTATCTTTGAATCATATTATTCAAGTGGTCATGCAAACAGTATACTGCTGTATCAATCTAGATTGTAGCATGGGCTAGAAACCAGATGAAGAAAACTGATAAAGAGAACTAGTTTTTAAATGTGCTTTCTCTGTGCATGTATATATCAGTTGTCCTGCAAATGGCTAGTAGAATTTAATGCAGCAATCCACACAATGGCCAGGAAATACTTCTTGAAATGTACATCACATCATTCTGTGAGTTTATTGGTTGGTTGCAAATCCAATCATTGGTTGTCTTATGCAGACCCTGAGTTTTCCCAGTACCTGAATAACCAAGTGCATGTAAATGTGTTAAGTGGATTACTGACAAAATGATGATGAGATGATGAACAGACATCCTTTTCTTGAGGAGACATCGAATTTTAACATAATCGTTGCACAAACCAATATTAGACTAAGAATAAAACTCACTGTGATAAAGACCATTTTATCACTATATAACAGTTGGAACAATGATGCAGAAGATGTCTCTGCCATGACCTACAAACCCTGATCTAACCCAGATAACAATAGACAGTGGCATTGCTGATGTGACTACTAAAGACATCTTTGCAAGTAGACCTGGTCTGAAAAATGAAGAACACAGAACATCTCTAGAAGATGGTGCTTCACCTCAATTAGTGCATCTTCTCAGGAAGAGCAGCAAGGAAAGACGCATTAGGATGACATTAGAAAGGTTGTTTATGTTATATCGTTCCCTCTTTCACCTATGCCCCCCAACGCAAACATTACATTTCATTTTTATGTATCCAAATTTTTTCATTAAGTTTTCAAACATCTACTGCAGTCAAGTTCAGGCTTCATGAATTTTTTACATCGGGCCACTCACTCTCAGTAATGTAACCTTTCCTGACAGTTTGTTCCAGAGAACTGAAATACTAGGTACATTAAAAAAGTCAAGCTGACCATGCTCTTCTCATTGGGGGGGGGGGGGGGGGGGGGTGTTTCACATGCCACATGGGTGTGCACTGGGCTAGAGGTGAGAATCATGTGCAAGGTATGTGTCAGAGAACAAGTCCACACAGAGGCAATGACAACCTCACATCCTTCTCAGCTTCAACTAACAGACATCACAAAGCAGCTTTCAGTCACAGGCTTTCAACATCTTACCTTTATACACTACCTCTCACCTACAACCCCCTCCCGACCCCACTTTCAAATTTCAAAGCATTGTAATTCCAAAGCACTTAAGCTTGACATGTTTTCTATGAGATCAAGTCAAGTAAAGCTCAAACGTCAACATGCTGTCTACAATGACACTCAAAAGTCATGATGACTCAAAACTGCACTGCCTTGTTTTGGGTCCTTCTAGACAATACCAATAAATTTTTTTCATACAATTAATTAAGAAATTAATAGTTCAATTAATTGTTTAAACTAAGTGGCTGTCTTTTGAAGAATCTACTATGAATATGATTTGCTTTTAAATTACATTAAATATATCTTTTAAGTGCCTACTTTGGTTGGACAGCTAAACTAAGTAGCTCACTAACTATTCAACAAAATAACGCTACATGTATGAGAGATCGCGTAACAACACTGACTAGCTATCTAAAAGTGTACCTCTGCATCACTTAGGCGGAGTTAGCCAAGAGCACTGAACAACAATTAAAAAGTCTCTTGAAATACAGCAATCATCCCGTTTGCCATGTGGAATGTAAATACATATAATAAAGCCTCTGCCTGCGTTAACTGCACTAAAAACGCGGTGTAATGTCTGTCTCGATAGAGGGCCCCTGTTGCCATGACTAACGTTAGCGGGACAGCAGCGTCGAGCAACCCTTCCCTGCCTTGCTAGCTAACAAATTCACACGCTAACGAGTATAAACTCAAATTCAAACTACTGTTTTTAAATGAACGCGTGGGCCAGACCGCAATACCACCGAATCTAAGGTAAGCACGAAGACAACACGTTTACTGTTGTGTAAATAAGACAAACACAGCCAAGTCACCCGAGCATGCTAACACGGTTAGCTTAATAAAGAACTACACCGTCTCGCCGCCATATTGACCGAATCAAAATGGCCGAGCGGGCGATTAGTTGACAAAGTCAGCTGGCTGCGCTCGTAGCGGCTCCCTTTAGGTTCTCCCGGAGGGTCGAGGCGATGGTGTCGTGTGAGAAGAGCTACACACACCCCGACAAGAAGCTTCAACACGATTCTCACACGCGCGGGTAACGTACACTGAAACGAGAGAGCCCCGGTTTGTCTGTGGTCTCACTAATTAAAGCGCGCCGTGCTAGTCGGGCTAGCGCCGTGCGGGATGTGTGGGGCTGAAGCTAAAGCTACATAGTTAGCCAACTTCGTTCGGCTAGACGGGCAGATAACGTGGCCTAGTTGGTATACAAAAGTCAACAAACGCCGTTCGTCTCTTTCTAACGCTCTTGTAGGACCGCCCGCCACCGAGAGGACTCGCCAGCGGCCGGTATATTAGCGGCGCGTGTAAAAGTTGAGCGCTGCTGCCCGACAGCTCTACCTGTAGTTCGGCCCTCTCCACCTCCCAGTGCGCCCTCTCCATCTCGAAACGGGCCCACTCGTGCTGGATGTAGTGTAAGATTCCGGGGATGGTGTATTGCTGGGGTCTCGGCATCTCGTCTTGCTGCTGCTGGACCATAGGTGCTCCTCCGCCGCTCCCGATCTGAGGGTTCATGTTGCCGTTATTCCCTTGTTGCGGCGCCTGCTGCTGCTGTCTCGGGGTGGCCATTCCTACTCCTCCACCTCCGCCGGGGTGTTCATCCATTTTTAAAAACAGGAAAGTCCCGGTAGAAGTCGGTAGAAGAGAAGCGTATTCTCGTTAATCCTCCCTTTACCCTCCGTGATTCAATAAAATACAGCCCGGACCGGGAACGCGTCGGCACGTTCGTAGGGTGGCACGGTGTTTTGGGCTCGGTGTCAGCGCACGGATTTGCCGGCCGCCATTAGTCCGATCCCTGGATGTGAGTCTCCTTACTGCGGGCGTGAGGGAGAAGCGTGTCGCGCTGCATGACGGGACGTGTTCACCCAGCCCCTCTTTCTCAATCACCCAAATACAGCACTTCCAAATAGAGAGGCTGTGTTTCTCTTGGCTTTACGGTCTAAAGGTGGTTTGACTCCAAAATAGCGATATACATCTAATTTAATTAAAAATATACACGTTTGGTGCCCAGGAATACCAAATAACATTTTATGGAAATTTTACTGAGTGATTTAGGATATTTTAGTCTTTCTTTTTCATTTTCTTTCTTTCTCATTTGCTTTATTTTTTTATTTCTTTCTCCTCATTAATTTAAAATATTTGTTTTTTTTTTTTAGTGACGTCCCTTTCAAGTTATCATGATCAAATTCCTTCTGATGGTAAACAAGCAGGGACAGACTCGCTTGTCAAAATATTATGAGCATGTAGACATTGGGAAGAGGGCTGCGTTGGAGGCAGATGTGGTCAAGTGCTGTCTGTTCCGAAAGAAAGAGGAGGTCAGTTCACATTTCAGAAAAAGTAATGATTTATTTTTTCTGTCTGATAAATAACTTTTACATTCACATTTCTGAATCATACCCAGTATTTTGTCCTCTTTTGGCCAGTCCATAGATTGTTAATGTAACTCTTGCTGGCAGGAAGAAGGCCTGTACTATGCAATGAAATTTTTAATACAAATCTGAAGGTTTTCATAAGGGATTTCCTGACTTATAAATCTGCTTCATAGTTAATGCTTTCCCCCTTAATCTTTCATTTTCTTTACAGTGCTCTTTTGTAGAATACAAGGACTACAAACTGGTGTATCGACAGTATGCTGCTCTTTTTATTGTAGTGGGCATCACTGATGATGAAGTGAGTGATTCATGTAAATTGCTTGATACTCTCAATGTCATACTGGCTTCAAAATATTGAGTGATGAAGCAATTGTTTTTTTTCCACCCAGAATGAGCTTTCCATTTATGAACTTGTGCACAACTTTGTTGAAATGCTTGACAAGTACTTCAGTCATGTGGTAAGTTCAGACTGCTTAATTTTAAGAGAACAAGCATAATTGATCAAAAACCAAAAGTACCCCCAAATAAACTGCCATTGACAACCTTGTTTTCTTCTCAGAGTGAACTGGATGTATCCTTTATAAATAATTGTGTACCATTTACATATTGACACATTTGTTGGACAAAGGTGATTTTGTACTAGTATAGAAAACTTTTTTGCCTTCTTGATACTTTTATCAACTGCAAAAGGACATTAACCATGCATTCCATTCCTTAATTCAAAATCAGATAATGTTCAATTTGGATAAGGTGCACATAATTCTGGATGAGATTATTCTAAATGGATGTGTTGTGGAGACCAACAAGAATCGCATATTAGCACCACTGCTGGCCTTAGACAAGATGGCAGAAAGCTGACACGCAGCTAATCCTATCAAAATATGAATTAAGTCATTATTAACAATGAATTACAAGCCTAGTATTCATGTGTCATTAGCCTTTGGTTTAAAATGTCACACTGTTGTTAAAACTCATGTATATTCATTTAGTAGTGGAGCTAAAGTTGCTAACAAGTAATTTTAATGGATGTAATATGTTCGTATTACTGTTTGTACTGCTACGCTAAATGTTTATATAGTTAAGGACATTTGTTGTGTGTAGCATGAAACTGCTACTTAAGGTATTATCTGCTTACACGAGTAAGGATTTACTGGTTATACTTGAAATGTGAGTAGAATGACCTATAAAGATACCAAATCCAACACACAACCCTGTTCATACTTTGCAAACCTTTTAATGATTATTTCTGGAGCATACACATTTGAAAATATTTGTTTACTTCAAACTGCAACTTGAGTTAAATAAATGTTTATAATATACAAAGAAAATACAAGGAGAAGCATAGCTTGCTTTTTTCTTTTTTAAATGTGCCTTGCACACAGAACCAGTGTTTTTTTGTCTCTATAGCTTTTTTGTAAAATTACACAAATGCACTCAGGGACTTTGATCCTTTTAGCAGGGTAATGAACAACTGAAACATACTCAGTAACAATGGGGAGGGGGTTCAGAAAAGAGAAGCGTGTGCATGATTGTATGCTGATAGAGTAAGCAAAACAAAGAATGGGGGAAAATTAGTATTTCAAACAATGCACTAGTAAAACGCAAACCTGTAAATGCCCTAACACTCTACAGTTAGCTCTACAGAAGCAGGTGCTTGTCTCCCCCCTCTCTTAGGGGAACCAGGGTCTGATGTGTTTGAGATGGGGCAGAGTGGGTATATAAAGAGGGCTGATGTTGGATCTTAAACAGACGCTCAGAGCCAGGATGAGTAACAAAAAATGTTGGGGGTGGGAGTCCACATGAGGCTCAATTCCTTAAAGCAGTGCAACATCCCAGAAGACGGACACAGCTGGGATGGGCACAAGATGGGCAGGGGGCATCGCCGTAATCAGTTTCAATAGCTAGAGCCAAGATGATATTCCTTTTTACTTATGGTGGTACATGTAGGCTGTTTTGATAAGAGAGAGAATTTCATTGATGAGCACAGCTTTTGTATTTTTTTTTCTCTGCAACAAAACACGCCAGGCTTTATCAGTACAGGGAATTGGTCAGAGGTGCAGGGAGCGCATGCTCAGTTGAGGTGGAAGCCCTTTTCCATGGTGGCAGCGAGGAGACGCTCTCTCATGATCTCCTCAGAGGAATACTCTGGCAACTTCAGATAGTGCACACATGTGTTTACAGAGGGATAGCTGGCATCTGTTGCATCCACCTGGAAGTTGAATTAGATTAAGAACATTTTAAGGGGGAGGGCTGGGCTGCCATCGCTACAATTCTTAATCAACCTGAACTGAGTTGCAAATATCGGGTTACTTACCTTGCGGACTATTGTGAGACGGGGGTGCAAGTTGGCTAGTCCACCAGGGGGCAGAGTTGAGCAACCTGTTGTGAACTGTAGGAATGCCTTCCTTTCATCTGAAGACATTCCACATAGCACTCGCACAAAGCGTAAGAAACCAGGACTGTTTAGGGGGTGGGAATGAAAATCAGAGTATTAGCAAAATTTCACAAATTTGTGTGAAAATTAGAATGAATTTACTCAGTTTAAAGTCTTTTTTTTTTTTAACCACCAAACGGTACCAAACTATTTATGAAAGTGATAAATGTTTTTTCCTGACAAGCAGATCATGAGATAATCATGGGAGAATCAAATTTAGTTGCATTCCTCAAACAAACCAGTTTATAGTCCATAGAGTTGGTCCCTCACAAAGAGGCAGCCCTGTTTAACATTGCTTTCATACAGAATCTCTCAAACATACAAGTTACCAGTTATCATAATGTGAATAATCAATGGTAAACTTAACACTAAGAATGTAAAAGTATAAGTGCATTTTAATGCAGACATGAAACTCATACCTGTCTCTAGTGTAGCCCAGTTTGGGCTCTGTGTAGTTGACTATGTCCTCGGCTGTCCAGGATGGAGACTGGTTCCCACACAGAATCATCTGGACTTCTTTATGACTGAACGAGCTCAGTTTCTCCATAGGAAACACCCTGTTAAAGCCCTCTGCAGCAGGACCAGAAACCACAACCCCAATCAGTTGACCAACAAATCAGATCCAATTCTTTAAATGCTCTCCAAGGGAGAGAATATATAATTAAACCTATTCTCATAAATATATCCATCTAAAAGCCTTAATGTCAAAAGGTCAAACGTAATCTATAGTTCTCTGGTTGAGTTGTTGCCTTATAAGCAGTACTGCACTGAGCTCAAGTTAGTTAGACATTTTGTTTCTTGTTACCCACTGTAACCTTTTGTAATCTTAACCATAACACTGGAAATGGCAGTAGAGCAAGATTCCACATTCAGCTTCATGTTAAAAGATAAATGCCCACTATGAACCTTCTTACCTCTGAATGCTTCCATTTGCTTCTGGATTCCAGTGTGCATGCAGAAGTCAAACATCAGCTCCACATACTCCTCTGCATTGTCCATGGTAACCATCTGATGACACATACATCTTTACACTTAAACCTAAAGACACTGTACAAATATCAGTTGGAGGGCTGTCACTCAGAAATTTGCATTTTTAATGTACAATTTTATTTCTGATGAACATTCATACATGCTTTAGACACGTTATAACCTCTGCTTCCAGACAGTTTTTGAAAATGTGGGGCACACTCGCATTGTAGTTGCTCAAGAGCACCACCAGCAGGACCAAACCTCCAGGAACACCTTGTGACAATTTTATTACAACAGCGATGCCAGCGTCAGGTTCTGGAGCTCTACCACTCTCGTGATCTTAGGTCCCCTGTCTATACTTAATACACCTGAATATGCATTTCCACACTGCAGCCATCTCATTTTGGAACCAATTCAAATTATATAAATTCAACAGATGAGATTTTTTGGATTAATGGCCTACCTCATCATCTCCGTTGGGTTTAAGGTCCACTGCTGAAAAGCCATGTACTTTGGATGAGGGACAGAACTGGAAATTTAATCTACACACAAACACAGTGTTAGATTAAACAATTTACCCAAAAAAACAAATGTGCAATACGTACAAAGTGAACATGCAGGCGAGACTGAAGACAACTGCAGCTCACCCCAGATCTTCTACGCTGAGTGGTGGGCCAGAGCCCATAGGGTTTTTCAGCATGAGATCCTGTAGCCGAGTATTCTTCTCATCCTCCGAGAGGCTCTTACTGCTTAGGATTTGCCTCCTTTTTACTGCCAAATCCTTTATCTCCTTCAAGAACCGAGCTCTGTGAGGGTTCACCAGTTCAAAGTCTTCCCAGGTCAAGATGCCATGGTACCAGGCTGGGGGTTTGGGCTTTGGCGGGTCCAGGATGAATTCAGACTTCGAGTCCTCATCGAAGCTGCCCATTGAGTAAGTGTCCTGACCCTCCTCGGTGGAGGCTTCTGACTGGATCTCGGAGAAGTGGCGATCCGACTCCCCGCGTGTCTGGTATAGGAGTTTGCTCATATTGCTCTTGATGTCTCCCATGCAGAGCAGCTTGAAGAAGGGCTGGGAGATGGGCAGGTCAACCAGTCGGTTGTCTTGGATGCACTTGGCCAGAAAGATTCCGAGGAAAAGGAAGAGCTTGGTGATGCGCTCTAGATCATCACTGTCCTGAGGGAAGGGGGCAGGGAAAAGGCCACAGGAGCGCTGCACATAGTATCCTGGGGGTTTCAGACCACCTCCCAAATCAACCTGAACACAAATATACAACAATTTTATGCTTATACATACATATGCAACACACACTGCACATTTTATAACTGCACATCTATAAACTTGAGTTTGATTTAAATGATAATACATCAGGGTTACCAACTTTTGACGTTCACTTGGAGTGAGATTTTAACCTGGAGGAGGTGGCGAGTGTAAATTGTGAACATAAGTTGTTGAGTATGGGGGGGGGGGGGGGGGTTGGGGGGGAAGGTGGCGAACGTAAAATGGACACAAATTAAGTGTTATATCGCGATCTATCGATCGCCGGTGGTTGGCACCAGAGCGAACTAGTAACTCATTGAATCATATATGTGGATCAGAGGTAAATCAACTGGATTTTTTTTTTCGGCGTGAGAAATCGGAAGTGTGGCGTGAGAGCGTGTGAAAACGGTCAAATGCGTGTGTCTCACGCTCAATGCGTGAGAGTTGGCAACCCTGATACATTACTCATTACATCAACACCTCTATAAACCACACCAATGTTTGTAGGCAAGTAAGCAAAATCAAATGACACTCCAAGTCAGCAGATCGTCCTTAAAAAAAGTACCATCATGGTGTAGTTGAAATAAGCCACGCAGCACATTAAAATGCAAAACTGAACATTGGAAACTGCCGACCTGACGTGATTCATCGTCTGGGAAGTCATCATCACAGAGCCAGATGCCCAAAGATGTCCTCTGGAACTCAGCTGCTACTAGGGCGTAGAACTCCAGTGTTGGCCCCAAGCCAGTACCCTCTTCTCCTTGAAACTCCACCTGCAAACAGGAAATTCGAATAAAGGGTTAGAACGTTGCATTTTGAATGCTGCTACATTGTATGCAGCAGATACAGTCAGCATCAGACTGGCCAAAAATGAAATGAGCTGGTCCAATGCAAAATACAGGCTTTATTTGAACAAATACGCACATATGTGGTATGCCAGCCTTGGTACTTCACTTTATAAAGGATTTTCTTTGAGTAAATGTGCTTTAAAATGAAGAATGCCATTACAATCAACATGAAACGAAAAACCATATCTCCCACATTTTAAAATCCCAGCCAGACTTATTGAGTTCCAAAAAGAGGAATCACAAGAATGTCCAGGAGAAAGAAGACATACGGTCACCCTAAATACAGACTCAGAGATGGTGTCACGCACACATGTTGGCAAAGTGCCACTGATCCAATGGGATGATCCCATTTGTTCAACAGCTAATCCAATTAACAGAAGGAACATTTTTTGAGAGGCCTTTATTTTGAAGGACCTTACTAAATTACAACGATGAAGCACATACACATGCATCAGGATAAAAGTTATAATGCTTTGGCACACATACATAAGTTTTCATTAGCATTTAATGAAACCAGATCACCATTGTGGACCAATGGCACTTCTTTTATCAAAATGCCTTCAAGGAACAATTTATCCATACCTCCAGTACAGACTTCCTGTCAGCGTGGATCTGCATGACGCTCTCAGCCCACTCCATCATGGTCTCTCCACGTGGCACTTTCACACGTTCGTGCTTGAGTCGTCCCACCCGGAACTCACCGGGGTCGTCCCGCCGCACTGTGGTGGAAGGCCGTGAGCGCTCCATGGTAGCTTCTCTTCGGTTTTGGAGCCAGACTATCGCCCTACACACACACACCACCACTGTATAGCACTGCTTGGAATCCTAATATTCTTGTGACAAACATCCTAAAATAATTTAAAACTACTTTGAATGTTGAAGTCAAGTTTAACTCAAGTATTTCTTTAAGAATTTCAGTGTGCTCTCACCACAGCCTCATTAATATACGGGGCAATTTGAGCTTCGACAAAATGCAAGAGCACCACACAGCACTGACCTGGAGGCTCCAAACGCAGTGCAGGTGAAGAAGAGCTGCCGGGTCTCAAAGGGGATGAGGAAAGGACACTTGCTGGTTAACTGCTCACACCAGTCTGGGAGAGCTCCGCTGGCCAAAGCCAGAGGCTCCTGCACAACAGATAATGGCAGAATACAAATTTCAACTGTATGTATGCACATAAAATATAAGATACTCCGGGTTTCTAAATGTTCATTTGTTGCTGATACATGTTTAGGAAGTTATTACAATCTGGAGAACATATAAAAAAAACTGTTTGTAGAATGCTTAGCAAAGTTAAGTCAGCGTATATTAACCCAACACGTCTTAGCTTGACCGCTACAATTTTGGTAAACTGAAAAACAGTTTTTTTTTTTTTTTTTTTTTGCCAAACCTCTCCTTTCAAGTGCCATGTTCTCCTTCTTTAGCTTTTCTGACTTTTGATAGACATCTCTAGTCAGTCTCTTTAGAATATCTCATATACAGTAATCACAATATACATGAATATACAACAATGAATATTACCTCAATCTGTTGCAGTATTTTGGTTGTAATTTTTTTGCTGGTGAACTCCTCAGGCGATGCATTGAACTGTAGATCATCAATATCTATGAAAAGATGAAAGATAATAAAGATGATGCGCGTTCTCAGGAATCCGTGTACTAAGGCGGTGGAGGGCGTAGCCCAGGCCGAGCCACCCACCTTCCTGCAGCGTGCGGCCGGCCGAGGGCTCTCCGCCGATGATGAAGAGGATGCGCAGGAGCTGCAACACGTCCTCCACTCCACAGGCGCTCTGGCCCGGGCCCGCCTTGGCCTGCGCCTGCTCCCGCACGCTGCTCAGGATATCGCAGCTCTGCGTGGCCGACAAGGAGCCCGAGCCCAGTCCCGAAGACCTGCAGCCCCGCTCGCAAAAGTCCTGCAAGAGTCACACGCACAGAGAGGTGAGCCACGCCTTCCAGCGTCACGGCTCCCCGGCCCGTGACGCACCAACACCATACCACACACCAGGACGCCGGGCTACTGTAGCACAGGTTACTTTCACAAAACAGTAAAAGAAAATATGCTGTGTTATGGTGAAAATTACATAATTGTAAGCAAATTTAATAAATAAATACAAGCAGGCAACTCAATGGTGTCTAGAAAAATATATTTATACACACAAGGGATTAAAATTGTAAAAAGGGACAGACTAAAAGGTGACTACACACGTGAAAACCAAGAAAGAGAAAAAAAAATGTGAAAAAACAGTGACGGGAAAATAAAGATGTATAGATATATATATGCACATCTGATGCCGTTCTATACCTTGTATGCAGCTATGAGCTGCGAACAATTTCTGTTTTTCCTAATACTTTTATTAGTGCCGGTTAATTTCCAGTGGCGCAGGAAAGTTGAGTCTGCATTCTTCTGCATGTAGGTTATCAAGTCATTCTTTGGTAATTCATCTGTGCCAAGGTACTGTTCCACATGCTCTACAGACCAGCAACCCTACAACAGGAAGAACCAAATGTTGGTCTTTCCTGATTGTAAAGTCTCACGCAACACACATGCATTACAAATATCCACTATGAGGACCGTGCAGATACCAAGATTAATCGCTAGGGTGACCACCACCTCCCCCCTCCACCCACAGCCTCCGAGCTTTATGGTTAGTGAAAACCTAAAAGAGAGCTAGAGAGTCTACTGAGGAGGAGCATTTACACATTGGGGACAGCCACAGAAAAATCACAGGCAAGAATTGAATGAGTTGGAGAGAGTGAGTGAAAGAAAAAGAGTGAGCATTGGAGAAGAAGAGGGCAAGTAAAAACATATTACCATTTTGCCGCTTTCTTTCTCTTTGTCAGAGTCCTTTAACTCTCTGTACATTATCCTACAAAATAAAGACATGATTGAGCACAAGTACAATGCCAACATTGTATTAATGCAAACTTTAATTGCAAAATTATAAAGACTGAAGGTTAAAAAACAACAACAAAACGAAAAGCCCCACAACGAGGAACTCACGTGTATGTAGGCTCCCAGATGCGTCGAAGCTTGTCCGATTTGATGCTGCCGTTGCAAGAGAGTTGTAGCAGTTTTTGGACGTAGTAAAAGATGGTGGACTTGTAGTTGGACAGAGGTAGTTCTACTTCACGCGTGGTTCCCAGCCCTGCCACTTTCAGGATGAGAGCCAGGTGGGGGGAGGGGGCACATTCCACCTCCTCCTGCACCTCTGAGCGAGGAGTACCTGCGGCAGTCACATGAAGCATAATTCAGTTACACACACACATACCAAGATGTATATGGGGTTGAATTCAATTGTTCTGTGTGCAACATCGTGCCTGGTCTTCGCCGTGAAGTAATAAAGTTGATGATATTCTGGTTAGAACGAGCAAAAAAAGCAGAATGTCCCCTAACGATAAAGGACCAGACAGGAGTACCTGGTATGGGAATCTCCAGGTCAGTGGTTTGCTGGACATTGGTGCGGCCTGGCCGGGGGTCAAACGCGGGCACTAAAGCAGAGAACTGCCGCTTCAGCACAAAGTCGTCGTCCCAGGTCCTACGCCGGCCCCCTTTGGTTTCATACTCCTCTTCCTCCTGCCAGGCCAACATTTAACAGCATTTTACTTTTTTGGTTTCACATTTTTCACTATTTTGTTTCACTGGTCCACATCCACATGCAATATAGTCTTTACCACCTCACCACAGGCATGCTCTTCACATGAGTCATGCTAACAGAAATGACCATTTAGTGTTAAAAAATAAATCAAGACACTGACAGAAAATGAATAACGAAGGGAGGGAGGGGGACTTTTAATGACCACAAACTAACTGAGGATTTGCACTGTACTTTTATTGAAACTACAACATGTTTTACCCTATGAATATGAACGTGGTAACCAAGGTTGACCCTGGACCGTACCAGTACTTCCTCATACTCCTGGTCCTCCTGATTGTCATCCTCGTTCTCATCGTCATCGTCGTCCGGTTCAGGCAAGTCTTCCTCGTCGTCCAACTCGGCGAGCAAGGTGTTTGCCCGACAGCTGTCCAAAAAGTCTGAGGACAAGAAATAAGAAGGAAGAGGAAATGGGGTATAAGACAACATTTGAAATCTACATGCACACGTTTGCTACGAGAGGTGTCAAGAGAACAAAATGCAGTGAAATTAGTACGACACGATAGAAATGCAGAGTAATACGCAAGGATCAGGGTTAGTGAAGATTATGGGGACGACACTGTGGAGACGTTTTGGTAGATGAGGAAATCTAGCATAGCCTACCATAGAGGGAAAACTCCGCCTCCTGACCTGTGTCGCTCTCGCTAGATGTTGAGGTCAGACTGGTCGTCAGCGTGTTACTGAGCAACTGGCCGACGGACAAACCTGTAGTTGCCGTGGCTACATTATTGCTGCTTGTTACTATGGAGGTGGACATTGTAACTGTTGAGGTGGTACCAGTAGTTGTAAGGTTAGGAAAGCTCTGCGCACCCATGAGTGGAGAGGCTGCAAACAAAAATACAAAACGCTATTAATAAATAAATAGATTAGACATTAATTAATTTAATAATAAAAAAAAAAAAAAAACACACACCACAAAGCAAGTAAATGAACCAAACCAGTTAAAAAAGCTTGCTCTTTACACTAGATATGCTTTAGACACAGATTGTGATACAAGAGTTCAAACAGATTAATAAATAGAAATGGTTTTTTTTTTTCTTCTCTTTTTTAAGTAAGCCATTTCTTTACAGCCAATTTCCAAAATAGATCACATTGGGTGATTAGGTGACTGCTATTTCAATATTTATTATGATGCAGATTGAGAGGACCTTTGGTGGTCATATCTGTGCTGCATCACTTTTATATTTCCAAATTAACTTTGAGCCACAACATTATTAGCAATGAAGCAAAACTTTAGTGGTAAACCATTTGTGTTTTGGCACAATGATTAATGCTTCCAGGCAGCTTCTGGTCTAAAATTGAGTTAGTAGCTAGCCAAGACTGCTAATAAATCAGCCAGTTAGCTTATTACTTAGTGAGCATCCCAAGCTGCAGGATCAAAGGCACGTTCATGTTAAGACTGTACGGTTTGTCGAGAGAAAACTACGCTTCTTCCGTCCTTTTACTATTGGCATAGTCACTACAGTTAAAGACCATCCACAACACCAAGCGCTTACTTCATATCCAGTTACCGCAAGACATTTTTTGTTTTGCCATTTTATGCTTATAGTAGGATGGGACACCACCGATACTCACTGGCAGTTCCCATGACGTTGCGGCCCAGCGTGTTGGTGTTGTTGTCGCTGCTGCTGCGGCTTAGGTTCATGTTGTTAGTGGCGTTGGTGCGAGACATGTTTGGTGCCCGGCGCACGAATGACTCCATGAGGCTGGCTTCACGCGACGAAAGGTTGGGCACGCTGGCGCTGGAGCTCATGGGGGCGCCGGCGGCCAGGAGAGAGCTGACCGATAGCCGGGCGCTGGTGGCCGAGCACAGGGGCCTCTGTGATGGGGCGTCCTTGCTGGACGACTCCGACACCGAGCTGACGTCAGGGGAGCTGACGCTCACCAGTCCCATGGAGATGGCGGCCGAGTCGGCCGACTGGCGCTGGGTCCCGTCGGGCGCCGGAGTTTTACGCTCGGCACTTTCACTTCCGCTGTCCGCCGTGAGCGTGCTGGTGCTGGAGCCAGATCCGGCCTCCGCAGAGGAGAGGACGACCACTGGCTCTTGACCCTCTATGCCAGGGACTCCTCCTCCGATGCCCACCCCCTGCTCCAACAGGCCCTCCACCCTGCGTTCCATGCGGGAGGAGCTCAGACTGATATCACTGCTGCTGGCCACGCTACACACCGAGCTGCTACTGCCCTTCCGGCTGGAGGAGCTGGCCCCCGCCGCTGAGGACGGGCCGCCCTTGTCCGGACAGTTATTTTTCACCAGGCTGCTCCAGGACTGCGGGGTGCCTGTAACAGTGGATGAGACAGGTTTGGGTGACGGCGCTGACTCAGGGTCGTACCCTGGCGCAAGCTTGAGGTCAAACTTCCCTTCTGCACCCATACGGTACGAGTTTGAACCACCGGCATCCCAGGTAACATCAATCCAGCCTGAAAGAGGAGGGGAAGGGGAGGGGGGATATGAACGAGTGAGACCCAGCAGGAAGCAGAGAAAGACAGCAGCAAGTCCAAGACAGCAGCATGGCTCAACACTGGACCAGACACCACAAAATCAGTTTTGCCTTCTTCCCTTTACCAGAAGTGTGATTACCTCTTGAGCATTACAAAACCAAAAAATATTAATAGTATGTGGTGAAATGTAGTTAGTGTCTAAAGTGTCCTATTCTAAAGAGAACAAGCAAAAAAAAAAAGGGAAAAAAAGTTAAAAACAAAAAACCCACACAAACATACATTCTGGTCCAGGTGAAGCAGTGGAATTGAAATATGAGGCACAGAAAATGACGAAACAAAAAAAAAAAAAAGCAATAGATTTTTGCAAATGCCAAGCTAAAAAGCCACTTTAGAAAAGGAACTAAAGAATACATTTCTGTCAAATGTAAAAATACGCTTGCAACGGAGTCCATCGATAGCTTTGCAAATTGTGACATCAACATGCGCTTGGCTTGATTGATGGAGACAAGTCAGGTTAAAAGATATTTGACATGAAACATGGCTGCCCAAAGAATTCATCAGCAACAGAGTAGACGCTTGTAAAAGTATGAAAAAGAAATGTTACCTGTTAAGTTGGGGGGGGGTAAGGGGAGGGTTGCACCTCAAAATAGCAAACTAATAAAAACAAAGAATGTGGAATGAAAGTCTTAAGAAGGAACAGCAGTCCATTTCTCAGGGGGACTGAGTGTAGAATGAATAAATATTTTGATGTGGGACAGAAACAAGAGAAAAAGCACCACAGAAGGCAGTTACACAGGAATAAATACTGATCTCATATCAGTCCTTTCAAATCTGTCCCAATGTCCACTAGGGTGGTAGAAAACAAACAAACAAAAAAAAGGAGGAGTCCTAGATGACCTGAGATTCTTAACCAAAGCACAAAAGTTCCAAAAAAGGAACTACAGGGTCGTATACATATCACTTTAGTTATGAAGAACCTCATCAATCCTGATCATTGCTTGCTGACTCATGTTTAACAAATGTACTAATAATGTACGTTTTAAGAACAGAGTTGAGCATAAGGTGTTGAATGACCATCATGGCCTAAATAATCTGTTCAATTGCATCATTTGATATGGTACAAAGTAGGAGTTTATACACACACAAAAGGATTGTTGGTAAACATTCTACCATCTATAGAAGTGTTCTCACTTCTACTCTGCTGTTGAAAGAATTTCCAATGAACACAAATTGAGGTTTTTCATTTTACAATGTCCGGAGTGTTTAAAGCCGTTATGTAGATAATGGCTTCAAACTGCTTCAAAATGTGTAGTGCCTTCCTTAGCTAACTGGGTCACACATTTGTTTTGAGTTATGCAAAGCCCAATTATGTATGAAGAACACCACTGGCAAAGATCTAGAGGACTATACCACAAAGCTTGGCCAATACAGCCAGACATTCTTTAAAACATGCACCGACTTATCCAAACTTTGCATTTTAGGCTTAGCTTATCAAGTCTGGCAAGTATCTTTATTACTGAGGAGTCGGATTTGCCTGGTTATGGTCGACAATCATCTGCATTCTCCTTTGGTCCAAGCTTTTGTACAGAATTAGTTATTTAGTTATAAAGAATTAGTTATTTACAGGTAGCTTCTTTGGTTTTAGTTTTTATGCCATTTTCAACGATCCCTCAAAAATAAGTGCACACACAAAGGCCAGGATTGCCACGAGAGATATGAGAACCTGCACATCTAGTGCCAAAGCTCACGCCATGTTCAGAAAGTCCATTTGCCCATTCCAATGCCCAGCTGACCACTAACCGATGCCAGTAGAAATACTGGTGTGCATATTTTCTGACACACTGTAGAGGTGTATAACTAAACTAAACAATGTGAAGTAAACTTGTACTGAACTGGACTTACGGCTATGTAGCCTGATCAGTAAGCAGAGCTGTGTCAATGAATTATACATAGAACCATGGCTCAAAATTTTTACGCATTAAATCTGATATTTATGTTTTCAAATGTTTATTTGTATGAATTTTATGAAATATAATACCTGCCAGCATACCAACTAACAAAACAAGACTTAATAACATAATAATATTATAATAATACTAATAATGCCACAACTGAATCTGAATTAAATTGCAAAGGAACCTGCTGCAGGGCAGGTTGGCAATCTTGAGTTAAACCCTAAACTTAAATGTTGCCCTGTGTGCCCATGAAGTCCATTTGTGGTATACTCCTCAGGACTGCTGTGTAAAAGTTATACTTTCAATCATGTATAACACTGTAGGTTCTTGTCATTGAAAATATGCAAAAAACAAAACATGTCAGATGGAAAATTACAATGTAAATAATCAACAATAACGCTTTTAATATTTAGGTTTAATAATGGGTTAGTTTGTGGACAGCAAAAATTATTCTATAATTGCATTGTGGTACCCTGAACTGAAATCAAACTGAAATTATGAAATGCCTAGAAGCTGCCCACCTAATCTATACCAAAGCTCACCTGATCATACTGTTTATGATGCTAGGAACGAGCCTCTTTGGAAGGATTGGAAAAGATTTTAAAGCAGCCCAAGTTAGGATGAAGTAATTAAACGCCAAAATAAAAACATTAAACTGACGGCTCCAGAGAGGGCGGGGCTCTCCAGCCCTCAGCCATTAATGCAGGTTTTGCTCAGGAAGCTCCACAACACATGCAAATGCACTTGATGTTCACAATTTGTTTTCTTTAAACAAAATGTTACCACTGACTCCACAGAATGCAGCCAAGTTCTTATCATTTTAATATTCAAATACCCTAAATCGCCTACTAAAGAACTTCCTCTCAAATGTTTTACCCTTGCAAACATCGACATGCTTTCACAACATTTTTTTTTACTGAGCTACTCTGCAGTAATTACAAATATGGCAAATCGTACTCAGAAGGTTTAACAGCAAAGTACCTGTGCATAAACAGAAAAGCTTGAAAACAGCAACTCACCATTGTGGGCCTCCCCGGTGACGGTGCCCTCTCCAGGAGGATTGCCATCTTGGTCCCTCCATTTCCAGTCAATGCCACGAACCACCCGAGCGCCTGGAACTATGTACTTCATCACCTGAGAGCGGAACAGCCGCCGCTGCCTACGCAGGTTGGCCTCCGCCTCCTTCACCGCTTTACCTGGACAAGAACGGGTCCATTACCACACCACCCACAGTCAATGCATCAGGCAAGCAGGCTTGGTTTAAACATCTTTTAGGTTCAGAAAGTGGAGTCCCTCCTCAGGCTAATGTGGGCTTTGGAGGATTCTTTGTTTAGATGTGGATGTATTTATCCGATTATGAGCAAAGCTGTATCAGTTTAGATGCAATGAGTGCTCTGGGCCTTTCTTACCGAGCTGGTCTTCACACACCCCTGTGACAGTGCCATAGATCTCCAGTCCAGACAGTGAAAGGTAGTGTGTTTGCCCACTAGCATTCTTTCCCATCTGCTTAATGCGAATGTGTCTCCAGCCTTGCTTCTCGTCCTTTGATGGGTCCAGAGGCCATGTGGCTGTAGATCTAAGGTACATGCCACAAAAACATCAGAAGATAAGCACAATCAAAGCAAATGACGGACACTTTGTAGTCAATGCTAGAATCTTTAGCAAAACGATTTGAAAACAGGCATAAATTGCTAGTCTCTCCTTCCATCAACATGACAGCCCTCCATTTTGCACTTATTAAGAGTAAGCGGTCAAGACAGCCAGTAATCAAACTACATGAGTAACCTACCCAGGCTCATTGAGGCTGCCATCATCCACATGAGTGTAGAGGGTCATCCAGTTTTGGCCATCTTTAGACACTTGGAACACCCAGTTGCGGAGAGCGGAGCGGCCGTAGCCCCGGGCGTGGCGCAGGGTGTAGGCCGAGGGGATGACCCACAGGCCCAGGTCTACAGCAAACCATGCGTTCTTGTCATCGTTGGTGTGGCAGTTGAGAGCAGAGCTGTCTCTGCTCAGGATGTCTTCCAGCCGGCCATAGGGCAGGTTCCTGCCCTCTGATGAGGTCACCACCACCAGGCCATAAGCAGCAGGGTTCACCCACTCATATGCAGTCCTATGGACAAATAGTACAGAAAAGTACAGAAAAGTTAAGCTCGTGCATAAGAACAGTTCATACGCTATACATTTACAATGGCATACAAAAGGGAAAATAAAGGAATGCAGGGTTGTAAAGTAGTTCTTTTTGCACACAATTCAGAATCATTTCAAAGCGCAGTTGCCAGAGAGGAGTGTGGACAGGAAGCTCACTTTGCATTTGTGCCAATCCAGTACACGATGCCATTCTCATCAAAGTCATGCTGGTGTCTGAAGGTGAAGCTCTGGCCTTCACGCAACTTCCTGACAAAGATGAAGGAGGCCCTATCAAAATCATACCACTGCTTCGCCACCTGGAGAGCAAAAGAGATAGATAGGGAACAGTCAGAAATCATGGAAGAAACATGAAGACCAACAATAATGGTGCAAGCCAGAGTGAGAATGAAATTCCAGCTTTCACCATTTTAAGCAGGTACTGCTCCAACGATTCGACGGTAGCTAGAGGTTCCATTTTTAGCATCCTGCCTGTCCGATCGATCAGGGCAGTCTCCCCGGGAGCCCGCTCCAGTCGGAAACGCAACCTTCTGGTCAGAATCTGAAACAGTTAAGGAGTGTACTTCAATAAATCGTGAAAAACCATTTTCAAAAAAATAAAAAGAATCAAATCAGTCAAGTCACTTTTCTGGTCAAATTATTAACATATAGGCCTGGTAGAGAAGTTCACCTGCAAGTTGTAGGTGGACCCAGGTGTGTCATACAAGTGAAGAGGCAGCCGTTCTATAGACTCCAAGACTGCTATCAGCTTACGGATTAAGGCAACTGCGGGTCGGCTAGATCACACACACACACACACACACACACACACACACAACACAGACACACGTGAGATTCACATTCTATAAAAAACAAACAAAAAAAACCCACACTCAACAGATCCAAAGATTCCCTCCTACCTTTCATCATCTTCATTTTCACTGAAGGCAGTCTTAAACACATTTATCCTCTCCATCAACGGCTTACAATCATGCTTCATGTCAAGTTCAACATTCTGTTAAGGAAAGAGAAAAAGAAGGAAAAACAACAATAGTATTACAAAAATGGCACACCGCACCCAAGCACGTGATGCCCTACAGTAGTCCGATAACTCCGTGAACTCACATTATTGAGGACAGTAAACAGTGCTTGCACCAGGCCACTGCTGCACATCTCATAGGGAGAGATGGTGTTCTCATCCTTGAGAACAACAATCAAATTTTCTAAAGCCGTTTTCATGAGGTCTCGCCACGTGTTCTCTCCCTCAATACACTGCAAGACAGCAAATCGAAAAGCAGACATTCATAATTCTTACAATTCTGACATTTACAAATTGTAACATATTTGAAGGAAGAGAATTATAGGACTTAAAAAACTAAATGTTACAAAATAACAAAAAAATAAATAAAAAATGCTCATGTGTTTAGTTTTATTTTTTTTACATTAGACCTAAACATATTCAGTGTCTTTGACTAAATATTAGAGTGGATTAAAATGATTGTAAACAAAACATGCTTCGTGGGTGGTATAAGAACATACCTGTCTGTTGGTGTGCAACTCCCAGGCAGATTCCAGCTGAGTGGCAATATTCCTCAGGGTGACCACTACACCCCTGGGCATACTTTCCACAGCCTTAAAGTGGTCATCGTACAGGTCTCTGGCCATGGTTTTCACCTACATATAGCAAAAGCAAGTTCCAGTCAGTGCTCCCAGGACCTTTGGCTCCAACGTTACGAGTCACAGAGCCAAGTGCCTCAATCACCACTGGGACAACCCTTGTTAACCTTCCAAATTCTCAGTTTCTTATTTCAGCCTTCTCTTTTACTTCTTCCTGGTATTTATCTAACTCGTATGCCTTCCTTTGGTTATTTCCATCACTTGCACCATCTATTGCATTCAGCATCTTGTCTATCACGATGCCCGTCAGGAACACAAGCTTCCAAGACGTGAACATGTGTGCAAGTACATGAGCACTGCTCAGGAGGGACTGTTACCAGAAACTCAAAAGAACCACCCACCGACAAAGCTGCCCATCAGGATTCTATTACCAAACAGACAAATCTAACTGGTTCCAGGACCAACTATAAGAAAGCAAAAGACTCTATGCCACACACCTAGAACCGCAAGACCACAAATGCCCAGGTCACCATACAGTGTGCTATTTACCAAGATGATGCATATTCTCATACAGATCAATAAGAAAGGGTATAGATTAGATTCAGGAGCTGAAACACCACCAGCTTCCTGCTGTTAATGGATGGGATCAAGCTGTAGACCAAGATGAACAAAATTGGACAAGCCACGGAGAGTGATGAACAACAAGAACCTGTGAGAAGGTTCTGTGGGACCTCCAGATTCAGACAGATAAGCCTGCATGTCAAACCAACCAGATGTCATGATAGTACAAGATGTGATTGAAACAAGAATCAAAAAGAATGTTAAAGGTTCAGACAGATGCAATCAAATTAGTGAAGGGGGACTTGGGCCTATGACCCTCTTGACACAATGAATCTCAGCTCAGAAAAGCGTGACACTAGGAACAGTAAAAATACTGTGCCACACCATCAAAACTGCAGGGTGAATGGCAGAAGCCCTCACACGTGATCAGCAAACATTTACCTTTTGTTTTGTTTTTTCCAGTTTTGATTTTAACTTCCTTCCACGTTTTCCAGTCCAGCCCGTCACAAATTCCGACCCTGAAACAATAAAGAGGACACAATACAGTCTGAAATAGGAGTGTGCAATCTTTCTGATCTTTCTTACCAATTTCTTCCCAACCCGTATTTTCACCATAATTACAATAACAATAATTAACGTCATAGTTAAACTTTATGTTAAATATTTGATAAAGCAGTGAATCGACATCATAGACATCAAATAACACATTTTCAGTTACTCTGCATGCTTCTTTCTGCGGTCCTCCATCGTTATTCAGTATTGGATAAGTATGTGTGTCTTTATCATACCCTGCACCTGGAGTGCATCAGCATCTTAAATCCCTCAGTGTACAGTGTTTGTGGCAACATACTTCACTAGAGTATACATACTCAGACACCCTTTTCAGTAATTTTCACTCATTTTACAATGCCTCAACCATGGGGTCTTTCATGTGCGAAACACATGGTATGATATGCCAGCACATCTATATTGGAAGCAATCAGCTAGCAATTCTGTTTTGTGAATATAGTTTGGATACTGGTTTTTTCATTGTGAAGTTCTGAAACATTAGACGCAAAAAAAAAATCAATCTCTACAACTCATTTAAAAAGTAGAAATTGTGCACATCTTCATGATCGGTCATGATAGAAAAACAGATCGCCCACCACTGCTCTGAAACAATACTTTGAAACTTAAGAGCAACATGCAGCCACCGAACCAACACTTTGTTGCATACTCTCACACTCACCTAGGGATGTTTCAGCAGTGAAGGAGTGCTTGGTGCCTCGATTGGACTCAAACACAAAGCCCGGCAGGTCTTCCTTCAAGATGGTGGCCTGCTGTCCGTCTGAATTATGGATGGCGATCTCCCCCTCTTTCAGACAGGTGAGGGACCAGTTGCCCACAGTAAGTTTAGTGGGCCCAAGCGTTGACAGAATAGGCTGGCTGGCTGTGACCGGCTTCACCTGACTCCTGGCACGCTGCAGCTTCTCCAGAAACTCACTCCGGCTTTCTGGCAGAGGTAGACACACGCACAATCAGTAGCAGTCTTGGATTGAGTGAACACGTTACAAGGGTCACATCCTTAGCCATGCACAGCTTATGAAGAACGAAACTTTAATTGCCTATTTGCCAAAAGTAGATACCAATTGTGATTTGTAAACATTTAAAATGTGTAACATTACATGACTGTCCTGAACACAGAGGTGCTCTTTAAGAGGGAATCAACAATGGCAACATTAACGTTTTCATAAAACACTCATAAAAAAAACCCCCACACAACTCACCTGAACTGTCAGAACCACCTTCTGGGCTTCCACTGGAGTACATGGTAGCTAGTTTACCATCCAGGATAAAACGAAACCAGCCATTGCTGCCATTAGACAGCTCCAATGCAGCAGCATCACTCCAGATGTACAAGCAGTCCCTGCCTCTGATTATGGACCAGTCCCTCCAGTGGTAGGGTTTGCCTTGCTGGATCTCTTTGGCATCCTCCTGGGGCTCGTCCTCCTAAAATTACATACACACCGATTTGCTTTTCAACTACGGTTCTGTTAGAACTTCATACTTGCAAATACATGCACACATTTGTAATAAGCTACAGCACCATAAGCTATAGTACCATATAGCACCAAGTAAGTATGATTAGTTCATATTTGTCTTCACTAAAAGCCATTAAACAATAAAAAGTGTCGTCACCTTTTCAGGCTTGGCTTCCTCCTCATTCTCATCATCAGAGCTGGGTCCTGCCATTGTAGACACCTTATTGATGACACCGAGCCTGGCCAGCTGGTCCAAGAACACATCTCCTCCCTTATCAACCAGATCACGAATGATCTGCAGTGCCAGGAGGTGGCCATCGTCATCGTCCTGTGACGAACATGAGAAAGGTATCTCATCTCATGTAGCATTCACATTACAAACCCAAGAAGTCTGAAGTTGGCTCGCCACAGAACAATACGTTTGCACGCACCGGGAAACATCACGGAAAGCACAAGCTCAATACTAAATTATTCTTTTTAGTTTTAAGCAAGAACAATGGAGTGAAAACAAAGTTCACAATCGGAACTGACCTCCTGATCCAGCACGGTAGCTGTGATCTCTACAAGGACGGTGGGCAGGTTGTGTCCGGCGTCAGAGTCACAGACTTCCTTAAGCAGCACTTCAGAACTGTAGTGCACCATCTTCCTGATCAGCGCTAAGCTAGCTTTCCTGCAGTGGATGGACAGAGTACATGGAATGTGTTATTCTGACTACATTTACCTAAATCCATAAACAGCAGCAAGAGCTTTGCTTTAAAAAAAGCATGTGCAGAGTATCCTTGTTTGTGCCAAATAAGTAACAAATCCAGTCTACATAAGCAATTTGCCATCAACCGGTGGTACCAGCAGTGAAATATGAACGTGCAAACCACATAAGCATAATATGTACTTTAGTAAATCTGGCCCTCGTTGCATTGGAACAGTGTATTTTAAACAAACCTTATTGAAGGCAGCATGGTATGCTGAAAGGTTTGTGCAAATACTGGCAGCAGCCTCTTCAGATAGATCGGTGCCATCTCAGGGTCTCCCTTCGGCTCGCTGCCCTCCTCTTCCTCCTTATTCACGTCCTTCTTTTTCTTGTCGTCCCCCTTGTTCACCGGACACATCCAGTCTCCTGCAATGTCATGCAAAATCCTCATTCAGAACGATTCCACTCTAAAAACTTGTCTGCAGCTCTCCAACTTTATAATGTAAAAAGGAAAAATAAGCAGCACTTGCCAGGGGACTGAAGGATGGCAACGACCTCACTGTGCCCCCGCTCCCTAGCTTTGTCCAGGGGAGTTTTGCCATCTTCATCCCTCAGATCAGGGTTGGCTCCATGGCGCAATAAAGTCTGGGAAGGGGGGGACGGGACACGACACACTCAGTGGCATTAGATCAAAGCTTTAAAACATGAACCACAAGCATTTTGATCACACTTATATCCAGTTACCTTGGCTACTTGGGGCCGTCCAAAACAGGCAGCGTAGTGCAAAGAGGATGACCTTTGGCCTCTATTGACATCAGCACCTCTCTCACACAGGAACTCCACCTAACATACAAGCCAGAACATGGTCAGCTTTGCCATCGACCCCAATGGCCTGCAGAGGCTTTTACTAGTTGAAGCAAGTCAAGAAATCAGGTTGCATTAAACCTGATTATACATGATATTCTTAACAGTTGTTTGGTCACCTAGTTTAGCAACTGTGATCATTTGATCCTTCTCACTTAACCTTGTGAAACAAGACACTGTGAGCCTTTAATTCAAGACAGACATGACATGCTTAATAGCACATCAAACTCCATAATAAAAAGAATGTAACCTGAAACACCTATCTGAATATATTATATTAAATAAGCTCATCTTCCTAAACATGAGGCAAACCTAAAATTCATTTGAAAAATATATATATATAAAAAAAAAAAGAACCTCACCATTTCCTGTGTACCAAAAGCAGAAGCCCAATTCAAGAGTGTTTGACCCACATCATCCATAAAGTTCACTTCAAATGCTAAAAGAGAGAAATACATGTATATATTTTATGAAAACATGGACACTCATCTGGCAAACACAAAAACACATGACGAACATAATGCACGAGACAGATATATAACAGGTATAATCACAGAAAACCCACCCCCAGTGTCGATGGCATCGATGAGCGCGTCCGTGTCTTTGCTGCGGATACAGTCAATGAGCTGTCGGTGGGAGCGCTCGCCCGAGCTGTCCAGACGCCGCAGGCCCGGGATGCGTCCAGTGGAGCCGGCGGTGGACTTGGGCAGAGCCTTACGGCCCTCGAAGAGCAGCACCAGGAGCAGGTCCACCAGGCGCATGGTGTCTAGCACACAGCGCTCGTCCCCCTGCAGGGCGCTCTCCATGGAGTCAGGCAGCTCGGAGCGCAGCAGGTCCTGGGGGGAGACACACGCAAGCTCACTCACCTTACTTAGTAAAGAGAGGAACTCCCAGACCCGTGCTTTCCCAAGCCTGGTTTAACACAGCGAAGCGATGCTCTAACGCCATTATGGTGATGTTTTACTATGTCCTCAGGCATTTTGTATTATACAACTAGAAAGAATGTACAACTTGCTCCAGCCTGTCCCATGATAAATCTACTTAAATGAGACTAGTCCCAACAGAATGAATAGAGAAGCTCTTACATGCGTGACCAGCGGCGAGCCCCTGCACAACGTGGAGAGCAGGCTGACGATGGTGGACACCTGGTTGCTGAGTTTGGAGTCGGCTGCAGACGGGGCGGCGCCGGTGGAGGCCCGGCCGGGCTTGCAGGTGGAGGAGGGACCGGCGGCCGTGCCTCCGGCCGCAGCCATGCGGGACAGCAGCTCTACGGTGAGGCCGTGCTTGGCCAGAGGCGCCGGGTCCACTCCACGACGCGTGAAGCGGTCTGCCAATGAGGCAAAGCATCGCAGGGCTCCGTCGGAAACCTGCAACATCACAGCGAGTGGATTCACATTTGATCAAAAATGTACAATAAAAACCAGAACATTTTCTAGCTGTTTAGGTTTGTGTATGTATGTATGCAACACTAAGAGGGGAAGTAGAGCACAGGCATTCGGGCCATTTCAGTTCAAACCATCATTACCATTAACAACCATTAACACACTGATTAAAGTCAATTAACTTTTTGGTTCTTGCATGCTGCGTAACTCTATAAAACCAGCTACAAATGTGCAGACTGTGGGTGATGCCACACTGCTTTTACCTGGTGATCCTCATGCTTGAGCAGACTGGACAGGGACTCCACACAGGTCTCCAGGGAGGAGTCCTGTGGCTCCATTTTACTGCACAGACGAGACACCACTGCCATGGCGGAGTGCAGCGTGTCCTTATGCACCAGGTGCCCGCTGTCTCTGATGAAGCTCAGGACGCAGTTCAGACCACCGGCCTCAAACACAGCACCAGACTCCCTAGTGCAGATCAGCTCCAGCACCTATGGCAAGGAACAGGTGGTTCATTTGAGCATGGCTTCCTTAAATATTACAACTTCTCCACAAAAAAAAAGGTGCCTCAGCAGATGACAAGTTATCGGAATAGCACGATCATCGGGCTTCTGAAGTTTCAAGACTTTCGTGTCAGACTGCTTGAACTCATTACTGGTCTATCCTGCAATGCACCATTCCCTTGTTCTCATTTTCAATGTCTACAAAACGCAAGGCAGCAGTTTTCAGAGACTGTGTACAGAATGATCTTAGAGAGCAGACAACTGCGAGTCACAGCTCACTCTCCAAATGCAAGAATAACTAGAGCACTAAGACAACACCATTTTATCCAGTTATGAGAGAAAGAGGAAGTGATATCTTGTTTACCTTTACACACTGCTCAGCCAAGTCTCTGCTGGTTCTGTTGTTGAGCTCCACCACTACCAGTCGGTTACACAGGGCTTTGATGGCCCCGTCCACACCGACTATTCTGCGAGTGCACTCAGCAGACACATCGAGGTAATACGTGATGGCTCTGGCGGTCACCTCCAGAACATTGTCAGGGGCGCTTTCATCAAGAAATATCTTACACAGGGCTGGAAGGAACGTCCGCGGAGGACACCTGGGGATATGTGAAAATCAGTAGAATAGTGACATTAGACACTAGTTTGATATAAAATATTAAATCAAGCTTAATAAGGCTACATGGGCTTTTGGAAACCTCTGTATTTGTGGTCTCTATGTTCTGGCAAACTGTCAGGGTCCTAAGAGACCCCACATTGCCAGCATTTGACCTTGCCCCTTTGGCCTTAAAAGGGGGGGAGTGGTGTGTAACATGGCTACAATTTGGACTTACGTTTCAAAGCAGCGGTCGACGTTGTCAGACATTAGCAGCAGCATGCAGAGCTGCTCCAGGGCGATGAGCTGCATGTCGCGCTCATCACCCTGGCCCATCTGCAGCCACTCCAGCAGTGTGTCCGGGTCAACGTCTGCCATGGCGTGCTGCTACCTTGTCCGGCCAACACCCAGTCACAGCATCCGCCAGAACCCAATAAAAAAGGGGGGGAGGGGGAGGGGGAGTGACGAGGCAGTCACTTGTTCTGCAGCAGGATCATGAAGTCTTTACCTTCAGGACAAAAAGATGAAGTGTCATGAAAGAGCACATGTCTAAGCTAATAAATACATTGACACATTCTTAGATGTGATTAACCTAAGAAGACAGCTTTGCATTTTTAAAGCCTGTTTTTCAAAGTATTTTAACTCAACCGAGTGGGTTAGTGTTGACTGATTAACAAAAGCTCTGTGGTAAAATAAAATAGGTCTTCAAAATCTTATAATTAAACAATGATCATCAGTATCCTGCCTGTTGATAGAAACAAGCCTCAAACAATTTTTATATCTTTCTCTAGCTAAACCAAGTGTCCAGGCAGACAAAGCTGAAGCCAAGTACATGAGGGCTGAGGATTAATCTATAAACAGGCTTGAGGTAGATCCACTATCCTCTTATAGCCTGACAACAGAGCATTCCCAGGAGCAGGAACATTGTGAATTCAAAAAGAGATACAATAGATTCACTGAATTTAGCATACTGAAAATATCCCCAAAAACCTGCATTGTTACACAATTCTGACCTTTGGTTTTGATCGACACAAAAGCAGAATCTAAATGTCAACTGTCCAAAAAAGTACAAACCAGCTTACATTTCTAATTCATCATCTTGTGCATTGGCAACACTTTTTGGAGTTGGCCTAATACTGAGAGTAAAGAATACTAAACTATGGACTACATTATAGACCTGCACATTATAGCATCTTTATGATTTTGCTTTTCATGTTGCCTAGCCGTGTGCAGCATGCGGCAATTCAGATAATAGTAATGTACTTGACAGTTTAAGTCTGGCTGTTATATTTTGGTCAAACTTTGGATTAGACAAGAGCATCAGAAAATCACAAATAACGAAGCATTATGAATGAGAAACTAAAAATAACTTAAAAGGAAGATTGGAGAAAACAACTTCATGTATACAAAATGAATCCCAACAAATAGCACAGACAAATCTGCAAGACTAAACATGTATTTGTATTAGTGAGATAACCTTTATGTGAGAATGTGTGAGCATCCTTTCCAGGATGGCTGCGCTTTGCCATTTACAAATAACTTGTTCTGACGATTTAGACAGGACTGCCCAGCTGGTTGCGAGATCATCTTAGAAACAACCAGATAAGGTAAATGACATCCTAGCTAATGACCTGCCGATTACACACAGACAAAAATCCTTTTATGGGGAGAAGGCCAGGATACTTCAGTAGTTTCAATATGTGATTTTCCACTAAAAATGAGCAAAGATCATCATCTTGCCCATGCGCGTAGTACTAAACTGACTGTTTAGACAACAAGGACTAAAATTAGCATTCTACAACTAGACCCCAAATAAATATCTACCACAATGGCGTAACGTACAGCATCAGCTGCTTAGCTGAATGAGTCAATAAGTGACTTGATTGCACTCCGATGTCATCATGGGGTAGTGGCATGACAAGCCAAGAATTTTACAAATTGATGTGGTTACAAAAAAAAGGAAAAAGTAACGACCGTTTCAAGCTACAGTCCTAGAACATTTACCTCATGCTAAAAAAAGCCTTGACCAACACCTAATTAAAGCTGTATCATGAAAATAAGATCTAAATTTAGCTAGCCCACATTAGGATCCAGGATTCTTCGTTTATCAAGTTTGCCAGCTACTTCAGACAATTAGCTAGCTGGCTAGCACCTCGTGTGAATAAGAAGTTGCTACCTACCTAGCTGCCCACGTACCCAGCCCAGGATTAACCTTCTTTCGGGTCGTGACAGCTAAAGTGGATTCGCAGAAGGCGAAAACACTACAGCTGGTAAACAATTACGACAAACAGCTAACGGACCTACAATGTCAATACTGACCTGCAGTTCTAACAGACGGTTGTGTCTTGATGGCTAGCGACAGCTAGTTAGGTTGTCCATGACCGAGGCAGGTTAGCTAACAGTTCACCTCTCACCTAGCCGTAGTTCAGTAAGTCAATCAACATCGCATCTAGAGTTAAATGGTTAACAAAATAAACAAGGCGTCTAAGAAATGGTCTGGTTTGTGTGAATGGTTTGAGTCACCGAGTGTACGAAGGATTCGTTAACTTTATTAGCCAGCAAGCCGTTTACTCGGCACCGGCCTTGTATAATTACTATAGAAGCTAACGCTAGATCTTTGCGGTAACCGTGATCCCCCGGCCTCCCCCTCGTCCATCATATTTTAGCCTTCAGTTTCACCTTAATTAATTCTGTACATTATGATCATTCATATCTAACTACAATTCGACCTCCAACAGTTGGTTAATAAACTGTCTTGCACAGCTCAGTTTATCCAAGTGCTACAAAGGTTGCTGGCTAGCTAACCCAAGTTAGCTAAAGCTACTTCGCTAACGCTAGCTAGAATTTACTAGCTAGCTATAGCAAGCCTGCTAACGTTACATGTAACAAATGGTGTTGATAGCCATAGCCCGCTAGCTAGACTAGATAGCCTGTTAAAAAAGCAAAACACCCCACATAACAGTTCACCGAACTGAAGACTAAACACACGGCGAAATCATTTCAGTCCACAAACATGACATTAACAAGATATCTGGTAAACGGAAAACAAAAAAGAGAACTAAACAAACAGGGCCTGGTGTTTACCGAGACGTCCAGGAGCCTAAAGTTCTGGGAGAGCCCAAGGCCTCGCCATTTCTGTCGGCAACACAGAGGAAAGCTGCCTCGCTCGGTTTATAACCGCTACCAAACGAACACAACACTCACCGTCTTCAGGAGATTCCGTGAGAGAAAAAAAACAAACAAAAGTTGGTCAATTCAGTCCTAATCACGGGAGCTAGCAAACAAAACGTTGATTCTTCTTCATCCCCGTGTTTTATGTATAAACGGAAAGGTCAAAGTGAACGGGGAAGCAACGGACGACTGGGAACGAAATGGAGAGCCGTCGAGGGAACTAGTTGGCTCTCCGTCGTACGCGTCACGAGGCTGAATGGTGTTATTCCACAATAGCCGCTGGGGGCGCTAAGACATTTACCTACAAACAAACAAACAACCTTGCCGCAAAATTGAGTTATCCAAGTTGTCATTCGAAACGTTTTAGATGACAAGTTAGCTGTTAAAAAACTCTTAACTTATGAGTTTTGTTTCTCAAATATTTCATCCTTTTCAAGATGAGGTTTAATATGTACAGCGTGAATATATATACCAACGTGAATATGTAGGGTAAAAAGCATTTTGAAGAGTACCAAATGTAAGAACATTTACTCCTCATAAAAGCTTTTTCATGTTTTCAACAAACACAAAAGATTCAAACAAGCATCCGATTAATTCTTAACAAAAAATTAAGCTTTATTCTTCTAACATGTAATTAGCAAGTAACGGTTTGTAAAACTATGTTTGAATCTACATACCAAAATATATGGTAGTTACAAATTCAGTATTAATTTAAAGAACATTCATTGCAGCAAAATAGCCCAACAACTAGAATACCTGATGTTTACAATTAACACTCACATATGTGACTAATGTCAAATAAAATGAATGGTTTGTCATTTGAATTTGAATCACTCTTAAAAATTATTACCTTTCATGCTGCACCTAACATCTTACACATTGATAGCCATCAATCACCAGTGGAAAATGCATGATGCATCATTAAAGCAGTGAAGGAACAACTCATCCCCATATCTGACAACATACACAGCAATTGCATCATAGAGATCAGTGCAGTGACCACTAAACACAGATTTATAGAGCATACGACATGCACACAACAGGCTTGTTTTCCTGTGCATTCACAGTAAGGGCTAATTAGCTTTACAGTCTATCCTTCAATCCTCAAAATTACAATTGCACTGTACCTTGGTCTAGAGTCACTTAAAAAAAAAATTGCATACATGATAACCCATGCACACCAGTTCCCACTGAGACAGTCTATTCGGTAGTGCTGTAAAAGGTGAGACAGCTAGGTAGGCAGACTTCCTTAGTTTACCTTTATGTAGAACAACAAATGTGTACCATGTTTTGTCCCTGCTCCAAAACAACTAATGCAACTCATCATTAAACAAGTCTGGAGTGTTAGGGCAGAAAAATAACAAAACGTACAATGCAATCTTAGGATGTTCTTTGTTCAAACAAGAATGGAGATTCTACCAGGTATGAGACATTCATTTATTGTATATGTGAGTTAATATATTTTGTTATTAAAATGATGATTAAGAAAGCCACTAAAAAGATGAAACAAAATGTCTTACACTTTCAGACTCCTTCATATACTTCCATCTGGTTGTTTTTGATCTCCCCATTCATATGCTGAACATCCTTGCCAACAAATTTTCATAAGATTTATTTCAAGTTCCTCACAG
Source organism: Brachyhypopomus gauderio (assembly GCF_052324685.1). NCBI lineage: Eukaryota > Metazoa > Chordata > Actinopteri > Gymnotiformes > Hypopomidae > Brachyhypopomus > Brachyhypopomus gauderio. Next base: position 12,060,494 of record NC_135227.1, read on the forward strand.
AGGTTAATAAAAAATTTTAAATGAAAACTAACACCTGACTAACCTTAAAAACCATGATTAATTAAAATTCTTTAAGGTGTAAAACCTTTAAGAGTCATAACACTGCCCAGGATTCACAGGAAGTTAGTCTTCAGTTGGATGCTGGGGGCATTTTTGCTGGAGACCTGAGGTTGCGTAGCCTTGGTGCTGATGCTCTCCTGGTTGCCTTTGATCGCTGCCTCCAGCCGGGCCTTTAGGTGCGGGGCAGAGGTCATGAGCGCTCTGAAGACGGAAGAATACTGGGGCCCAAGGCGCATCAGATTTTGCAGGGCATATTCGTGCAGAGAGCGGGAGGCTGCAGGTGCTGAGGACAAAGTGTTTTCATCCAACAGGAAGGAGATCAGGATGTGCAGCAGCACAGCCACTAGTGGGGCACCTGCACAATAACAACAACAATATTCAATAAGATATATGAAGAATATAATGTACATATATATGAATATAATATACAGGATACAAGACATCTGATACAAAAACTGATACAACGGTGTCAGCTTTTTAAAAAAACATGGACTTAGGTCACTGCTGGGTTGAGAGAGGTCCAACACCCCAACATGTTTTGGGTATGGCCAGTGTACAAAGGGAGGACAGAGGACAAAACATTTGTCATCTGGTCCTGATCATGCATGAAGAGCTGGAACACTGCCAACAAACAGCAGCAGACCTCTGTATTGCAAGAGATCTCTAACTAGGTGGATACTGGCTGGACTGGAGTTTATATTTTCTTCATTTACTCTCGTTCATAATTGCTGATCAGTTAGGTGTGGGCTAATTGAGCCACCCTTCAGTGTGCTTGGCTGAGAGGGTCAGCAGATGAATACAGGGCCTAGCAGATGCCGTTCACTGGCTCATCACTTACATTTGGTAGGTACATCTCTCCAAAGAGACTTAGAAAAGAACACATGAACAGAAGGCAATGTGTAGAAAGCAATGTGATCAATGTAAACGTGGCTTAAAAGATAAAACTTCTATCCTAGCATGATCGAGTGTAACATAGGCTTAACTAAGAAACGCAAATCACTAAAAATCCAGAAAAGATGTTGCAAGTGAACCACAAATTATGAGTGAAACAATCTCAAATCTGAATACGTCTGACTAATGCTCACCACGTAAGAGTGAATGGACTGTTTTTCAGCCAACAGCTTGTTATAGGAAATACTGCAGGGGTTCTCAACCATTTTTATCTTCTGGGATGGGCATACAAGTTTGAACTGTTTTCATTACCAGAACAGTTTGATTCAAAGCCAGATTTCAAGTCATCAGACTCAGAATTACATAAAACTGATGTAAACTTCAATTTAATTTAGAGTATTGTGTACTATAAAAAGTATTTGATGATAACAGTGTACCATTTTAAAGTCAACTCAGCTGCCTACAGTCAACATTCTGTTAAAAGTATGTTGGCTGAACTAAACCATGCATGATGTGAACTGACGGTGGGTTTCCTCTGCAGCAACCACAAGCGCCTCCATGGCCCGGACTCCATCCAGCGCTGCCTGGAGCTCGGTGGCGCTCTGGGGCCGACTCTTCTCCACCTGCTGCAGCAGCGCCACCAGCCCAGAGCCCAGGGCCCGGATGAAGGGTCCAGCCACCGCAGCTGGGCCCTGGAACACGGACGCCAGCAGCTGGTAACTCCGACTCAGCACCTGGACAAGGCACAGCATGCACAACACATCAGGAAGTGACTCACAATTTTAGGACATGCTGGCAGGTTTCTCATCACACTAACGGTGGCAGAGGAAAACCAGACTGTGTAACAGTCGCCATACTTTCTGATTATGAAAACCTCCTAACTCATCACCTCACTGTTCTTTGTCTTGTAAACTTTATATAATATGCTGGTTGAATAAGTCAGTGTTAATTTAGGCTGCACATTTTATTAAATATTTCTTTTGCCCACATCAGTCATAACCAATTTACACCTGTGGTCTGACTTTCATCTTGTTTACAGCAACGGAAGCATCACGCTTTCTCCGTGACACATCAGCTGTGTCATCTGTCCAAATGGTGTCATCTGTCTACAAAGAGCTGTGGCACCATCTGGACTCTAACTCAGGTATTTTCCCGAGATTCCTGAGATTCTAAATATCCCAGCACCATTAAGCACCACCCAATGAACTTTTCTCTGGATTCCCACTGCCTGGCTCACCGTGGGGTCCTTGGACTCCAGGCAGGCGTGGAATTTGCCAATGCAGCGTGACTGCAACGGTTCCACAGTGGTGACCTCAGGACTGGCACACAGCAGGAAGACGGTGAGTGCTGTCAGCAAGATGACTTCATCTACACCATGATCTATAAAAGCCAAAAAAAGCCTCAAACGGTCTGAATGGTCTTAGATCATTAACAAGTTCACAGAAATGCCATTTTGAGCATCACATATATTCATAAAACAAACATTCACCTAAACATGACTAGCAAATATGTCCAGAGAGAAGTAAATGTACTGCATTGTTATAATTTGTCAAATCGATTTGAATGACTAATGGATGTTATTTGTAGTTACTGCCTTATTTATGAGAAAATGTGTGAAAGGTGCTTATTGAAAAAAGGAGAGCAAGTCCATTCACCCACTGCATCTCTGAATGAGAGTGGGACAGGTGGGTGTGTTACCTGAATCCCAGCACTGCAGCAGCGTGGCCAGTGCGGAGCGGAGCAGGTCAGCCCAGGCGGCCCGGCTCTTCTCCGCTCTGCTCATGGGGGAGGAGAGGACGGTGCGTAGCGCCTGCAGAGCGCTGGACACCAGAGCCCCCGTGTTTGCACCCGCGCTCCCCTGCACCAGCTCCCGGATCACCCCCAGTAGCAGGTACAGCACCGTGGGCAACACTGACACGCTGCCTACAGAAAGAACAACAAAACTCCACCCAGCACTCATACTAAAGGACTGGAACAAGCACTAGGACTAGACTGGTGAACGGTAAGTAGTGGGAACTGGACTGTGGAGAAAAGGTGTGTCACATTTCAAGCGTTAATATTTTTAGAAGGATGACCTCCTAGAATTTATAGATGAACTACCTGGAAATTCTGGCTTCCTAAATGCTCATGTTTCATGGGTGATGTCAGCACTTAAATAGAGGATTGATTCAGCTGAAAAAAATTTGCTAATTTAGATCAAACTCATACTGAATTTTTCAAGTGTCATAATTTTATCATTTATAAACCATGTTGAGGCCACATCTGAATAAATAACATGGGTGAATGCTGCTTTAAACTGATAAGTAGCGCTCATTTACCTCTCTCGCCCTCTCTTACCTTCAGGTGAGCAGATGGAAGGAAGCTCTGAGAGGATGCCCAAAGCTGAGGTAACCAGCCTGCAGTCAATGTCACTGAAGGTGCATACCAGGCCCTTCTGTCCAGTAGGGCTTCCTGCCAGCTGCGGACTGAGCTGTGGAAGCTTCCGGACCAACGTGCAGAGACACAGCTCCAGCGCTGCGAACACAAGGGACTTGCCTGGCACCAGGCCACCAGTGTCGTGGCCCTCACCGAACTCCGGCACCGTCTCCTTTTCGGCTGCGCCATCGTCCACTGAGGGCACGAGTGCAATATGCATAATTGAATATGAGGAGGATACTTGATGACACAAAGAGAGCTGAGTGCAGCTGGAGAACTAACATTTACATTTTGGTCAAGGTAGTTCTCATGAAACTGGGGACACTGACAATATGGCTTAAAACTTCAGCCTGTGTAGAACATTCATATTACAAAACTGAGCAACATATGAATATTTATTTCTCAGGGCCCTTATTAGAATTAATTATTGGTATTAATTATTAGTATTAATATTTTTCAGGGCCCTTGCTGGTATTAATTATTAGTAGTAATATTTGTCAGGGCCCCTGAGTGTGTAAGGGCCTCACCTTCTGCACTGTGGCGTTTCTCCCTGACGTGCTCCTGAGCAGCATACACCACCTGCCGCACAAGCTCCAGCACGGCCTGCTGGACGGCAGGGGCCTCACGTGTCACAATTAGCCTATGCAACACACTAAGGATCTCTACACTCAGCGCCTACAGACACACACACAGACACAGACACACACACACACACAAGCATCAGCTCGTGGATTGTTATAGAGGCTAAAATGGGTATGAAGACAATGAAGAAAGTTCTTAAATGGTGAGAAACCTGGTCATTGCCCACTTTGGACCGGGGCCAAGGCACGTCGAGTAAGGCCTGCAGGGCATGAAGACATGAGGTGATGTTCTCCATTTGATTCTGAGAGTGGGGGGAGCACAGGAACTCCACAGTGATGCCTGCAAATGTGACCCCAGAGAACATGAAGAAATTTAAATTTCATGAAACATGAAATCATGAGAACATGAAAATGTAACAGCTTTTTTTCTTGCATGCAGGTATGAGTGTCCACACCACCAAATACTCTAAAGCCGATTCTTCTCACACTAAAGGCACTCTACCGACCTGGCCGAGAATGTTGCCAAAGTCAATAACTTTGCATTAAACTTAACTAAGTACTCCTTAAATGTATTTAAAATGACAAAAATGAGGTCAGAGGTCAAGAACATGAACTGGACCATCTCTTCACCCAGGATCAGGTGCAGCCTCTCTGTGCTGATGTCCTCCGGGGACTTGATCCTGGCCAGAGCTGTGGAATGGCCCATGGAGGTGGGGGTGACGGGTCTGGACAGGTTAGCCGGACCTTCCTCCACCATGACGAACTCTGTGCTTTTGAGCCAGAGGGCCGTGGCATGAAGGATGGGAGCCCAGGCACCGCAGTAATGCTGCCGGACCGGCACCGTCGTCTCGGCCGTGTAGAACGAGCCACCTGAGAACAAACACCATAGACGTCACAACAAAATTAACACTGAAACCGCAGCCTAAAGACATAAAAATTTTTTAAAAAGTAACACAATCTGATCCAATGACCAAAGCAGCGAGTAACAGAGGGATATTTTCTGGTTTCCCCTCATGTGTTGGCCCATGTTCCACGGCACCTGAGGTGGGGAGCTGGCTGGCGTAGTGCGGGGGCAGGGTGAGCAGAGCATGGTCCTGCAGGGCGGCCAGCCACAGCCGGCTCAGTGTGGGGAGATCCCCCTGGACCAGGTGCAGCAGCCCGACCCCAGCCGGCTCCCCTGCGCCTCCCGGTTCCTCCTCCTGCCACCCTGCAGGGCTCTCCTGCCGCACGGTGCCCTGCACTGCCACGATGTACACCTGGAACAAACGCAGGAAAGGAAAGGTTTGGTGTTGTGGTGTGCCAAGATACATAGGTAAAAAGTACTGGATAATTTTATGGGATAATAACTGGATTGCTTGGTGGACACTGTATACAATAAGACTTGAAAAACTACAGCAAATCGTAGAGCCCGCCTCTCTGACCTCTGCCCAAGCTTTGAGCACAGCCAGCGTCTCCATGGTGAATGTGCTCTCGTTGTAAAGCGAGGTCGAGACGTCTCGTCCAGCCTGGACCTTGAGCAGCGAGGACGCCAGGAGCTGGTGCACCCGCCTCAGGTCCCGGAAATCACACACCACTCCGCTGGCGATCCACGCACTGCAAACCTGCACAGAAACGGCACGGAAAAAACCCAAAGCAGATTCAGCTCTCGCCAGGCAAAGCCGTGAAAGAGCTCTTTTGAAAGCTGCAGTAAACAACTGAGGTTCGGTAGGGAAAAAGCTGGGCAGGCCCACCCTGAGAGCACTCGAGTCCCCACAGGGAGCTGAGACCAGAACCAGTGTCAGGTTTGTTAAGTCTGAGGCCCCAGGTCTACATGCTTACGCTGCTCCTTTTCGGAGGAAAGCTTCACAATCTTATGAAATGCAGCTGCGTATTAGCTTTACTGACAAGCTTTCTGAACAGTAAGCTTGACATTACATGAGGCAATTAGTGTGGCAATTAGTCTAGGAAAAACAGAGAATTTAATATAGTCCACAGAGGGGAAAAAAATGTCAAAGAACTGTATTAAAGGGGCGAACCTGACAGGCTTTGGCGGTAACATCGGGGGGAGCATCTGCACTAAAGGCAGGTCGTAGAGCAGCTCCAACCTTCACACAAAACAATTCATTCGTTCAATACCACATTATCGATATGACTGAAACCTTACAGCATGTTAACAAAAACATGAGTGACAAATGAATTGGACAGAGAAGGGAGAGCACGGCACTAGCAACTCCAATGCAATGGGTTCAAGGTCATGGGTTCAATTCCCATGTAGGACACAGAGACATTCATAAACATATGAGAAGACAAATGCTATCAGTGTAAATGTGATAAGAAAATGACTAAGGTCAAAGTATATCTGTATTTATGTATTAAAAATGGAGTAAGCTGGCTAACTGATTTCCCAAAGGAATTTACAAATCACTGGTGGAAAAATAAATGAATCTACTGGTACCCAAAAAGCAAATGTTTATACATGCACAATTTCCTTTTTAATCTGTGGCATGTGGCTTGCTAATTGCCAAAACTGCTCTAAGCAATGACTCAGTAGCAAGAGGAATGACTGTGCTCACGTTGGCCTGGTACTGCTCCAGAATGACGTGACCGGGGAACTCGGGTTCTGGAACGCTGGCAAATTTGCGGATAATGACAAGCAGCATCTCCAAGCCAGCCAGGCGTAGCTGCTCGCTGTGGTCTGTAGCTGCCATGAAGGCCATGCGTACCAGCTCACCCAAGTGAAGGACCAGGAAGTCTAGAGAGCCACAGGCACAGAGGAAGCAGAGTGCCACAGTGAAAGACATATCGACATACAGTGACACTGCTGGACTTCCAAGGCGAAATCAGCAACACAAAAATACTTTTTTTTTTTTTTTGCATGAATCAACATCATATCAGAGAAAGGATATGACACAACGAGCTGAGAAAATGATGACCTCTAGTGACCCCTGACCTGCAGACCCGTGAAGCCGCTGCTCTTGCGCCAGTGCCATGTCGAAGTGAGCTGGGTCTCCACTCTCACACTGCACCGCCAGACGGCACACACACTCGACAGCGAAGACGCGCGTGGACCAGCGCAGGCTGTGAAAGGGCCCGCTGGGTTCGTGCTTGGCGCGGAAGGCAGAGGAGTCGTCGCAGCGGTCGACGTCCTCCTCCTGGTTGGTCTCCACCAGGGTTGCCCCTGCAGAGTCTGGGGGGGGGGGGACACAGATGAGACATCCACTGTTCAAACACTGGTGGATGGTGACTGTTTCTTTCCACATTCGGATGTGCAAAGCCAGGGTGAAGAACACAAATTAAAGGAAATATCCAGCCATAACAATTTATTCAATCATTATTATAATCTGTAATATTTAAATGCATTCAGAATTCATTTTGGGTAAACTTCTAAAATTCATCATTTCGCTGTCATTTATCAGTTTATTGATAAATTACCTCAGTTAATTTTTTACAATACCCACAGAGACAATCAACTACACTCTGATTGTGCCATCAAAGTGAACAGTTCCATATTTGTGTAGCTGAGAGGTATTACTATAATACAACACCATCAAAGCTGTGCCATATTGATGTGTGTGACCTAATGATCGGAGGGGAAAGAAAAAATAAAATAAAATAAAAAAATTACGGTTCCAGCATTTTCCCCATAGAATGAAACTGCAAAAATGACTTAACACCACTATTAGCACTGGGAGAGAGGAGGTCCGTAGAGTTAGCTATTCGTATCTAGTTAGGTAGCCAAGACTAGTTAAACATAAAATTATTCAACTTTCTGCTTCTCAAGAGTTCAATACTACCAGTATGACTGCAAGTACTTCTCTGCTGGTTTTAGAAGCAGACAGCCAAACCTAATCTGTAACATTTAACATAACATTTATTTTAAGAAACACGTCTTAAAATAAATTGCTTTAATATTTAATCTCATCAGGTAATGTTTCATTGTAGACTTTTCCTTTATACAGCCCTGGAAAATAAACCACAGGCTAATCATCTGTGTTCAGTGTGGTTAACCACTAATGACTAAGTTAATGGAGACCAAGGGCATGACCTCATTTCCACCATGTTGTTCTAAGTGCCACCTATTGCCCGTCAATTGTCCTTAGCGTTTCAACAAACATTTCCAAGTGAAGATTCCCGTCTTGCTTTGAGGCAGGGGAGACGGGCCCCACCTGAGGAGGCAGACAGCACATCCTTGCAGAGCTTTATCCAGTGGGCCAGCGCGCAGGCCGCAGCAGAGCTCATCATGTGCCCCAGCGTCTCCTGGATGTCCAGCCGGAGCCGCAGGTCCGACTCCCGGTCCAGCAGGCTGAACAGAGCCCCCTCCAGGCCCACCTCTTTAATGGTCACATCTGCAACAGTTATTTTTTTCCATTCAGCACATTTTCCAAATAAATCAAAGCAAACAAACAATAAAAAACACTACTCCAAAGCCAATATGACTGGCTTATCATAGTTAGCTGACAAGTTTGGATGTGGTCCTAATTTTCCAATGAGCACACACACCGACTCCGTCTCATATGCAGGGCTGAATGCCACAAGAGGGAGAATTGGAGTAATACGTCTGTACGTGTATGAGCCCATTGATGAGGGTGCCAACCCACCAATGCTGAAACAGGCACCAGATAAGCCTGCTTTGCAGCAGCTGCCATAGTGGGGAGACCATGTTTTGTATGAACTTGTAACTACAGGCCATGGGCAGTGAAAAACTGCACAGGCTATACTGCAAAAGAAGCATAAACTTGTTGACTGCTTGGAGTGAAGTTTAGGCAAGCTTTACATATCAAGAGAACCACTGATTTTGCATCAGAACGTACTTTTGGAACTTGGAAGAAGAACAAGAAGTGCCCAATTATAAAGCACACCAAGGCTGACTAAGGAGAATTACTGCTCCGATGTTCCTGCCCTTCTGCTCTTTACAACACGAGTGTGTGCTTGTTCACAGATGTGCGACAGTGCTGACCCACCGAGCTGGGAGTAGTCTCTGCGAGGGAGCTCCTTGACCAGGGTCACGGCGTGCTCCGACACCTCCACAGCCTCCCGCTGAGCCAGCTGCCTCAAGCACGCCACCACGGCCCGTCGCAGAGAGAGGAACGAGCTACAAAGGTTTACCTGCACATGCACACAAAGCACGAGGATGCTTGGAGCATATCGCTTCTTCTCAAAACCCAGGGACAGGCAGAGTGCTGAGGTGAGTGATGAACAAACAAACCAATGAACAAACAGAAAATGCACGAGAGAAAACCAGGAAGAGACGAGCACCAGGAGTGTGAGTGGGCAGGCAGGGCTGCACTCTGTGGGAGTCAAGATGCAGTTAATGTTTCACTCAGGCCATCGCCGATGCACCACGAGACAGGCAGAAGGGGGATGTGTAGAGAAACAGGACCACGGAACAGGGCTATTGCCAAAGCTTGATATCTCACTCGGATGAATTAACTGACCAGTAAGAATTCAAGTGTCATTCTCACAACACTGCATTTTGCCAAAGGGACTTAATGTCACATGAGGCATAACTTTAAGGAGGCATCCTATGGCTTTATTTAGGAAAAAGCCCCCCCCATTATTGCCATTAAGACCGTATGGCTTTAGAGGCATAACATTCAGAACACTCCATCTACTGCTTGCATGTGTGTGTGTGTGTGTGTGAGTGTGTGTGTAAACCCCTGCAACAATCCCTGGCACTAGCCCTGCAGTTAGAGGCTATGGAAATGAGCGCTCATGCTGAAAACCAGAAGGGGTTAGTCTGAACTTAGAAACTGTGAACAAAACATTACAGGCTACAGAGTGATAAATGACACAGTGGGGAAGGAGAGAAAAGAGCAAACTGTAGCCTGGCCGTGGGGATGGGATGATGACCTACCAACACAGAATATTCCAACAACATCCCCTGTACGAGAGAGTAGAGAACAGCACCGTCACGATAAGGAAGGCCAAAGCAGAGCTGTTTAGAGAACCTTAAACACCCTTACTTCCTGAATCTGAGGACACCACCCCAATTACTACAGCTACAAACTTTATCTCATGAGCAATCTGGTGGCGCAAACACTCTACTTCCCCTCAACGTCTTTTAACTGTACAATTTACACACACACAAAAAAACTGTACACAATGTGACTGTGGATGTGCAAGTATGTGTGTTAGATTGCATCTGTTGTTAATTTATCTGACTATGTGTATGTGTGCATAAACAAGTGTGTGAGGGAGAGGAGAGAGGAGAGAGGGAGAGACTGCGGGGACCATGGGCACTCACACAGAGGCTGGGCACCAGGCCGGCCAGGTTGACGTGGCGAGCTGAGAACATGTGCAGCTGCTGCAGGCAGCCGATGGCCAGGGCCTGCACCAGGCAGTCTGGGCTGTCCTGCATCACAGCACAGCCCAGCAGGCACGAGGTTCGCAGCGCACACACGCCGGCTCCCTCGCCTGTGCAGGACACACACAGTTAGGTCCCCTTAGGGCTCCTGACTAGCCCTCGCTCACACAGTACAGTAACACAGAGTGTATGGGATTATGCGGAAGGGCATCAGAGCTCTAAGTAAAACCCTACTGCATTGTGGGGGGGGGGGGGGGGGGGGGGGTATAGGTGAACCTTGCAGGTCTGGGCCCAGCGACGTGATGAGGGCGTTGAGGCAGCGGCCCAGGCTCCGCTGCACCTCGGCGTGTGTATGCGGTGTGGTGAGGAGCAGCCGCAGGACCAGAGACAGGCTGGCCTCCACATGGCTGTGGTACAGAGGCCCCGCCAGGTCCACCACCATGGACAGTGAATGGAGAGCCCATGTCTGTAACACGCACACACATTCAGACATTAGAGACAGCACATGTAGTTAATGCAAAAAACAAACAAAAACAATCCCACACTGTATATACATATGTGGCAACAGTAAATGCAGATAAACACACATTTCTGGTTCAAAAGATCAAATCCAATGTATTTCTTATTTCTTATATTTCTATTCCTTATATAATTATATGTAAAAGCCCCACTTTAAAACATTTTCTATTGAATCTGTAGGGTCAGAGACCCTATAACCCCAAACCCAATGACTCGTATGATGAGGTACCCCACCTGGACCTCAGGCGAGGTACTGTCCTGCGAGAGCGTAAAGAGGACCCCTACGCAGGAACTGAGGTGCTGGGGGGAGCTGATCCCCCCCAGGTAGCGGTACAGTGCTCCTAAGGCCAGGGCATGTCCTGTGCGCATGACCACGTCTCTGGCTGCTTTCAGCCTGCAGAGCAGACAGGAGGAGCAGACAGGAGGCACTCTTACCCACAGCTTACTGAGGAAGAAAACTAATCCACAGTCTGTGACTGATTCAGGTACAGATGTAGAAGGCAAGGAAACTCCCTAAATGGAACAGTGGATTTATTATGGTCTGGACCTGGGCTTATTTTGTATTCATAGCCTTCTGCTGTGATTTTGATAAGAGGTTGCCAAGCACAAGGCCTTTAGAGACAGCCAGAGCTAATGAGGTCAGACTTCACTTGCAGCCTACTGCTTTATGACTTATTTTGAATATAGAAACACCTAAACCACACAGTATTTCACTCTGCTCACAATGAGAAATACTACCTGAAAATCTAGTCCTTATCAATAAGATAAATGGTAACAGGTTTACAGCAGCAGACACTCACTTGTCGAAGCTCATCAGGGAGAGGGAAACAGTGAAACTGGGATCGTTAATGGCCTGTGCTAGTCGCGCTAAACCCTCAGCAGCTGCACAACGCAGAAGAGGGTTGGGGCTCTCCAGCGCCCCCATCAGGAGGGCAAGGCCTGGCTTGTGCACCTCTTCTGGACCCAGTGCTTCACAGCCTAATGCCATACACTTGAGACACACAGACACACAAATTTAGGAATTTTTCAAATTAGGCAATTTTTCCATTAACATATTTTAATGGCATTGGGATGTGTCAAATCCTACCATGAACTTTCTTATCCTAGCATGAACCTGGAGTATCACTGGAGTAGGGCTTTAAATTACATGTAGAAATAATGTTTCCTTCTAAAACTACATAACCTGTCATAGCAGGTAAATAAGTAACCTGCAGTAACAAGAAATCTGCAGAAATACATATCATAGCCGTTCTAAACAGATTTTGATTAACTACGTGGGCTTACCAGGGGTTTACTGAAAGGGGAAGGCACCATGACCAGTATCAGTTTAGAAGAAAAAGCCCATTATCTGCACTGTAACAAACGCTTAAAGTCAAAGGGACAATCTGTGGTCATTCATCTAACTAAAACGGGTAGAAGCTGCACTTAATCGATCCCCTGAAAACAGAACTTGGATCTACACATTAAACATTTGGAGCCACAATGACATGAAAACGAGATGTGACGTTACGTGTTTTTCTGTAGTGTTTGAAGATAGCCCTATGTGTCATGGGAAAACACTGCCCTGCCTGTACATTATGTCTTTAGCCTGCACCTATACAATGACCTCTAAATGTGCACCGTCATTTCTAAAAAGGTTATCTACTGGTGATATGTACAGATGAGTGAATATGGCCCATGAACATTTCTGGTTAAAACATTAATGGTCAGAATAAAATATTCCGCCTAATGATTATGTAGATAAAGAAAAATAAAGTAATGGAATATATCAGAATAAAAACCAAGACAGGACACAATGCACAACAAATGCCCATCTACAAAGAATAACCTAGCAGGCACAATGTATGATTACGAACACCTAACAAAAAAGAAAGAAAGAAAAAAAAAACCAAAAAACAATCTCATACACTATACTGCACCAAACAGGCAGAATCTCCAAATCCAATAGACTAAGAGTCTTTATTGTCATTATACGCAAGTACCAGGAAATGATGAATTGTTATGAACAGTATTATGTTCTTATGAACAGTACCTATATGGCTGCTGAATGTGCACCACAGAACGAAACACAAGTGCCATCATTTGGTCCAAGTGATTTTAGGCAGTGCAAACAATTCAGCAATGCCGAGTTTCTTAACTATTACTACCAAAATGTATTGGGACGTTTTACACATGGTGAAAGCTGGGTGCAGTAAATACTGCATGTAGAATAAAATTCTTATTTGGCAAAGAAATCAACAGGTTTAATAAATAAAGTATATAAATTTGTTAGCCCAAATGTAAAAAAATGTAGACTCTTCAGAAAATTATGACCCAGATATGCACTAAAAAGGGAAATTATTAATCACCAAAATCTTCAAACATTCATAAATTGCTGCAAGGCATACTTTGCAAAGCTCATCATTAGATCCATTTAAAATAAATAAAAATACTGGCAGATTGAGACACTCACTTTCTGCAGACTCAGATGGTAGATATTTAAACAACCATCTGTCTAACATAGGAAGCAAAGACCTGTGACCATCTGGTAAAGTTGGACACTACAAAAGCTGATATGCAGTCAAACCCTTTGCCATAAACGATTTTTCTTCCCCGTGCAGAAACTTTGCTGCTTGTGAGCACTGTAGAGAAAAGGCAAGTCTGTCTGGAGAGAGTCTCCCTGGAGACCTGCTGATATAACAGCATGATTAATGGGAGAACAATGATTACTCTTCTGAGCCAACAGGAGTTATTTTGGTCTTTACAGCTAACCACTTTGTGTCCAACATTAACAAGATACATAGCTAGATGACTAATTACACTGATGCACAGAGAGCCTTCGTGTATCAGCTTAGTCCAGTCAGTCAAAATGACTCTTCTAGGTAGGCCTGCTAGGTGAGCTGACATTTTTCCAAGAGTAACTTTTTGTCCAATGTGATTTAGCCAAATACATGTCTAACATAAATAAAGTACTCCCAGGAGAAGGATTCAATCAGATACACAATGCTATTTTTCAGGTGGCTAAAACTGTATATTTGCCATTAGAAAAATCCTTTTGGTGTGGAAGATACCATCACTATACACGTTCGAATGTTTTACTGTTGCCCAAATAAATTGTACAAAAAATGTGCTTGGTGAGCCACGACCTTACAGATATATAAAAAAAACAAAGTGTAATTCTGATGCAATTCTGATGAGCCTGCAGCTTTGTGTAGCTGTAGTTGTGTGTTTAATGGAGTGTTTACCTTTAGAGTGCAGCAAAACGCTGCAGACACACTGATGTGAACCGCTTGCTGCCGAGCACCCTTCAGCTGCCTCACACACTCACAGAACTGCTCCAGGGCCTGAGACCTGACAGCACATGGACACACGCTGCTGTAACACATATTCCAGGACTGATTCTGGATCTGAGCTCTTGACAGCAGATATACATTCACAAAGCCAAAGGGCATACAAATGCATTAAAGGGCCGAATCTAGCCCTGGTTCACACTGTTCCGCGGACATTTTAAACATCCGGGGCTTATGAAAACCGAACAGGCATTAAAACAACAGGCTTTAAAAGGTTCATTTCTTCCAATTGCTTGCGCCCCACCTGCAATACCCATACGCCCCACACTGGGTTAGGGGATGACCAGGGAAATCAAGCAACCCACTGCTCAAATGGAGTACCTGTTGAATGGAGCACAGTACCTTTGCTGGACAGCCAGGTGGGGGAAAACGACCGCAAACAGCCGGACGGCGGCGGCGATCAGCGCAGCGGGTGGGGGAAGCGGTGCTGGTACCACCTGACCCTTCTCACAGATTGTGAAAGGGTCATATTCCAAGCTCCCTCCACCTACACTGTCTCCATGTAACTAAGGACAAACACACATAGTCCATAGGTGATAAATTCACAACGGTTAAAGTACGCTTGATGATGGAGATGTCGGGGCAGCGGAGGGCCCGGCTGAGCTCTGACCTGCTCTTCTATGTAGCGCTGGTCTGTGTCGTGCAGAGCAGGGCCCAGCAGTGCCAGATCCTGGCTGTGGCACAGTGGGGGCAGCAGGTTCAGCTCAGCACACGCAGCGCTCTCAGTGCCCGTCAGGTCCATCAGCAGCTGTTTCACCAGCGTGCCAAGGCTCACTGTGCCAATGGGACCAAAGCAGTATGTACAAACAACAGGGGTGTAATGGTGCACATATTTTCTGTTTCATTCAATTTTGCAGTTGTAAGGCCAAGTGTGTTCTGTTGGACTGTTTAGATGGAGCATATTATACATTTTTAACATTTTGTTGTACACACACACACACACACACACACACACACACACACACACACACAATACTAAACAGGATTGTTGAGCATACAGCAAATACCCAGAAATGTTTAATAAATAAATAACTAAATGTAATACATTTAATTAAATGTAATAAATAATTTATTTAATACGTACATAACAACCATGTCTGCTCATCAGTGTTACCTGTGAATGGTCTAGGTGTTGTCATAAAATTCCACTAAACACACCTGATTGACAGTCCCACAAACTCAATGTCTGCTATGCTACTCCAGTAGAACGGGAATATAACGGTGCAAGGAGGGAGAATTGGAGTAATGCAACCATACATATGAACCTACCAAGGAGAATACTGACGCAACTGATTCTGGACTTCAGGCAACGGATAAGCCTCATTTATGGGTGCTGATGCAATAGTGAGATCGTATGGTTGATGAAAGAGATGAAGATAAACTTACACAAACAGCTTCGTGGATGGTTTAAAAAAAAAAAAATAAATAACCCCAAAACTGAACTAAAGCCTATTTTGATATGCTTAGAAATAATTCTGCAAGGTGCAATACCTTGCTGTCATTGCATTGCCCTGATGTGTGAAACCATGTTTATGGAAATGTAGAAAAATTACACTTGAAGCTACGTTTGACAGCACAGATAAGCATAACATTAAAAGAACCATTTGGAAACATACATATATTGCACATATATCCAAGACTTTTACCCTCTAGACAGCTTTCGTTGCTAACTAGACTTCTCAGAGTGTGGAAATGCTGTGTGTAGAATAATCTCACAAAACACCCATATCAAGCGTTTTCCACTAATGTGGCTGTAAATTATACTGACTTCAAAGGCCTCCACAGGGCTCCAGACCTCATTCCAACAAAACAGCACTGGGAAGATGCTGGGCTATATGAGGGCTGGCTACTGAGTCCAAATGTACACATGCTTGTATTTTTTTAAATAGAGGGTTTGTATTACTTGTATATTACTAGTTGTTATTAAAACTGATTGTTATGTTTTATGACTCAGGGAACCTTACATACATTAATGTGACTCCAATTTGCATGTTACCCTCTAGATACACAAGCAACAACACCTTTCTGACAAATTTCAGAAAAAAACAAAATGATCTCTTTATGGGTAATGGTTGTGATGTTATACCGGCCAGAAGCACGTGCCATGAAACGCAGTCTGCTTTTCACACAGAGCTTACCTTCATAGCTATTGGGTGGTAAAAGTGCAAGGATCTCGTACACTCTTAGTCGGAAAACCGTGAAAGAATGTTTTATCTGGTGACCGTAGGATTTGACAAGAGAGGGCAATCTTCAACAAAGAAACAAACAGTAAATGTAAATATATGATTTAGCTTGTTAGGTAATATAAAATCAAAAGAACCGCCCTTTGAAACTTAATTGAGAAGTTCTCTGCTCTTGGTGTTGGTCTTACTGAGTCAGCAGTGCTACAGAACATGACAGGATAGGAAGCAGTCGGCTGATGACCTCATCACTCAGTAGATCTCTGCAGTACACCACCAGGTTTTTCATTGCTTAGGAATACAAGCACAGGCATGCAGAAATTAGTCACAAGTGGGAATTTTAAAAAGGAGGTGGGGTTAATCCTCGCTACTTTTCCCTGACAGAGATGGAACATCTGTAATACTGTGTCGGCAAGTGTCACATCACAAAGGGCTTTTAAAAGACAGCTAAAAATGTGAGATTGATGTTTATCTGTTATCATATGAACGGTCTGTAAAACACAGACATTTTGGCAATCAATCATGTTTTTTTCTGTACAATAATTCATGAATGTTAAAAATACATTTAATTACATATGAAAAATGCTTATCCTCCCGATATGACATCTGGCTTGGATCCTGACAAGTGTGCTGAGCTAATAACAGGGCCGGCCCCAGGCCATCTCAGACTACTCGTCTGGGTTCGCCTCTTAAGCAAATCTACCGCACCACCCACTCCAGCACCGTGCTTTCAACTCCCTCAGTTAACATCTCGCCAAGTTCAAACGAACTGAACTAACCATGAAAGGCACTGTATAAATCAGTAGAACAAAGAATTAAGAGTTTGTTTGTACTAATCTCTGGTGTTACTGAATGCTGTAAGTTATTATTCGGTAACATCTAATCGACACAGCAGCAAAAGACACTTATTTAGAAACTTAGTTTGGACCGTGTATTGTCAATTGAATGGATCTTTGGGTGCAATTTAGAATTCATTAGAGTGCAGTGGGAAAGGATACGTAATAAATCTCCACTTGTTACATATACCTGTGTTAAAGACATTATATAGACATATGCAATGAAAGCAGTTAGAAGGGGTGAGGAGGCGGAGTTTGGAAGGTCCTCACCACACAGTGCTCCAGAGCGCCCCTCCAGGGTCACCTGCCAGGTGAAAGCATCCCCACGTCTCAGCTCACCCTCCAGCTCCTTCACAGACTGAGGGAAGGCACATCTCCACAGCAACAGCATCCTGGCCAGGTGGTTCTCCATTACAGTTGGTCCTGAGGGACAATTTCAGCCAGCAACAGAATTATTAGGGACTATTCTATACTTTTGTGAATGAACCTGGTTGGTTGGTTGAGAGTCCTCCCTAAACAGTGCCTTTGTTGGGCATGGCTGTGTGGAGCGCGCCTGCTGACCTAGGGTAGTCAGAGCACTGAGCAGGAGCCAGCCTCCATGAGCGCGCTGGATGGAGATCCGACTGTTCTGGGCAGCAGATCGTAGCAGATCTTCAGCCAGGCCCACCACCACCTGTTACAATCACACAGTTGCTCCTGATGAAACTGACACAAACTCAAGCGATAAAGAGGAAATAAACACTTCACTGTCACTTAGAGGTGATAATGCTCCATTTTATACTGTGCAGAGTTCTCTATACCAAAGGCCATATGTGCAGTTAGCAGCTGATTTCAGAGTGCCACCTGTGCCATGTGGTGTGCGTGAGTGGAGGTACCGAAGGACGACTTTCATTGTAGTTTTCATACCTTGCTTTTGTCGTGAGGTATTCCCAGTGGACAGTGCTGCACGGCCCCCAAGAGGGCGGCGATGGCTGCGCTGTACCCAGCTACAGCCTCAGGGCAGGACTTCAGCGCAGCGAGTCGCTCTGAACAGCGGTCCAGCGACACGGCCGCCTGGGCGGGGACCGCTACAGCAACGCAACGCAAGCACCAGGCAGCCGCCAGTCGGGCTGACGCGCTGGGATGAAGCAGCACAGAGATCACGGTATCTAGAATTCCTTAAAAATAAACACATAAATAGAGAGAGAGGGGGGAGAGGGAGGGTGGGAGGAAAGAAAGAAGATAGAAAGACATTATTCATCTTTAACTAAATAAACAGGTAACAACTAAATACCAAACTACTCAAGTTTTGTTTGTGATAATGTCCAAGAACAACTCAAAGGCAGTAACAAAAAGAATATCCCAGTGTCAAAAACATTCCCCTTCCAGGGCCTCAATGGAGCCAGCTGAATGGATTACTTTACTTTCCTGACATCAATCTGCTGAATCACAAATTGGAAAAGTTCGGGAACCTCTGGCTCACCTCCGTATAGCCGAGGGCTTAGATTAATACTCTGTTAAAGACTTAACAAATGATCTGAAACTCCCTCTCTATTTAGGAAGCTGGTAATGGGAGCATAGCTGACGGTGTGAGTCAGTAGTGTAGGCTCCATTCCTGTGCACAATCAGTCATCATGACTGATGTAAAACTAAACACCTCCATTAATAGGCAGACAGGCACTTTAAAGCAAAGAATGGTAAGTAGCCAAAAGTGCCATAGCTGCCAGTCCTTCAGTCACATCAGCACGTCTTGATTTGGCTTTGTGCAATTCACACATGCAGGAACACTCAGAACACTTGGATCTTACAGCAGTACAATATATCATTTGTTATTCATAACCACAAGACTGGCCTTTACACAATGTGGCTTTACACAATAAGATGCAAGAATATAAAGTTTTTGTTCATATTATCAGCCTTATGAGCTAGCGTCTTTTAGGAACGACATACTATTTAGCTTCTACACGTGCATTTCCCATACAGGCATGGATGTCAATCATATTTACAAGAAACCCTGTTTCAAAATATTTTATTTTATAATCAGTAGAAGAATGAGCAGAAAATACACCAGATCCAACCAGTGATGCAAAATCTCAAATATTTGCAAACAAATAAGAACATCAAAGCCTTTTTTCTAATATTATAATCAAAGGGAGTATGTGGCTGCTACCGTACTGACATCATTCTCGCTCATGTACTCCTCTTTGAAATCCTCTACAAATTGATTTTACAGCAGAAAATACAATGGCAGCCCTGACAGAAGGCGGTGAAGGGCACAGACGGTGCAGGCGTGCGGGCCGGGGGACAGACCTGTGGTGCTGTCGTGCAGAAGCGGTGCAGCAGTGGAGCACAGGGCCTGGAGGATGCTGGCCAGCTCCATCAGGGAACACACCAACACATGCTGACTGGATGCCACATCCATGCTGCTCACGCGCATCTCCACGTTCCCCTCACACAGAGCTGCGTCTGACACACACACACACACACACACACACACACACCCCAAGAGGGGGAAGAGAGAGAGAGAGTCCAATTACATTCAGATCTAGTTTCTTACATGAAACCGTACCCCCAAGCCTAATTCTTAATCCAACACCTTGCCCAAGTCCACCCGCAATAGCCACACAAGTCGATGCTTCACTTATCATCTAAATAGCATTTTAAAAGCAACAATAGAAAACAAAGTATGCAAAAAATAATAATAATAAGGGCATAGTGTCCACTCACCGATAGCCTTCTTTTGCTCTTTGATGACCAGGCATATCTCTCTGGCGGCTGCAATCTGAGCTTTCTCTCCCAGAAGGCCCCCCACAGATGCACGCAGGATGAAGGAGACACAGTGGCGGTGACAGATGGCATCAGCAGGGCTCTGGGTGGCCCTTGGGTGGGACACCAGCTCCAGGAGGAGGGGCAGGAGAGAGGAGAAGTTCGCCTCCAACCACGGCCCACGCAGAGTGCACATACACACCACACATGCCTGAGGCAGGGTGAGGAACATACACACGACATGGCATTTGAAGATGAGTGTGCAGTAACTGAGGTTAAATCAGCACACGGAGCAGCCAGCAGAGAAAGTGTCAGAGGACAGCAGCTATATTGGCTGGAATGTTAAAAAACAGGCACATCCATCTTTACTGGCTTTGCAGCCAATTACAAGAATGACAAATGAGATGATCCAACATGGCACACTTTCGTGACGCATGTTAATTCCTTCTCCATTTCTATAAACCAAATATTTAAAGTTTCTCCAACACTGTGTGCGAGGATGAGGGACGAGGAGAGACCTGCGTGACGCCCACGCGCACGTCTCTGCTCACGGAGCTGGCGCCCTTCAGCATGTCCCCGCCGGCCCGCAGGAAGCCCGCTCCACCGCGCAGGAAGCCTGAAGCCAGCAGCTCCATCACCTCCTCCAGGCAGCTCCGCCTGGAGCCCGCCCTGGGGGCTGCTGCCGGGCCGAGGGGCGAGGACGGGAGCGTGAGGTGGTGAAATGGCACAGAGGACAAAAGACGTGAGAGACAAGGCCATGTGGCAAACGGATAAAGAAGCGACAGGGGAACTCCCGATCAGCTATGCATTCAGGAAGATGGATCATGTAGCTCGCCCGATAGAGCCGGAGTTAAGTGGAGCTCATGGGAGCACACATTTACCGTACTAACAAATACATGCATGTCATTTGGGATAAGAGCATTTAGCAGTGCTGACAATGTAAACGGGCCAGGGAAACCTAGTCTGCTGTTATTTGACTTGTTAAAATGTTTATTCTTCGGTTGTATTTGCTAGAAGCCTTGTGAAACACATCCCCACTACCCAAAAGAGAAAGCAGATTCCGTTCTCATAGTTTTTGTCCAAGCAACAAGGCTACCTGGAAAGCACAGAGAGATTCAATAACTAGAATATATGTATGATCCTACCTATGGCTTGTTTGGGCTCCAGTGCAGAGGCCATCAAAGTGCCTAAGAGTTTAGAGACAGCAATGCGGACATCGTAGTTTGAGCCCTCAAATGCCCTGAAACAGAGTGAGGCCACGTTCTCCAGCTCTGTAGACCAGAGGAACACTGCCTCTCTCTGAAGCTCCAACAGGCACTGCCAACACAAACACAGCGATCCTCACTCTCCCCCTCCTCACATGCTGCGTGTCCAGAGTAACACAGGCACTACACTCACACCAGGGTGCTGCAACACCCACAGGCTGCTAGAATACCTTTGCGGCAGCACAGCGAACAGCTGTGGAACGGTCAGTGAGGCAGGCACGTGCGGCTTTGTAGACGTCTCTGTGACAGGGCGCTGCGCTCACTCCCAGACCCTTCAGAAGCTTCTCTATGCACAGCATGATCTCATAGCGCCCCTGAGACTGGCCACACACACACACACACACACACACACACACACACACACACACACACACACACACACACACACACACACACACACGCAAACACAGAGGTTTCCCATTGCACAACATTTCATCATTTTTGCTATAAGCTGCAAATTCAAGATAGAGACTTTGACATGGAACAGAACAAATGTGTGAAATGGCCCAGTTAAATTCTTACCTCTGCACTCTTCAAGGCTTTTAGAAGATTTGCCATCGTCTCTTTAAAGGAGTTGATAAGAAGACGGCCCAGCTGCTCGTACATGGCACCCAGACAGGCAACGGCGGCCCTATGAGGACAGACAGCTTCATGCATTAATACTATTAAATTTTATAGGCCTCATTAAGATGGAGTCTGCATTCTGAGCTGCATAACGCACTGCAAAAGGATGCAACATCCTCCTGCCTGCTCTTCCGTTTAGTCATTCATGTGTGTTTCTACAGTGACCAGGCAAGGACATGGAGGACAACAAATCTTGGCAAGGCAGTCAAAGTGTCACAGAAACCCATTTGCAGTGAGGCCTGCATGTCTGGGGCTGTGTGCAAAAGCAAGAACAGGGCTGAATTACGGTGGACTGCACTCACAGTCGAGTAGGAAGGAAGCTGGGCGAGTCGTCCTTGCTGCGGATGATGTCATTGCAGCGATCAACAGTGAGGGTGGAGGTGAAGGAGTCACCCATCCAATAGAGATGAGCCAAGCAGTGGGCCAGCAGCGACCGTGTGGACGCACCGGGGGAGGCCATCATAACGGCCGTCAGCTGCTCCACCAGCCGCTTCTGGTTCTGCTTCAAATCCACCTTAGATGCCAAAACACACACACACACACACACACACACACACACACACACACACACACACACTCCTCATTGAACAAATTATAATCCAGGAATCCACCATAATGTGGCATTACAGTTTCTAATCACGAAATCAGGAATGGTCAATCATCTAATAAAATTTAGGAAAAGAAAAGACACATTATGGAAATCAACCAGTGAACTGGAATAACATGACACTGAACTGAATTAGACTCATTCTAAAGCAATTTTAATCCACATGACCAAGCAAAAAAAGTTAGCAGATCTAATGTACTGGTGCCAAACAGAACCAGACAGTTGGCACAGAGAGACAGCTGGAACCATGAAGAGGGAACAAAGCAGACAGCATGTCAGGCCATTCTCTCCCTGTGTGTACATGTGCCCTAATTTGAAAGAGACTAGGCATCTCCACCCCACAGTAAGATCATTATCAACTCACCCGATCTATGGTGGGAAGCAGCTTCTTTAGGAAGCGTAGCCATTCAAACACAAACTCAGCCCTCTGATCCTCTCCCAGCTGGCTACATGCATCCTCGTTCAGCAGAAGGCTGTGGGCCTGTTCCATCCTACCGCCTGCTCAAGCTCTCCAGCAGACCCCAGACCAGCTGAGTCAATGCTCCTGGCACAGACTCTCACAGCATTGTACCTGAAACAGTCCAGCAGATGATGATGCCCACAGGGAAGATATGATGCTCCTCTTTTAGCAGACTATGCTTTTTGTGTGCATCTGCTAGATTTTATGCTACATCTGAGGACAAAAAGAATCAAAAGAATGCCAAAAATTCCTAATGTCCGGTTTACCATAAAATTCATAACGTACTACAAAGGGTCTTTACAGGCAGTAAAGGTTGCAGTTCCTTCTCTAACAGTTAACTACACTGTTAACTTATCTGACGCAATTATGAATAATGCAGCCGGCCAAGTGTGCTAGTTTCACTACTACAGCGTGAATATCCGTATGCAGAACACCAAGTTTTAACCCCCACTAGGCTCCGTGTCAATGAATTCACATGCCACACACACTGAAACGTCTCTCAAGGAAAGAAACCTCCCACACACTCCCGGCCAGCTCACTGCAAGATGATGAATCGCGAGTGAGGTTGGTCGACCGCTCATATAACCGCAGTTTTGCACCGACACTACAAACCCAATAATGTAATATTGTCACATTAGCTACTCAGCTACCATAGTCTATTGGTTGCTGGCTTCACCGGCTGGTCTTCAGGCTGTATAATTAACGCACATTACTACACAATAAACAACCTTATACAGATTTACATTAAGAACCAAACCCGGCTGGCTGATAAAGTATTAAACAACAAAATGTCACAGGAAACTGGTAAACAGGACACTGTTTAACGCCGATATCCAGATAAGTTATTTTGATACCTGTGCGGTTTGTGCCCTTAGACGCCCACACTGTAGTGTAGCTCGGTTGGCTCGCTAAAAAAAAAAGAAACAGAAAAGTTTTTAAGCAGAAGTCTAGAAGTTGTACTTTGCAGTTATACACTAGACTCAAAAGTAAGTGGTGGTCGGATATCCAGTTAGAAACAAAGTTGTGATGATGCACTGAGCCAACGTCCTGCTACCTTGCGTAGAACAGGCTAACTCGCTAGCCACCGTAGCCGAGTTTGATGGATCTGATTCAGGAGGAGTTAGCCAGCTAGCACCACAGGCTCCGCTGGGGGTTTTAATGAATAAAAAAGTGATTACTTCTCAGATGCAGCACTACAAAACGTACACCAATCGAGACGACTCTTCTTGTTAATGCAGCAAAGAGCACAAATGAACACAGTAGCTGTATATCCAGGGGGAAAGTGTATTTCAAACTGAGACCAGCACCGCGCAAAGAAAGCAGTTCAGGTCTACGACCACCAGGGGGAGATGTTCATGTAGAGTCATCCCGTGTGTGCTGCCTAAGAAACATCTTTGGGATAAATGAGTGCGTCCTTGAAACTTCGTCACCCTCTAGTAAATGACGTAATTGTGTCAGTGGATAAAAAAACCCCATACAATAATCTTTAAAATATGAATCCAGATTTATGTTCAGAAAACGATGACAGAATGCTAGGTTTTTACTTAAAGCCATAACAAACAAATAGGATAAAATACATGGGATAAGTTTAAAAAAACAATTAACATTGTAAAATAAGCAACTATTAATGCGTTTACAAAGAACAGATTAAAATGTAGTGTTAACTCTTTCCTCTCATATGTTGAGTCGCTCTCCACACTGCCCACCAACTGACTTTTCCCTACAAATACAACTCTACCATTATCGTTCATTTATTATTTATATATTGCTCTAATTGTTTTACCATATGTTTTAATTTCTGTTAGTATTGCCTTCTAACCTTGTCTGTTTGTGTTCTTATGTGTGGGGGGGTTCTTGTGTTTGTTTTATTTTCTTGTATGAACGCAAGATGGGGATATTACGTGGTTTATGTTTTATTTACATTTTGTTTGTTAATTTGGGAGAAAAGATAAAAATGTGAAGCAGGAGATGGATCTCACTGCCATTGTTTCTATTGAATTGTTTTGTGTTGTTTTATTGTTGTTCCTGCTTTGAAATAAATAAAATTATTTTTTTTAATGCAGTGTAAATCATTATGCCACCTGCATTGTTTTATGTGATAATGAGGCAGGTAGTTGACAAGTTTGCTTTTTAAATGACATGATACAGAAAAAAATGCCTTCACAATTTTTGTCATCCCTGGTAAACATGAGCAAAAGGGATTATATGAAATTCACTTTTACTGTATTAGCTTAATCTCACATCAGAAAGAATTAGAAAGATCTAACCTTTAAAGTAAATGCACTCTGAGAAATAAGGTTTGAAACAGATTCAAAAAGATGTGTGTCCTGAAAAAAATATTAAGTCAAAAAAGAAATGTCACTTGTAATGAACATAGCCTGAAGTCTTAAAATCTTCCAAACTCCAAATTTGCCTATAGTTACACTTCCTAGAAGTTGCAATTTTGCACTTGCTGTATTTTTTGGTTACTTTAAATTTAAAACATGGAAATGTGTAAGAACTGACATCAGTTTGATTTACGGGTCCAATATCTAATTCTCAGTGTAGATAATCACTGAAAATACTGGTCAAATTACAAGGTTCTGAGAGAATATGACTCTATTTTAAGATTATCAGACATGGATTTCAAAACATAAGTAGGAATTTGTATGGTTTGGCAAAGTTGTACAAATTGATTCTAGCAATGCAAAGGGTGGTGGGGGAATGAACAATCTTAGGAACAACTCATCTCACATTCTGGAAAAAGTCCTCAATGTGAAAACCACCCTACCAAAGATTAAATTAAAGGCAAAATGATCCCCAACCAAGAACCAGAAATAGCTTCATTTCAGACCTGACAAGAGTAGCAGCAGGAAATATACTCAGCATTTGGCAATTATATGCAACACACTCCAGGAAGTCACGATTGCATGAGATTCACAATCTAGTGTTAAAATGACAATGTGGGGACTACTTCTGTATTTAGAACGCTATGTCTGTGTAGTAGGACATATAGGACAAGGACCTAATGAAAACAGCCTTTGAGGAAAGGAACTCTACATTGCACTAAATACTGTCTAGCCTACAAAGGAAAGAAATTTCACCTTAACATAATTTGATTGCCTTTAGCTAATATTAGAACAATGAACAATAAACTGAACTGAAGAAAATATTAAATCTTACAATAAAGGCAGATTACATATTTGCTACAGCTCTACAAAGTATTTATTTTTTAAACAGGTGAAGATCAAATTTAACAGCAACA
Organism: Brachyhypopomus gauderio; assembly: GCF_052324685.1. Classification (NCBI taxonomy): domain Eukaryota; kingdom Metazoa; phylum Chordata; class Actinopteri; order Gymnotiformes; family Hypopomidae; genus Brachyhypopomus; species Brachyhypopomus gauderio. The sequence goes on from NC_135227.1 coordinate 12,086,533, forward strand.
AAGTGTCATTTCACAGACCAGTTTCTGTCAATAAAATCATTGGGGAAACCCAGACAGTACACTTTTCTGGTATATCCCATCTGGAACCCCTGAGAGTACACATTAGCATTATATTGAGTTTGTATTACAATTTCATCTCATTTATTTTTTATTAACATTATATCCAATGAAAGAAGCCTGAAAGGACAATGCTAAAAAGGTGTATGTAAAATATACTTTGAAATAAAATCACAAGGTCTATATCAAATGTCAAATATTCTCACCTTTCTAAAACACAGCAGACTTCTAGAAAGTTTCACTAAACAAATATTTACATGTGAAAGTGTTTAAAGATGGTCAGTAATTTTTATGTTTAAGGAGTAGGGACACTGAATCTACTCAGCACAAATACAAAAGGAAAATGAAAAAAATATCTTGGTTTGCTTTAAAAATACTGAAATAACAATATTTCCTTGGTGCACTGAATATGTAATGGATAACCTAGTCCAGATGTACAGGAATTTTGTTTCTATATCTGGGGGAAAAAAAAATCAGTATTCTTCCATGAAATAATCATCCTCCTCCTCCTCATCTTCATCTTTTGTAACTGGGACATCCTTGTCTGACAGCATGTTCCACACAACAAAGTTTTCATCTTCAGCTGTGTAAAGAGAAATACAATGATACTTTAATAGTCTAAGATTAATCTTAATACAATCATTTTCAGGATGTGCAATGTAACAGATATCGGACACATACTGTACGTCAGATATGTAGACAGATTAAAGAGATGCACATACCAACACATCTCTTCTTGGTTTTCCTCACTGATGCAACTGGTGTGAACTTTTCCTGTTCAAGAACAATGCACTATTAAACTCACCCAATTAAACGAAATGAAAAATAATTTTTTGTATTTCATTTTAAAATTACTTCAATTAAAAAATCAAATCCACACATACCTTTGGGGTGGCTATTCTGCCAGATTTACTTAGTTTTTTTACTTTTTGTAGTTGGTAAATATACTTGTCATTGTTGTTCCTTAAATAAAAAAATAAATTTTATATCAACATCCAACTTGGGTTAACATTTGTAATGAAGAGACTTGATAATTTTGACTAATTTGATATGTAGTCAAGAAAACCACAAGGTACAAATAAAATTAGTGTCTTGGTTTTACAATTAGGATTTTATTAAGAAGAAATAACCTGAAGCCGCCACCAATACTGCATTTTATTATGGCCATATAAATGATAGTGTAAGACCCAACCAAAGTTGGACCAACATTGGTATGAGAAAATCAAGGTTTGGTTCCAGTTTCAGTTTTATCATTCCCATGTACAATGAAAATCAGAGCACCAAGTGGTAAAGTTTGAAGTCTGTTGTTTAAGAGGTCTCACCTGTTATTTGAGCCCAGCATCCCTGGGGTAATGTGCAGACATTGAGGAGTTTTTACTGAAGAGAAGATGCTCGATGTAGGGGTCTGTGGGTTTTGGAGTTGGCTGAAGTCTGGCTCATCTCCATTTGTAGACCATACAGGCAGCTACAGAACACACCCAAACAAGACAGATAGATAGCATCTTTCAAGACTGTTCTTAGACAACACCCTTTAGATTCCAGACTAAAAGACATCAGGAAATCCTTAGTTTCATAGTCATTATTCTTTATCAAGGAACTAAAGGAGAACTTGAAAAGACTAAAACTGTGACGGTGCGCTCAGGGCGACGGACGAGGCACAGAGTTCAACGGTTCGCACAAACGTCACTTTTATTAACATTCAAATGAGCGCAGACGGCGCACATATAACACTTACACATTCAGTGTTGACGAACTCAAAGAAAGACGAGCACGGGACACTGCGCAAACGCACATTAAATAGACAGACCACATAATCTCCGATGACGAGACGAGCCACAGGTGAGACTGATGAACACGCTCGGACACAACCACACCCACAAAGATACAAAGACGCAGACGTCTAGACGTAGACGACAAACACACGCCCAAAGGGGAGGGGTCAGGGGCTGTACCGTGACAAAAACGCAGTTTAAATTGTTTAAAATCAGTACTGAGAGGGCCAGGCTGGATGCATTTACAGAAAATACTGAAATTTTAACTTTGTTGAATTGAGAGCATTTGTTTACTGCCATTCGTAATTCAGTAGATGAGAATACTATACTATTTCCTGAACTTGTCTCTGTGAAAAGTGAGACGTTGGCAACAAGCACTGAAAATTAACAATCTAAACTATTCCCCTTGATGAAAACCATCAGTTAATAGCTAATGGAGTTAGCCATTCTCTAACTCCTTATCAATGATATAATTGGGTTTCATTATCACCACTGTTTAAAATGATCTACAACCCAAAAAATATCTGACAGGATATGAAAGTGTCCTGTAATGAGAGCAAAGAGAAAGGCTAACAGATGGGGTAGTTGATAATGCTGCACAAAATATTGTTTTTTTCCCCCATAATTGCAGAATTGTCCTTAGGTTTAATATTGCAAATATTCACAATAATGCAAACTGGCCTCTTTTTTTTCTCCAGTGTGTCAAGTGTCATGACCAATCTGAGAAATTCCACAGGAGCCTGACATTGTGTTTAATCATGGTATTAACAAGATCCAATAAATATACATTATTTTGGTAAAAATAATGTCTCTCAGTTTAATCGCCTTACATTACTGATGTGTGTGTGTGTTTTTTAATGGATTTAATACATTTCATACTGCAGTCTCAATGCAGCTGTATTACACTGATCTAAATTATTATTTTTTATTAAAGTGCCCAAAAGGTACCTTTCTAACCACCCCCAATCAACACTGTTTAAAGTGTCCAATGTGCACTTCTAATGAAGTGGCTGTTGAGTGAATACTAATACACTAGATGAGCTATTGTGTCTCAGATGTGCATCATTGAAAAGCACAGCAGGTAAACTAACATTGGGAGTGTACTGAGAAAAGAAGCAATGTGTACTGGAACTGTACTGAGTTTTTTTTTTTGGTAAAAAGTAGTGGTGGGCCGTTAACGGGGGTCGTTAATTTGATACTCTTATCGGGCGATATAAAAATTATCGCCGTTAATCTATTCTTAAAGTTGGGTAGGGAACTGGGTCAAAATGGATAAGCAAACTACGATGACTTTCAACTTGATAGTTTAGCTCGGCTGTATTCCTAACCAAATTGCACAGTAGGGGCGAGAACGAGTTTTTAAACCTTTGAATTACAAATCGTACGTGTTTTTACATGGATGCAGCCACAAAGTCGCCAGGTTTGCTTCATAGAAAATTCATTTTTAGGAACGTAAAGTGTTACCGGAGCGGAGCTCGGAGCGGTCGTTTTCTGCATGGTCCTAGCTAGGGCTGGGTATCGATCCAAATTCCAAGAATCGATCCGATTCCGAAGATTAAGAATCGATTTATTTCGATTTAATCGATTCGATCCAATTCGGGTTTTAGTGTTATTAAAAATGTATTTGAGCTGTTTCCTGACTATGTACAAAAGCAACATGTTAAAACTAGTATTATATCGATATTAATCAGCAAATAGTTACTGGTAGTTGGTAGTTACTGATGGCTGGAAGACTGGTGAAAAGGGTCATCATAAATCTACCTTCAAGAAAGGTAATCCAGGACAATGAACAGAGGACATCTTTGAGGTGTCTATATCTGCAACAGTGGACTCCTACTGGGACACTAACCAGTGCATTATTATTATGATTGAAATAATTAAGAATTCACCCAAAAGCTGTTGCTACCAAATGCATTTTTATTTTAAAAGTGCTCACACTTAATAAACTGAAATTATAAAATGTAAACGTGTATTTTTCTTTAAAGTGCGAATATAAGAACCAGGGTTCATACACTTTTTTGACAATCAATTTCCATGACTTTTCCATGACTTTTCCATGACTTTGAGGCAAATTTTAATGACTATACATTCTCTAAACATATGTGTAGACATGAAAAATAAGAAATAATCCAGGCCAAAATTCCACAGTATATCATAAATTAATGACAAGCCACGTGGTTTAATTGAAAAAATAAACATTTACCGTATTTTCAATATCAATATAAACCGGAGTTACGACCTACTTTTTTTTTTATTTCGCGCGTGCACGGAGGAGCAGTGGCAGCACAGTGGAGTGTTGTGTACGATAAGCTGAGGCAGCACAGGCTCCACTGCAGCCCATCTCGGCAACACGATAGCTCTTTCTCGCGTTGTACGCACGAGGACATCGTTAGTTTTTTTTCTATACTGTGTTTACGATCAAAACGTATCTAAATCTTTTCAGTCTCTAACCCCATCGTTAACCGTGCACATTTTGCACGCCCCGTGTCCTTGTCTTTCACAAGCCATAGCTTGTATTTGTCCAACTGAAGCAGTCATTGTTTAATCGGCATTTACCAGCATTACGCTGATTTACATCAAAGTACAATCTACAGCTCCGCTTGGAGTCCGACGCTAACGCAGTGAACTAATGTGTGAAGTTACGTTAGCGGTCCGCACAATGAAAAAAAATGGCTATATTATATTTAATTTTTTCTTCCGGTTATCAGAACAACATACATTTATTGTGTCAAGCAAATTTCCATGACTTTTCCAAAACATTTGAGTATTTTTTATTTTTCCAAAACTTATCCAGGCCTGGAAATTGCTATTTTCAAATTCCATAACTTTTCCAGGTTTTTCATGACCGTACGAACCCTGAAGAACAGAACTGTCATGTTACGGTCCCCGACCCCTCCCTGTTGGGCGTGTGTTAACGTTGTCTGCGTCTACTCGTCTGCGTCGGTAGATCTCCGTGGGTGCGTCTTGTGATAATCCGTTTCACCCAGAGACCATACAGTCACTGGTCTCACCTGTGGCTCGTCTCGTCATCACGTGGGGTTTGTGTGGTTTGTCTATTTAATGTGCGTTCGCGCAGCGTCCTGTGCTCGTCGTTGTTTGAGTCACACATGTTCTATGTAAACGTGTTTTATGTGCGCTGTCTGCGCTTCAGTAAATGTAATAAACGTAACGATTTGGAAAGTGCAAAGGATTCTGTCTCGTCCATCGCCTTGCACCCAACGTTACAAGAACATTTTTAACTTTTTTAAACTGTAAAAACACTGGGTAAACTGTCAGTGACATGGACTAATTGTAAATAGTCACTGACACTGGATAAACTGTCCTTCTGCTTTTAGATTTCCGATTTGACTATCGTCGTTACCGTCACTGTCCGACGCCATGTTGTTTTACAGCTAGTTAGACCGAGTACGCCTGCGTGAATTCAGTGACGAGGCGGGGGTAAAAGTTCACAAAAAAATCGATCTTTGGACGTACGAATCGATTATCAGATCATCATATGCGAATCGATTCTGAATCGGAAAATCAATTTTTTCAACACGGGCCTAGTCCTAGCGCTAGATTCGTCGCTATTTAAACATTTATTTTTAACCGTTAAAACTACAGAGGACCAAAACTGACTTTTGAAAATTACGTCCGTGAGGTTAAATGTACTAAATGTTGGCTTACATTTCAAATATTATGTTTAGCTGAATAAACATGTTATTTAATGTAGTATGTAGGCTTACAAATTCATGTTTAACTGAATAAACCGTTGAACACGAGTAGCCTACATTTTATTGAGCATGTTTTTTTTCTTCTTCAAGTATCAAAGTAGAACAGCTTCCTCAAGCAGTCATTGATGCATTTTGGAAACAGGAGATGAGCCCCTGGTCACCCTCTGTATTAAGAAATCCTATCTCAAAAACTGACTTTTAGTCATTACTTTGAGCCATTTTAATATAGATTAATCTAGATTAATTTCAAGATTTCAGTGAGATTAATCTAGATTTAAAAAATTAATCTATGCCCACCCCTAGTAAAAAGGTAGCTGATGGTTCCTTCACCTTGATTTGCTTGTTGCGCATTGGCGTGGCAGTAAAAATGTCATCATGGTCATCTTTGGGCATGCCATCCAAAAACTCCCACATCTGTTTCTTCCTTTTCAGGGTCCCAACTTTGGCAGTAATCTGCACTGATTCCTTTTCTGTGAACAAAGCTCAGTTAATTTGAGTCTTATCAAGTTCAACAGCTCTAAAAACGATTAACGAGCGGTTTCTTTGAAAAACATTATACTGGAATATAGTAGCCTACATAACATTATCATGGAATTAAATAAATAAAAACAACACAGTAACAAAGGATTACTGGGTTCATCTGATTTTGCAAGCTTCCGATTTGGTCTTCGTCTTTCACGGGTCTGGTAACGTGCAGAGTACTGCTGTTGGCATTCCTCAGCTGTGCGGGTGCCCACTACCAAGGCCACGTGTGACCAGTAGCTACTCTGGTGCTTGGGTAATGAGTTCACGGCCCTGGAAGGAAAGACAAACGGCTCAGTGAGACAAATCCACCTGCTAATATGTTTTGCTGAGCAGGGCTTCTTGCTGATATTTACTTGGAGCATCTGTGTTTGTAAAGTCTGTAATATTACCACGGTGCCAACATATTATATATTCAAATTTAGCCTCAATAAAAAGCATTTCCATATGAAAGTCTACTTAGAGTTGTATATTTGTGATTTTGCCGAGTCCTCTATGTACAGCATATTGTTACATATGTATTTTCAGCCATTTTAATCCAGATCAAAGTGTGTCCCAGACATAAAGGAAAAACAAGCTTTCATCTTAAATCAAGACAGCAGAGCACTGGTTTTACTGACAGGTTCATACAGAACAAGATACCCTTTCCTTTCTCCATTAGCCTCTTTCGTATTACTGGTTATCCCAGTACAACACTGTGTCGGTGTGTGAGTAATGTGTAATCATCATATTGCATCTTAAGTAAATGATGCGTAGTTCAGTTTCAGTGGAAAGTGAAGAATGGCCTGTGTCGTAAACCCATGCAACAAGATTACTTTATACACCGGGTCATTCTTCAGAAAAATAACATCAAGACTACATCAAAGAACAACATTTACAGTACATAAAAATAAGAGCTTACTTGTTAAGGTTTTGCAGTTCTTTGTCTGACCAAGCTTCATTTTGTGCATCTTGTTCACTTCCGTTGCTTTTTCCAGTTTGTCCATTGCTAGTTTTGCTTTTCCTGGCAGCATTTGGCTTCTTGCCAGAGTTTTCTGGGAGAACAGGAGGAACATCATCCACCTTTATTGCTTTCCCAGTCTCAGTGCAATCTGAGGATGCCAGGTAATTAGTTACTCTTTCAGAAGCTCCTGGCACTTTTGTCCGTCTTGTTTTCCTCAGCACAGGTTTCATCATCTTGCTTTTCTCTTCGCCTGATGGCTCTGAATGGGAATTTTCAACATTATCTGAATTTAAGAGATGATTATTTTTCTGTTGAGTTTTTGTTTTTCTACAAGTTTTTACTGAATGTCTCTTATTTTTTTTTCTGTGTAAGCCGGAGTGCACCGTCTCAGAAAATTGTTTTGAATGTTCAGAATTTGTGTTGTCCGTTATCGTTCCATTCTTTGCAGAATGGGCTGAATTTGTCCTCTGTCTTGTTTTCTTGGACACAAATTGCGTCCTCTTGCTTGTCTCTCCTTCCACCAGTTCTGACGTGGTGCTCCCAACACTGTCTACATTCAAAGAGTAATTCTCATATTCCCTTGCACTCTTTCTTTGTCTGCAAGTATTTTTATCTAAATGTTGTGATTTATCTCGTTTGGAATGATAATCAGAGTCCTCTGTCTCTGAAGTAGAGATTTCAGGAGGAACTTGTTTATGTCTGGGGTCCACAGACCCTCGTGTTCTATATCCTTTCAGAGGTTCTGGAGATGTGAATAAGTTATTTGAATGTTCTCTGTTCTGGACCTTGGAATACTTGCGTGAACAACTGGCATCAGAGTCAGAACATGGGGCAAAAACTTGCTCCTTCTGAAGTACTCTCTGTTGGGGCTTCTGTTTGCGCCCGATTCTCCGGATGCTCTGTAATGGGCCCTGTAATGCAGTGTCTGGTGCACAAGCACCTGGACTGAACGTTGTGATCTCAGACTCGGAGCCAGTTGAAGTTCTCGCTATAGAATATGCCCGACCTCTCCTCAAGCACATTCTCTCAGATTGTGTCTGTTGAGAACAAGTCTGTCTAGCTGCATGGTCTGAGTCTGAGCTGGAAGCAGTGGGCTGAGATTTATTCTGGGAAGCAGTTTCTGAGACTTCAGTTTGCTGAAGCCTTCTTTCAGATGGCTTGTACTGTTTGACACGTCGCCTTGGTGCCAACATGTCATCATCACTGACATTCGGCATTCCTGTAACACACAGAAGATAATCAAGCAAAATCTGCCATGCAAAAAAATAAACAAAAACACAAAAGAAAGATAAGTGTTATGTAAGCCTCACCTTTGGACACACCTTCTTGGTCTTTTGGAAGTTTTAGTGGTTTTATAATTACCACTGGTTTTGCTCTAGGCTGTAAAAGGATAAATTTAAAAAAAATTGAAAATGTGCAACAAACTCATAATTTAACAAAACCCTCCAGACAAGGATGAACAATAAATTTCACCAGATTTGATTACCGTGATTAAAATGGAGGTTGATGCATAATTCTCATGAACAGTAACATTCATATCTGAATCTATTGTGATCCTCCCTCCTCTCCAGTACTCCAGAGGAGGTTTGATAAGTCGGCCACTGCGGGAAACTGGAGTGACACTGGCAGCTGGGCTAACCGAAGCTGTAAATAAACTAGATTAAGAATATTTGCCTTGACTGAGCCAAAATGTTGTACTTTGCTAAATTCATCATGTTGGACACACACATACACACACACACACACATGCACACACGCAAAAACTCTGTACATACATGTGATGGAAAAGGGAGACATGTTTATTTAAGAGACTTTACATAATAAAATGTCAAGTACATGAAATGCTAGCTTTTTAAACTTATCTGAATGTCAATCAGAAGACTCACAGTTTCTAGTGTCCTTACGATGTTTAGAGAGCATTTCTTTTGTTGACCCCCTTTTTTGCAGTTGACAAGATTCAGAGTTGCTCTTTTTTCGTCTCTCATCAGATCTGAAATTAATATATTAGTCTTTGTTTGAGCAGTTATTTTACAGCAGACAAGGTTTACCCAAAGCTCACCCCACAAAATCATAGAAAATGTACCTTCTACCGTTATCCAGAAATTTATTCAGGTACTCCTTCCACATTTCAGGAAACCCAAAAAGGAACTTCTTCAAAAACCATGAAGGAAAAGCTGAGAAATAAAATAGCAAACACCAAAACATCAAAGTTAGGGTTAAAAATGAAATAAGATAAAATAAACGTTTATTATAAAGTTTATTATAAAATAAACTATGAAATAAAATAAAATCAGACTTAGAATTTACAAAGTAAATAAATAAATAGGGGGGGAAGGACCTGATTTTTGGTAGTGAGACATCCTTCCAACAAGAACGTAGATCCTGCCACTTGCAGTCTTAACTTGATTACTTGAAACTCGTTCTGTAATGCAGCTACTGTGCCAAGGTACATTGTTGTCTCTAAAGAAACAATGCAAACAGTGTGAGAAAATTCAGCTGGTTACAATGAGTTTCCTCAGCTTTATTCATAAAGCTGAACACAACATAGATTAAGCCAAAAACAATCTCTTCTACTTGCAATTCCTTTAATTGGCATGGATGAATTAATCAAATGTCAATATCAAAAATAAAATTGTCACAAACTATTTTAACTAAAAGTATCCATTTAATGTGAAAAATAGATAACACTACACAGGCCAAAAGAACATTTCTGTCAACGCACTACTGCTTTTTATAGTAAAGTAGCACGGGATTAGCAAACTTACATACGAATTCCATCAACCACAAGGTCCTTGACGTGTAGCTTTAAGAGCCAATCTTTTAAATGAATCTCATTTACCTAAAAAAAGAACAAAACAATTAATTGTGCAGATCAATTATCAAATACATGGGAAACAAGCATAATTAATGTTTCTCAGGACATTTAATAAAGTTGGAAAAGCAGGCCTTATTCTGATTACATTAAAGGCAAATATCAAACGCAAGCCTGCTCTTAAAGCCAGCGCCTCTGGTTAGCTGCAAACTTTCAAAAAGACATAAAAATGCTGAATGAATCTTTTTTTCCCCTCAAAATTTTTTTTCTACATTTTCATATGTAGGTCCACACAGTGTCATCACATATTAGCAGGACACTGAACCTGCTCTTCTGGATCCAACTTCTGGAACGTGCATTTTTGTCACAACCAACAAGCTTTACTTTTTAAACATGTAACATTTATAATATCATATTAGTGGAAAAGTGGAAAGACAGAAAATGGTTAATAACTTGCACATCTTAAAAGGCAGTAAGCAGACAAATCTGAAAAAGTATCAGTGCTCTTACATTGGTTGTTCTGTGCTGAAAGTCATCCATTTCTTTTGTCTGCTGCTTGGACTTAAATATCGCTATTTGCTTTTGAGGGATTGAGATGCGAGGAGACAGCTGCAGGAGAGAATCGTCCAACACGTGCGGGGCCTTAAGGGGCTGGTCTAAGCCATCTTGATGGTTATTGGCTGTATGCTGTGGCCTTCGTTTCACTGTCTGACTGTGAGCAGCCACACCCAAGTTTACATCCCTGCAAGACTCCTCATCAGTTCCACCTTCTAAAGCATCACTACTGCTCATGACATCAAACAAACCACAGTGACCTGTAACAAGAGAGGAAAAACTTGAGTAGGGACGGTTGCAGTTTGTGTCAGTTCTCATCTACATAGTTCAAACAATAATAATAAGGTTGGAAAAACAATCACCTCTGGTTCGAACACGCTGTGAATTCTGGACACAATGCATTTGTTCTGACAGTTCAATTTGAGCAAGAGTCTCCTCAGAAGGTAAGCGCTCCAGCAAAACATAAGGCTCTGGATGACAGACACAGACACAGACACACACACAGACACACAAGCTAACATTTATTTGCTGATGTCAAATTATTTATGTAAACCTCTGTTTAGTTAGGTAAATACTTATGTATTATGTAAAAGTCTCAAATCAAGTACAACAAACCATGAGTCATGAGTGAGAATATCAACTGTAACTTGACTATAAGGATATCAATGTGCATGGTAAGACAATTCTAATCTGAAATGTTCAATATCTCAAAAAATCTGAAATGCCTCATAAATGAAAACACCAATTTATATGCAAACAGATTTAAAGGATATCTAAGGTAGCATAGAAAGGAAGCATATAGTCAAACATTTAATTTATGCCAACATGTTTAGCTGGGAAATGGTTCAAAAGAACTGTATGTATATTTATTTTATGCTCAGAAACCACAGATAACCATGCAGAACCAAAAACACTATGTAATACATATGACAGCCTTTTAAATAATACTTATTTCTAGGTTATAATCATGAATTACTTATACCTACCTTTGGTTATAAAACTGGAATTACTGACAGGATCCACCTGCCACCTCTTTTGTCTTGCTTTCTTCATTTGTTCAAGCAGGTCCTGAGGGTGCATCTGCTCCAGCAAAATAACGGGCCCTGAGAAAAGCAACAACAAAGAAAATTATTCCCACTTCAACCCATTTGCCCAATGAATAAACACCAGCAGATTGAAACTCATCTTGAATAAGAATGACCTATAACGAACCATATAATGAATTAGCATAACATTTACTTGCTGTCTCCCCATCATTGATTGTGGGAGGACTTGAAGTTGATGACAGATCGTCCACTTGAGATATTGTCTTTGGGGACTTTGGAGGTGACAATGTCAATACGCACGTTTCTTGTCCTTCCTGCATACCATTGTCAAAATGTGACTGCGGCACCTTTGTGCTCAAGTCCCTCTTCCCCATGTGTCCGTTTATGGAATATTGTGGGTCATCCCTGTGGTCCTCAAGGTTTTGTCGCTGAACTTTTGCTTTCAACCTGGCAAAGACCTTTGCTGGTGTGTTGGTATCCCGATTTGGTGACAGGACTGATGATGGTTGGTATTCTGTCATGTTTATGCTGCTGAGCTCACAGGGGATGGCTGGTGTGCTGTTCCATGCATGCTGCACAGTTGAATTCATCACCAAGGCACCCTCGTGTCTAGTTCTTCTGTTGGGTTGTGCAGCCATTTTGGATGGTGGGAATATAACCATATCATGATTTGTCTTTCCTGTCTGTTTCAGGGGAGTGCCAGAGTGAACTTCAAGGTGTGGAACCGTGTGATATTTTGCTGGTGTATGATACATTTTATAGCCCTACTGATTTAGTCCTTTGATTCACCTGGAACGTCTAGATTGATGGCTGAACAGGAAATATGCAGAATGATCAGTTAATTGTAGTCTCCATTTTTTTAATACCCACATTAAGCCCTAATAAGAGATAAACTAGAGCGCCAACTTAGCAATGGCACACGCCTAAATACATGCCTAAACACTGAACACAAAAATAAGCAGTTCGCGTGATTTGTAAAACGTTCAGTCGTTTTGTAACTAAATGTCTTTTGCGTGCTAACTTCATTGCGTTTGTAGCTAGCTAACTATCGTACCGAACTATTTGAGATGATATAAAGCGTTAAAGAACCGCCGACTTGATTACTCAAGCTGGTTATGCAGGGTAAGCTTTGTTGCCAAAATGTTAGCCTAGCTTAGCTTGCTGGACTAGCTTTAACGCATCGAAGCAGCTAATTAATTAGAAGAGAACAAAACTTATTGTCATGAAAATTTTATTATTACTAAATATATTATCACTACAAAGCAAACCATGCAGCTAATGAAAGTTTGGGGGGGGGGGGATTCTGCAAAATTGTGTGGGTCCAGCTTGATAGAAAATCAAACTTACCGACCATGGTAGCGAGCGGTTCTTTTGAATCTCCCTATCAAGCTAACGTTTAACTGTCGCGGGGTGATGACGTGGTCCGCGGGCGCCTAAACCAACCCCACGAGGAAGGAAGTCTGCCTCATGTTTGGACTTCACTTGTTGTTAGTTAAATGGCTCACTAAGTGCAGCGAGCGATGATCACATTTTAAAATGTGATAGAAATGTGAAACGTTAAAGAAAACTAATCATGCTATTTTTTAGCCAATTGCTAAGGCTTTAGATTATGGCAGCGACTGGACTACCCGAAGAAGTATGGATTCATGTGTTTAAATTCTTGTCCTCAGGTGACAAATTCAGCATTCGCTCTAGTTGCAGATTTTTTAAGAGACTGATAGACCACCCCACCATGTGGAAAAACACTACAGTGTCCCTGGAAAAAATCACCGCATATAATTCTCATTTCTGGAGAACTCTTCGCATCAGGAGGATTAACTCGATTGTGGTGTTGAAGGCAGATGTGAAGGAGTGGACACTGCTTGCGTCTCGGCTGCCCGGGCTCGTTTCACTAACTATAGATCTGTGCTGTGATGCTAAAGCGTTTGAGACGTTCAACAGTTTTAAAAACCTTAAGCGGCTCTTCATTCGTCGATGCCAGTGTCCAAATCTAACAAGCTCAGTAGCATTAGTGCGGCAGCTGTCGCATCTCGGTTTGTGTGAGGTGCGTTGCGCTTCAAAATCCGACATTATTAATGCTGTGTGCCACCTCACCAATCTAACGTCCCTTTGCTACCATGAGAGCAGTAAACCTGTCCTTAAGGAGGATCTTTACAGCATATTCCGATGCCTGCCAAACTTGAAACATCTTTCATTAAAGATGGGATCAAATCAAGTCCCCCTTCCTGACGATTGTTTCCGTCCTTCTCAAGTAAAAAATGTGTCAGGTAAGTATGACTTTTAAAAAGACGTTTTATGTAATGTTGTTTTAATATAATTGTATTTTTTCAGCATTGGTCATTAGTGACTGTGTACTCTGACTTCCTCTAACTGCAGAAGATGCAAAGTGTGGAAAAGTGAGCCTTAATAGCCTGGAGCTGCTGAACTATATGGATCCCATTCTCTCGTCCGGGGCCCTGAGGGGTTTTTCCTCCCTGAGAAGCCTGACGGTGCAGTATAGATGCCCTGCTGAGGATTCTAGCATGTGCAACCTCAAAACATGGCTCGCAACACTCCCAGACATCTCAGACCTCAGCATTTCTTGTGTGTATAACCAATCATTTTAATCTATATATAAATGTTTTTCTGATCATCTACCTCCCTGGAAAAGTTATAGTAAGATGCCATAGCCTATATGTTAAAATAATACAGTAGGCCTATAGCACTTTCTTTACCATTTACAAAGTGCTTTACATAGAAGGATAACAAAGTTTATTCCATCCAGAGATCTATAATCTCAGCAAGGTTTTTGCAAAAAAATTAAAAAATATAATAATGTAAGGTAAATATGATTAATTAACCAAATTCCTAAATAAAAAAAATATATGATGAAAATTAAGTAATTAAATGAATGAATAAAGTAAAAGACAGTTAATACAAATCCATTGAGTGAAATCAAAGTGAAAGCAACATTTTTAAAAAGCATCTTAATAAAAGGCCTTACAGAGTAAGAAGGTCTTAACTTTCTTCTTGAAAGCTTTGTCAGGGGTCCTCGTTTTGTCTTGAAGAGAATTACAGAGTTTGAGGCCATGGCTGCTAAAGGCAGCTCCTGATCCCTTTAGTTAGACCCAGAGCCGTAGGTTAGACCATGTTTGTGTCAGATAGGGTTGCAACGGTATGAGATTTTCACGGTATGATAACCGTCTCAGAAAATCCCGCGGTATCACGGTTATCACAGTTAGTTTGTATATTATTAAAAGATACACTGACCCTTAAAGAAATTACAAGTTTTTTTTTGTTCAATTAACTATTTATTGTAGAAACCTGGAACTATTGTATACAAAATGTGTCCTTTAAAAAATAAGCTGTACACATGTTTATATAAATACTGCAAAATTAGAGAAACCTAAATCATGGATTTCAGTACAATTATTTAAGTTGAAATGATTTAATATCTGATAAACTCAGCCGGGGTCACTGTCTGATCAACAACTGTTGTAAACGTCCGTTGTACTGCCAAGTTAGAATATAACCAGATACTGCAGAAAGAGAGGATTTATTTCTGACATGATCCTCACAATAGAGATTTCTATTTTAAGGTTTTCACACCAAGTCTGGTTTTAACACATCAAAAACAGGCACGTTAGAATTTGAAAATGAACGCATGTAAATTAATGGCGTCTTTCACATCCAGTGAAAGCAAGGACCTTAAAAAACTAGGTTTATACTTTCACTAGTGACCGTAGCGCGCGACTCCGCACAGTTATTTTGTATTACGTTAACAAATACGAGTCTCTTGTAATTCCAGGACGAAACATGAGAGAACGTGAAGACGTGAAGATTGGGCGTTTTGGAAATAAACAACCATTAAATAATGTGATGAAAAAGCGAATTATTTGGAGTATATGTATAAATATTTAACTTGATTAAGTTTAAGGTGCTGGGAAATATTGAAACGGACCTTTAAAGTTACGTACAAGTACTTTAATTCCACCTTATAAAGGTGTATGAAACCAGTCTTTTTTCTTGTTAAAAAATTTGTTAAGTCTGATGCACTTTCTGCCATTCTCACCGCTGTGTGCTGAGTAGCTGAACCGGAGCGGAGTTGTGCATGCACGGGTCAGTTTCTCCGCTGGCTTGCTTTTTACCGGTAATAAGCAAACACACACGGTATGATAACCGTGCATTTTAATACCGTGGTATACCGTGAAACCGGTTACCGCTGCAACCCTAGTGTCAGATTGTGTGTGGGCCCTAGAAGATGCACGTGTAGTTATCAAACTACTGAGGACAATGTAAACTTTAACATAAGCAGTAGTATTTTAATATAAATTCTGAGAAACAAAGGTAGCCAGTACAACTCTTCAAGGATGGATATAATATGATCTTTCATCTTTGTGTGTGCTAGAACTCTGGTCACTCTGCTCTGAACCTTCTGTAGTCATGAGATGGTTTTCTTGGGGAGACCTGCAAGCAGTGCATTACAGAAGCCCAGACAAGACTATATGAATGCATGTAGGAGGTCAGTTGCTGGGACCTTGGCTATGATACAAAAATGATAGCAATATCTAACATGGCATTTAAAACCAATGACAGTCAAATTTGAATTTTTTACTTAATCGATCAGGACTTCAGATAAGGTTTTGTTAACCATGCTACAATTCTTCATTACCCATACAACCGCTGCTCTGGATATTCCTGTGTGGCAGGCAATTCTCAGCTCAGAAGAGAAACACTCGATACACTCCGATAGCTATGCAGTGCACAATGCACTCATACCAGAGCACTAGGTACTACCATGCCATTACCAGGCTTGTTAAATATGCTCAAGCTTCCAAATAATATTACATCTTTAATTGATGGATTGAAACTAAAAAGTGTCCAGATACTAGTGAGAGTATGTACTTCTAATATGTAATGCATACATTTCTAATAAATAATGAGTATAGACATGTACAAACTACAGTAATACTCTTGTGGCTGCTGCACTATTAACACCACAAATTAAATTCTGTCACTGTCGGTATCTCAACTCTGCATTTCCAAGTCAATACCAATCAAAAAAATGTTGAGATGACTGTATTAAAACCAGGAAAATGGATTCACTTTTAAATAAGTTTTTTTTTTCTTGATCACATCTATTTGGATTTTTGTAATAAATGAGCTTGCGGAATAAGTTATTGACATAAGACGGCAGCTATGTCCTCTTGTCCTCTTTTTTGATTGACCATTTCATTTGTCTGTGTGTTCCAGTGGGCTATCACCTTGGTGCCTATGCTAACTGGGTTCCTGTGACCGTGCGTAGCCTCTCCCTTCGAGGAGTGGTGGCGGATCTGAAGGCTTTGAGGAAGATGGCACGACGAGTGCCAGATCTCTCGGACTTCCACTTGGACCTGTGCTGCCATGAAAGGCCCAGCCTCATAGCTGAACTCCCCCAGCTCTTCCCCAAACTGCAGAGCCTGAAAATGAGGTCAGAGTTTCTGTTTTTGGCCACAGCTAAAATAGCTTAAACTGTCTTATGCATTATGTAACAGCTTTTTAATGCTTGTTTTCTTTTAGACACCGCAATGTTCCTGAAAAAGAGATTCTAGGACTTGCACAATTGTCCTGTCTTAAGCGCTTGGAGGTTCTGGATCCCCTCGTGGGACCCAATTCTTTGTTAACACACCTCACTCACAAACTGCACATCCAAACCAACTACAGAATCCATGTGATTCATTCCTCAGGTCCAAATGACCAAAATGGCTGTCTTTGTACATTTCACTGCTAAATATTTTAGTATGTACATAAATCCTGAACAATGAATTCTTAGTCATATTCTTCAGAAAAAAATGTCAATAATAGTGCACACTATTTGCCCCTTAAACCTAACTGTCAATACTGCAAACCTGCACTAGGTGCCACTGTACACACACCAACAGAACTGTGACATAAGTATGACAGCAGCAGCATTGCTTCATTCAGGAAGTTGACAAAGTAGTTTGAGACCTGGAGGGGGTGGTATTCATTAGATTTCAGTTCAGTTTATATGTGTATATGAATACACATATAAACTGAAACAAGGTACAGACCACCAAAGACCAAGCCAAAGGCTATAGGACCAAGAACGGGTCACGTGGGGGCATAGGTTCACACAAACTATTTGAGTTGTCAGCTGGCATTGCAGAAAAGATGGATTTTGGAGAATGTATGAATAAAACCTTTTGTCTTTTGATTTTAACATGCAACTAAATATTTTATGTCTGAAGGGCCGCAGCTGAAGTTAAAACTAAATCGGTAACTTTATTAGCAGTCATAAAATGTGTCTTCTGATGTGAATATGCTTCTGATTTACTGAAGTTGTCATCAGTAAGATTTCAGGCTTCAGTGCACATCATTTTGATATGAAGAGAAATCATGGAATGGAAAATGAGCTGACAAAATACTGCCAGTGATTTAATGTTTTTAAGCCTTCTGAAAACACTTATGATAATACAGTACCAATAAACAAGTAGGAAAAACAAAGTTACAAATGTCATTATGTAATCTTAACAAAAATATAAAATTAATGGCTGGGGCCTTAATCCTGTTCAAGGTTATATAGTAGTCTCCGTTGAACTAGGCTGTTTATAGAATTTTATGATTTATTGAAGCTGAGAGAAATCTTAGCCAAGGTCAGAACATTCATCAAAACAGAAGGGACAAGGGCAACATACTTTTTTCTGATTTTGTTACATATGAGAAAAAATGCTAGTAACCATGTGGAGATATTTTACAATGTGCTTATACTTCAAATATCTGCAGAAAACCCTAGTGAGAATGGTTTCCAAGTGGATATAATTTGGCGTAAATTAAAAAAACAACGAAATGATCTAAAAATTACAATTCTGCAATATGATAGTATTATTCTGTGAGCAGCACATTATTGTTTGAAGCAGTGATACTGAAACACTTAATTGATAGAGTAAGAACCATTGAGGATGAGCTTTTGTGCCAGAAGTGAAAATGAATGGAAAGTGCTCTTTACTCAAAGGAGCTCTACAGAGAGCATTTATAAGAATTACTCCTCAGACATCCCACCCTCAATGCCTTTCTTCTTTTCTGCTTGTGGGGGCAATTTTATTGGCTTTTTTACTGTCTTTTTCTTTTCAACCAGGTTTTGAATGCATCATGTTCTAAAACGAATATCTTAAGTGAGAAACCTGTCCATAGTTTGCCTTCATAATAAGCATTATCCCATCTATAAAACAGTATTATATACAACTGTATAGCAAGATTTTATAATATGCACCATCCCAACTGTAAAGCAGGACTTTATAATGAGCACCATCACGGCTGTAAAGCAGTACTTTATAATGAGCACCATCACAGCTGTAAAGCAAGATTTTATAATATGCACCCTCCCAACTGTAAAGCAGGACTTTATAATGAACACCATCACGGCTGTAAAGCAGGACTTTATAATGAGCACCATCCCATCTATAAAACAGCATTTGTAATTGAGCATGACCTCAATTGTAAAGCAAGACTTTGTAATGAGCCCCACTGAGACTGTAAAGCAGTATTTTATAATTAGGCATTAGGGAGGACTGAAGGATTACTAACTGATCGATTCATGAATTAAAACAATACTGCTACACTCCATAAAGCAAGAAGCTGAAGCAGAAAGTATTGTTTCTAATGAATTAAATGGCAAAATAAAAAAATTATAAGAGGTAGATCAAAGGATGCTTCAGCTACACACTAAGCTTGGGAAATGTGAAGGTGTAATCTAGAAAATTGAAGCATTTGTATTTCACTGAATGGTATTTACATCAAACAGGTGAGCTGAAAAAATATTCATGTGAGCTCAAGCAGCAAAAATAAAGACAATTTATTTATTTTGACATAACCCATTTTAGAATTGCCATTATTTATCCAGGATCTGATTATAATTTCCAGCTTCTAGTCATTTAGCAATTTCTTGACTATTGTATCCAACCCCCTTAGTTTGTGCTTTGATTTATGCATGAAGATAATGAATGGAGTTCTGACTCCTCCATAACCACTACCTTACATGAAAATCACAGTCAATTTACCACTGATACATTTCATTTTGTCCTACAAATGTCAGGAATGCCTCCTGCATCTCTGATGCTAAATGACAATAAATGACACATGTAAGCTCCTATTGTTTCTTTAGCAGGTTTTGCAATTCAGTTGAGCATTTGACTTTTTGATTGACAGATCTCAGACAGTGAAGATGAGCAAGTAACCCTCTGAATGCTTAGAGCATCACGGGGCTACACTACACTACTACACTTCTTTGCAGTCATGGCCTGGTGGTAGGGAACTGGTCTTGTGACTGGATGGTCGTGGGTTCGGCCATGACTGAGGTGCCCTTGAGCAAGGCACCTAACCCCAACTGCTCCCCGGGCGCCGGGCTGGGGCTGCCCACTGCTCTGGGCACGTGTGATCCCTAGTAATCACTAGTATGTGTGTGTGTTCTAACTGCACAGATGGGTAAAAAGTTGAGGACAAATTTAGATTGCAGTGAACAATCACAATTGACAAAAAATATATATATGGCACATTATTACTCCCTCAGCCAAAGTTTATATACTGTGTTTAGATCTAACTGCAACATCAAGTTATCAGATAACACCACCACTTTACTCTCCACAAGTTACTTGTGATGAAAAACCCAGGAGGTCATTGCTGACTTCAGCCAAACCAGCAGCTACAGAACCCTGCATATCCATCTGTCATACTCCCTGAATTGATCCCTCAATACTAGCTGTGTCTTCCAGAGAAGACAGAATGACTGGTAAACTTTAACCACTGTGCCACTGAGAACATCCTGACAGTATGCATCATCATGAAGTTTGACAACCTAAGTGCCCAGGACCTCACACTCCTACACTGAATGGAACTGCATGAAGAATCATTGGTGCTAACCTTCCACAGGTCCAACCTGTACACTCGACCTAGTGTCAGATGAAAGCTCACCATGTCACAATGGACGCCATTCTAGACTCCTTCAGCCAACTTCTAGAGCACCAGACAGCTCACCAGCTGTCTTAAAGCTTTTCCATACAGGCCATCAGGATTCTTAACACTGACAGTTGTGTTTCATATGCCTTGGTATAATGTTCCAAACAGATCTACTTCTAAAGTGCTTTCTACTCATAGACTGCAGCATAGCCAATACGTTAGAGTCCAAGATGCCACTGA
The DNA here is from genome assembly GCF_052324685.1 of Brachyhypopomus gauderio. Classification (NCBI taxonomy): domain Eukaryota; kingdom Metazoa; phylum Chordata; class Actinopteri; order Gymnotiformes; family Hypopomidae; genus Brachyhypopomus; species Brachyhypopomus gauderio. The sequence goes on from NC_135227.1 coordinate 12,107,124, forward strand.
AGTAGGATACTGCTAAATACAGGAGTCAGTGCAGATACATAGAAAGAATTACAAAATGAGCACATGTGCAATACTGAACAATAATACAATGTAATGCAATACAATTCTTCCATAAGAGCAAGATTAGTGCTCATTTAAAATAAGTCACATGAGTCTTCAGTCTGTATTTGAAGATAACAAAGGACTCTGCTGTTCATTTTCCACCATCTGGGAGCAAGGACAGAGAGGAGTCTTGATGCATGTCTTCCATGAGAATTGAGGTTCAAAGTACAAATCAAACTTTGACCACTGCCATCGAATAGGCTGGTCTATATTGTATTGTAATATATAGAACAATACAGTATTATTCCAATTGGGAAATTGAATTTCTGCATTTTATCCGTCCACGGTACACTTCAACCATGAATACTGGGGGATGAAAAAGCACCAGTCTCGGGTATAGAACATCAACCAAAGCCCACTTCTCTAACTTTTATTCTGCCCCATGGACTAAAGTATCATCTCCATTCTTTCATATCTGTATTGTAGATAATTTGTATATATGTACATACAAAATATCTACAATTTATTTATTTAAATTTATTCAGTATTATACTGTACTTGATTGTGTTCTATATTCACATATTTTGTTTCATATGTAGGTTATGAAATAATAGCAATACATTTTGAATTTTATTATTATACAAATGATGTACAAATAAATTATATCATTCAGTTCATTTTATCTATTTATTAATGTACTTTAACACTCCCCTTCCCCACCACACCTTCATTACATTCTGTTGGCTGGTTTGACATAAAAATGATGTATTTACTTTTCTGTATTGTACTTGCTGCATCATGAGTTTCACATCAGAATAAAGCAACTTGAACCTTAACCTACATGTATAATAGCACACCGATCATGCAGTCTAAACAATTAAACAATTTTATTTAAATAAAAATATTTATTTACCAAATAAATATGATCAACAACATAATTTAGCTTTAGGACTAAACAAGGGTGAGTTTCCCAAAACGTTCTTAGCGCTAAATACTTCGTAACCTCGTTCTTACGTACGAGGTTAAGAAGTACTTAGCGCTAAGAACGTTTTGGGAAACTCACCCCAAGTCTGTATTTCTTTAAAGGACCATGCATTTTCTTCTAAACCAAACATAGCCTAATACAAAACAGTCTTTATAATTCCAAGGTTCCTTCGGCAAGTAAATTATATTTTATATTTTTGTTTAGATTTGCATTCTACTTTTGTTCTATGATGTGATCTTCCAGATGTTCACGTTTCACATTCAGTGTTCACATTTTATAACTTACATCACAGAGGCAAGACCTTCATTATGTTTGTTTTAATACTGTTTAATGGCAGTGTAGGAAATACAATAATGTCCATAACAAAGCATAGCCTATGCCCTTGGAATTCAGTGATATTACATGGACAAAATTAGTATGCATATTTCATTTCATTTTCTTGGATAGTACGATTATGTACTCAACCACAGAAAATCATTTCTCATTTTTAAGATGTAAGTGCCTACAGGGCCATTCTAATGTGAGTAAATAGCTTCTCTATTCTTATCGGAAAGCAATTTGTTCTTGAGAGACAGTAAAAATCTGAGCAGTCTATCATTATGAAATGCTTGTCCTGATATTCTGACTTGGGTTATGAGAATGCACTCTGAGATATACACTCAAGGAGGTATCTCGCCAGTTCAAGGAAGCAGTGTGTAGTGTGTGGATACAATAAAGTATGTTGTTACAACCAAAACAAAGGTGAAAACACACCAGTAACTGTCCTACTGTGGCAAATGTTTGACTACTGTGATGGAGGTGGAATGGTCTCAGTGAAACAAAGATACCTTTTTATGGATGCTTCAACAAATGGGTTGAAGAGGACTGATGAATAACATGGTAATTCATGAAGCATTATTTTACAGTGCTATCTGTATGCTTTTTTTCTTCTGGGGTGCAGATGTTTTGTGCTGATAAGAGGAACTGCCAGTTTAGCTGGAGTAATGAAAGGAGGTGAGATAAGAGGACTGGCTGAAGAGAGAAAGGGAGTGAGAAGTGGCGCCTCAGTCCTTGGGCAGCAGTGCTAGTGTCACAGTATGGAGACAGAAAATGAGTAAGCATGTCATACCCAAGATTAATCATCCACTAAAATAACAGTATGAGACATAGACTTTTAGATGTAGTCTATGGTATGAATGGAACTGTGCCGCAAGAAAAAGAAACAATTGTAGCTTTGAGCTTCATACTCCAGTTAGAACGCAAGTGGATAATAAACACTCTAGATCCTAAAGATAGTACAGATTTTACAGAATTAAAATGTTTCAGAAAATTTCAGATATAAAACGATTACGTTATAATGACATATTCATGTTTGGTACTAAACTTTCGCTCCGGCTCGCCACCATATTGTCAATGCGTCAGGACTACGTCATGCGGTAGAAAAGCATATTACGTGTAGCGGTAATAAACGTGAAATATGTGACGTGGGCGCTATGCACCCATTGCCAACTATGCAAACTCCCAGAAAGCCGTAAAACAATTGTAAAAATAAAACTTTTTGTTTAATGTTGTAAAAATATACACGGTTTTGGACTCTTTTCATTTCAAACTTTGTTTGGTCAAGTAGCATATATTCAAACTATATGTTAATATGCCAAGAATTGATGGAAAATACATTATAATGTTCAAATACCCTCGTTGTGTGGCTTTTTAAGAAGTATCTTATTGCCTGATTTATTGTATTTGTTTGTATTTTTACTGGGGTGTACCTTTAGGTATACATTTCGGGTAGGCTTTATACATGTTTCTAGCTTGCATTTAGGCTTTTTTGTTTGAACCCATATGATGAAAAATAAAAACAAAGGCATCTCTCTAAAATGATCGTGAAATTTGTGATTTAGGCCACACATCTTCCAAACTAATTACAAATGTGAAACTGGGAAGCTTTACTTGGCTAGCAAATGTTACTTAATGTAAACCAACGACTGCATGCACATAAAATAAACCAAGACCTCCAACATCATGATGTCTATAAGGATTTTTAAGAACGAGAATTCATCTTGTAAATTATGCTAGCTACATCTAGTGTTTCATGACCAACTATTTCAGAACTATAGGGAGTGAAAACAAAAGGCCCTGACCTAAACATTTCCAAAGAACGTATTAAGCAAAGGAACCTTGGGGAAATCATATATTTACTACTGGACATTAAATTAGTGACTAGGTCTTAATTAATCTGGCAAACCTTTATGTTGTTAAAGAAGTGACAAAGCCCACCTGAACAAGGTGAAACAGCTGAGAAGGCAGTGAAAGTTGTAAATGCAGCTTTGAAGGCAGCACAAAAGAGAACCCTGTCTCCTTTAGTGTTCTTCCAGGGGCATCCTACATCAAAGAGAATATCAGCAAAGCATTCATGATATATTACAGACAAAATGCCAGCATTGTTTATTGTAGCATGAGATTGTAATAGCATGAAAGAGAACTTTACTGCCAATTTGCTTAGCATTGCATTACAGCAAAATTAATGGTAAGGTAATTTTGTTGAACTGGGTAGCATGCATTAGTATGGGTCTACATGGCTCTCCGTTGCCTTTATTCCAGCAAAGGTGTAATAAATGAACAAATTAAGCACCTCAGCTGACAATGCATTCTACCTCTGTTCTCTTCCTCATGTCCTCTTATCTAAGACAGTCCTTCCTCCGATACACATCCACACAGCACGCAACAATGTGAGACACAACAATGCCAAAATATCACAAAACAAACAACGCCTGATGTATCATGGGCATTTCTCTTGGCCTTGGTTAAAGATGCTTAACACTTGTTATCTAGAAAAGCAAAGATGATACTGAGCACAATCTTAGAATGTGCAATCATAATATATTAGACCAGCATCATATCTTATTTATTTATATATATTTTAAAGAAAAATCTCAGCATTACTTAATTGTGGCTTTTGACATATCCATACATAACATGCTGTTTTACAGACCTACTGCTGACAGTTAAGTCATATTAAGCAATGATTAATGATTACAGGAAATAAACATTTGAAAGACTTTTCATAGTTTGAGTAATGGGAGAAAATAAATCTGTAACAACTTAGACATCATTTCACACATGAAAAATAAACACTTGCAAGAGAGTGTCTTTTCAACATGCGACTTTTATTAATTACACTATGGCAGTGCTTCTCAAATAGTGGGGCGCGCCCCCCTGGGGCAAGTACTCGTCGCTGCAGAATCAAAAGTCCTGGGGGTGGAGCTGGATCTAGATGATGGGGAATAGGAAGAAATCTTGGGAGGACCAAGACTCAAAAGGGAACCCATCCTCCATTGGGCGGCCCGTTACAGCCTTGTTTATAATTTGGCAAGTAAAAGTCGTGGCAGAGAGTAGTGACCAGGGTGGTGGCGGAGTGAGTGTGTGTGTACGTCTCTTTTTTTTGGGGGGGGGGGGGGGGTGCAAAGTGTTTTCTTCTTCCTAGGGGGGGGCTTAACAGAAAATAATTGAGAATCACTGCACTACAGTAAACGAGGCGAACGTTCGGGACTGACGTCAGACAACGGCTCCATCCGAAATGCCATACTTCCCTCCTATTCAGTACGCCAAAGCAGTACGTGATAAAAGGTAAGCGAAAAGTAAGTGAAAAGTCCCCGATGGCTTACTGAATCGGGAGCCATTTTGAAGTATGCAATTGCAGGACACTGTCCTATCCCATGATTCAACTGGAGCATTTATGACATAGGTAAAATGGCAGACGTAGTATGTCCAAGGTTGTATGCAAGAATTAGGCATAGAACGCTCTTCATTTTGTACTCAGTGCTCACAGGCACCATCAGAAGCTGTTGCAGTTTTCAAATTTGGCCAAATCACCAAAAAAGATTGACACTACAGTAAAGCAGTTGGCAGTCTTGGCCCTGTATTTGTACATAACCAAAGAAGAAGCAAAAGGTTTACAGCGATCATATTTATTTTTAATGTAATTTCAGAGGAAGCATGTTTTTCTTACCTGTCGCTTTAATTTCCTTTTATTTTGAAACCAGTGCTTATATTCCTAAGGAGGCTATCAGATAAGTGCAAGGAAGCCTCGATCCTTTAGGCTGGAATTGTAGCCTATGTAGGCTACTATATTCTAAAACTATACAGTATATATTTTACTAACTATACTAAAGTACATGATATATACTTCACTATATAATGCCTGGATTTTACCTACATACAGCACAATAATTTAATATTTCACTATGTAATGCCTACTCTTAATTTTCTTGCCCTCTGCCATACTTCCTGTAAGCTGTTCTGGCCCTGCAGATGTTGATGCCCTCACCATTGGATTATGCTCCCTGCCTCAGGATAGGACTCTGACACTCCAATTCTCAGACCTGAACTAGGATTATTTGAATAAACTAATAGCTAATATTTATGGATATGTACAGTGCCTATATATGTATTTGTCTGCATATTTATTAATATACTCTTGGTTTATTCACTATCATTTCATTTTCTCTGAGCTGTTCCTGCTCTTACTGGTTAATGGTCCTCCTGTCCATTCTCTACCACCTTGAAGTCTCTTGCTTTTTTGGTCCCACACCAAATCCCCCCCCCTCAACAACTTACGTTCGCTACCCCGAAATTTTCTGATGCCCCCTCACTGTATATGTTCTGGCGCCGGCCCTGTTTAAAATACACAGAAAAGTATAATAATGGTTATTATTATGTTCTAGTGGTATTTGCCACACAGAGATTCAGCCAAATTTAATAAGTGGCTTATTCATAAATAAAATACATCTCACAAATACTTTTTCATGCAATTAAGTCATAAATAAATTAATGTTTAATAAAGGAAATAATCAGGGGATTTGGGGGAATTTTTACACTCTGCTCTCACAAGAATGAGATCAAAGGGAGTTCTTCTTTAATAAATTAAAAGATGGGAGAGATGTTTTTTTCCAGTTTGCATTTCTCAAGTAAAGGACAGACAATGCAATTAGAATATCAAAACAAAGTGAGAATAATGATCATTCATAATGTAGGACTAACTGGTTTGCATGGATTTAATTAATATATATACTTGCAAGAAAATATATTTGTCAATTCTTCTTATTTACCTGGGTTTCTGTATTTATTTAGTTTATTAAAATGTGATCAGATTGTTTCATAATAATAAATAAAGACATTTTTTACGAAAACATCTATCCTTTTTGCAGTGTCATATCTTTGTTGAAGATTTAAATAATTGAGGTCACTGATGGGGAAAATAACCCAAATTAATCCCTAGAAAAACAAACCCTTGAAAACAACAACAACCATCACTCACAATTTTGGTTTTGTAGACTTCACAACAGAATTCTATGAAATGTGTAATATAGTGCAATATGGCCACATCAAAAGAAACTAATGGAACTTGTTGAAAGTTAATAAGAATGCTATTAAGACTGAAAGGGTTTCAAAATGATTTTTTAAAACTTGGGCCTTCTTGAGTCCACATACTTACAGAGAGATTTATATCCAGATTTATATTTGGAGACCCTGCAGCATTAATGCATCATGCTGACTGTGAAGGGGCATGTCCACTATGCCCTGGTCTTCAGCCCATGTTCCTCTCTGTGCATAACAAAGGCAGAACAAGAACATCAAACTGTTGTGGGTGGCTTCCAATTATTGAACAAATCCTAAGATGTATGAATAAATTCCACAGCAGGTTGTCAGGGCACCTGTGTGATCAAACTCTCCAAAGGGGTTGGGTCACACAGCATAACAGTAACACTCAGAAAGGGACTGGGTCACGTAACATGACAGTAATCCCTAAGTGGCTTAAACCAAACCAAACCAAACTTTAGTTCTAATCTAAAATGTTATGGTGTGATCTGATACAGGGCATTGAAACAAGATTATGCATGAACTAAACAGCTTTGAATTTTTGGAAACCTTCCCAACTGCTTTGCATGACAGAGCAGCTGCTACTGAAGGCTGAAATTACTGCCAATTAATTCCAGTTACTAAATGTAAGAGTATACCGGTATATACTTTATGCCTCAATGACCTTGGATAAGCTGATTTTTTGACAAATTCCACTGCAGATATGTGTGTTGATTGCTAAATAACACGGTAAATCTTATTATTTTTACTTAATTGATGATAAGATCATATTCTAGATGCAATTTTTGGCAGAAATAGTTTTGAAAGGATTCACATTTTCTTATTTTAAAGCATCAAAAACAGCTGTAGTATTTGTTTCCCTTCACCAACTGTTTAACTCATCGATTATTCAAACCATGTTAAGTGCTTTGCATTCCCCACTGTGGTTGCATTAATGAACTAGTGCTAAATATAGTACAGACTCTAAAGGTACTTTCTGGGTACTGTCTGGCTGTTTGCTGATGTAACACATTCTCCTTCCAGTGACCTGGAAGTGAATATTTTTTCTTATATGCAAAAACCTTCTGTGTTGCAGTGGCCTTCATGTCTCTGTCTAAAGGCTTAACTTGAAATATAATGGGCAGAAGTCCATCTTCAATCTCTTATGCTTCAGCTATGCAGATAAAGTCTGTTTTTCAATCTGTGGATTGGGCACGTTCCCGCTGTCATGTTTTATGAGCGTGACTCCAATTTTGAGTGTGGAAGGCAGATTGGGGAACAAAGTTCCTGGCCGTGTTCTAGGCTCATTTAACTTTTCTCACATGCATGAATTGTCAACTTATTCTAGCAAAATTCTTTTGGCTATGCACCAATCACTGAGACTCCTCTTGATATTAAAAAGCTCTGTAGTAAATTAAAGCAACAACAAAAATAAAAAAACAAAACAAATAACCTTTTGTTTGTGATGTAATAGTGACTGCATAATCTATGCAGTGTATGCAGCCCTTTCCTGGGCTCTTGCCCATTAACACCCCTTATGTTGTCACTTACTCTGGAATTCTGTGCACAGAATGGGTTTCTGCATATTTTAAACCTGAAGTGTTGAAAAGAGAAGTGTTGAAATCCTAATGGCAGTTAATTGTAGTTCCTAAGTTCTAGTTACATAAAACAGCAAATGTATTTACTTTGCTTTGCATTATAAGAACCAAGTTCAGTTCTAATGTGAATAAATATAGAAATAGAATAAGCATTTGTTATAAACATTTGTTTATAAATAAAGTTTATATATGTTTCTGTATGCTGTGATGAGTATCACAAGAATCTCCTTGACACTACTTTGTGTAGTCTTATTTAGTTGCTCACCAATTGGTAATGAGTGGTGATAGCATACACCATTATGGACTCTGACATATGGAGATTAAAAAGGCAATGAAGAGAAAGCTCGCAGAGGGCCACAGAAGAGTGGCTCAGCAGATGAACCGCTACCCAGAAGATCAATTTGGGCACCTTTCTAGTTACAGTTATTACTTGTTATCATTTATGACCACATAAAAATATGAGAATTTGACTTTATATGGACTTTATAGGTACAATTAAAAAAGATTGAAATCTCTGTGCCTTGACAGATATAGCAAAATTTTTAAATTATGACAAAATATGAGCTTCTCCAGTGGAATCCATTTCAAGCAACAATAGCACCTGTTCCTTCTTTTGATAATACAGAATTCCTTGTAAAAAATAAATATTTTCATTGAAACATCCATGGCCATCTAGTCCTCAGAAGTGATATCACTTCATATTGGTACTTTTGGCTTGCACATGTACAAGATAAAAAGTGCAAATTCAATGGATTAACTGTTTTATCATAGTCCATGTGTATGGTATAGTATGGATTTTTGTGCAACTGATATTATCTGATATCTTGTCACAATGGCCCCCACTGGAAGCTGATGACAGTGGCTCAGCATGTGGCCTTCGTTTACGTTTTGATCCAGTGTTCCACGTGACTGCTTTTATTATATACCAAGACTATCATAGCTGGTGTGTAGGCCTTATGGTCTAATAATAATACATTATCATGCCTTACATTTTTCCGTATTTAAGCCTTTTGTGTTTGCTTGACTGTTGTCGGTCATTACAGTTATCCTGTTATCCTGTTCTGTCTATGCTCAGTTTTGTTTCATTACTTTCACCAAACCTTTCATGTCACGTAGGGCTACGCCCCCTCTCGTAGCTGTCACTCTGGGTTCCCTCATGTCTGTATTCCCTGCCTGTTTATCCCGCCCTGCTCGTTGTCTCTGTGATTTCCCATTGTTTGCCACGCCCCTGTTATCATTGTTCGCACCTGGTCCTTGTCTAGTCCTGTGTATAAAAGTCCTTGTGTCTCCCATGTCCGTATCGGTCTTTTTGTTCAAACCTGTGCCTAGTCTATCCTGCTGTTCGTAAGTTTGCGCCTTTGTGTTATCCGTCTCCCGTGTGTTTTGCCTGTTCTCCCTTAGTTAGTCTACCTTGTTGTTTTCCGTGCCCGTTGTCATGCCGTTGTACATTTCATGTTTGGACTGCCCTCCCAATATGACCTGCGCCAGTTATTACGACTCTGATTATGGAATTTCTTTTAATAAATCTCGCTCTCCTCAGCGTTTGTGTCCGCCTCCCTGTTCTGCCCAGCGCAGATCGTTACATTTCATTTGGATATGCGTGTTTCTTTCATTTTTCTTTCACCCTTGTATGTGACCCAGAAATGGACATGTCCAACATTCTAATTATAAAAATAAAATGTTTTTAATAATATACCCATCAGCCTCATTTTCTTCTTCCCCTTATAGCCATATTATACAATCACAGTGTGTTTGGTCTGCGAAAACAGTAGAACATTTCCCTGAAGAAATAAGAAACAGTGGCTTGAATAAGCAGATTATGCTGTGATGGCACAGGAAGCATTTGGTAGGGAACCAGCGCTGGAATTTGCTTTTGAAGCACGGCAGCTGCTGGTCTGTGGCTGAGAGGTACTGCCAAGCACTGGCTATCACTCACACAGCCTCCCTGCCTTGGGTGCAGAGCAGGAGAGAGGAGCTCCCACTGCTGTTAAGCCACTGCAGACTAATGATAGTGTCAGACGCAGAACAATCTGCATTCATCATTTCTTATCTGCCGGGCTGCTGCACTGATACAGGAAGATGCATCCCGGAGCTGTTCCCCAGGTCAAGGACTGTATGATTGAGCTGAGTGTGTGAGTGTGCGTGCATGCAAGCATTTGTGAGGGTGAGAGTGTGTGTGTGGATTGCTTGTTGACCCAAACTTCCCATCCCCAGACTTTTGTGAAACAACATTCAAGCAGGAAGAAAAGGCAATAGAGAGCACCTGGAAAGTGCAGCGGTTGACGTGGTGCATAAACTGAAAGGCACGCTCTCCTTCAGTTTATGCAGCACCAGTCTGTAAACTCAGATTATTTTCACTCCTTCCTCCTGATTTTGCAGAGCAAAAGATATCACGACCTTACCTGTGTTGTTGACTTCTTTGTCATAAAGTTGAGCACCAGGGCATCATCAGCAATGTGTGAAAATCAGTGAATACTTCCACATGTTCCTGGATTAAAGGTTACTATGGACCCACAGCAGCTGAGCAGAAGAGGTGTCACATCACTGTTACTCCTTCCACGGTGCATGTTGTTTAGGGGCCTATTCATTTTTTAAAAACAAAAACAGGTTATATATATACAAAACAGTTTATTATATACTCCCAACATTGCTAGGATTTACTGTGTTCATAGACAACACAGCACATCCCATAGTATTCAACCTAAAATAATCGAATGAGCTTCAAAATATTATTAGCAATCACTATTAAGATTGTACTATTGTAATTACAATAAGCATGACCTGCTATGACAAGGTTGTAATTGACATTATCCTTATATTCTTCAACGTCAATGCTACAAATTCTGAATATAATTCTGAATATCATCAATACCTGGATTGCAAGAGAGGCCACACATTATTCAGTGGATATTCTTTTGTGCCCTTGTAATACACAGTTCAAAATTCATTAGGACACATATATGATGCATTCAGAGTTTTCGCATTAATGCACCAGTCATACCTTTACATAATGTGCATTAATCACAGGCTTTCTAAACCAATTGCACACAGCAAAATAGCATATTTAATAATACAAGATCCCTAGAATCTTGGTATGCTCTAGTAGCTACAGTTGAGTAATGAAAACAATTTAGAACTCATATATCTCGGGTAAAGATTGCTCATATGAATTTCAATTTTCCATTTTCAAAAGAATCAGTGTATTTGAAGCCACAAAGTTGTTGTGTGCAGGTTGCGCGCACAGTAATCACCTGAGACATCCTAGACCCCAGATACACACCTATGCATTTTTAACAATGCAATCTCCATTCTCAGTTCCCTCAGGCCAAGCTAGAAGAAATTGAATTAAATGCATTTCAGAATAGTCTCATCACTTGGGACATATGAAAAGAGTAAAGTTTAACTCTGGATCTTTAAGTTTGATGAGAATGACCATTTCCCAGTGATGTGCTCTAAACTATAAATCTCTGATCTTGGCATAGGCCTACATCTCTCATTTCTGAATGGAATCATTGTCCAACTTTGTGCAGCAGTAGCAATAGTTGGTGGATTAAAATCATAGTCCAGATGTGACCCACAGAATTCAAGTGAGCAACACATTAACAATATTTTCCACCTGTAATTTGAACATTTTGCACATTTAATCATATCAGGCGAAACTAATTTGAAAGAGCATTTAAATCAAATGTACTAGTGTCACCATCCTTACCAGGTTACAATTACAAATTTTATTTTTTAAACCGTAGGTGCTATGGATTATCAACAGGAGCAATTCAGATTCAGATTCAGAAAACTTTATTCATCCCCGGGGGCCAATTGAGGGGCACACAGAGCAGCAGTAACATAAGAAATAAATACAACGTAGGTCAATATGATAAATATGATAAATAATAAAGAAAGAATATCTATATATGTGTAAAGTGACAGAGTTTCGAGTATGTACAGGTATAAAGTGACTGAGTGTTCCGGTATTTACAATTTACAGTTTACAGTGAGGTAGCAGTGCATTGTGTGTGAGTGTGTGTGTACGAGTGTGTGTGTGCGTATGTGCGTGTACGTGTATGTATCTCTGTGTACGTAATGTCAGAATTGGTGTCTGATCCTGCTATAAGTCTGCTATATATGTCATATATATATATATATTTTACATATGCATAAGTATTTTATATATAATTAAGTCTGCAATATAAGAGTGAGCTTAATAAAATACTCTTTTATTTCTTTATTTAAACTTCAACATAGCATCTTTAATTTTATTTGCTATCGAAAAAAACATTTTGATTTCAAATCAAATCACAGCCATGTTTTTTTATGGTCCTTCTCAGTAGCTTATTTAGATTTCAACATCACATGATTGCGTGTAGGCTCCCAGAACATGCCCCCTCCCTCCAGTTCAGATTTTCAGAGAAGGTTGGAGTAATTGCCTAACACAGCCTAATCACAGCTCAAATGTGATGGAAATCCACAGAGGCCCCTTTCTCTGCTCAGCAGCACGAGCATCAAAGAATCTCTGGGATATGATGAGATTCAGGTCTGATCTGACTCGTCACCTCAGGGACAGGTGTAGACACGGTGGTGGAAGCATAGCACTGGCATTTCACTTCACCACTAGTGTCAAAAATACATTCTGGATCACAAAAGAGAGGAAGAAATATCAATGCGTAATATTTCTTGGCCTTCCAGATGTTGATGGTTTTCTGACTGCACAGTGAAGAGTGTGTTGGTGGGTGTTATTGCCTGGTGTTGTTATGCAAAAGCATGTTCACCATTCCTTTGTCTGAGCTGTTTTACTCTTTCTCTCAGCAAGGTCCATGGCAAAATCTAAAATCTAACCCTAACCCTAAACCATTTGCTTGCAACTTGTGTGAGCATACTAGGAACATTTTGACTCTTTTTTTAAATCTCAGTCAACTAAAGAGTTCACTCCATTTTTGAAAAGAAACATACATACAAGATAACAACGATTTGCCTTAAAACACTAAAAAGAACATTTTAAACCTAGTGCTGTTAAATGTAATTTTATATACAATTAAGAGCAGCTGACAGATTAGTGTTTGATGCTACAACCCACACTTTCAAGCGATGCTACAAGCCTGCAGCCACTAAACTGTTTAATAGTATATTTACTTTGCTCTTTGCTATTAGACTTAATCTAGTCCTGGAGCAGTTGCTACACAACTCTGGTAAACCCTCATTAGGTTTTTGAGGGAATACTGTGGAACACAACATTTGACAACATTTAAACTTTAGCATTATGACTTTTATTTAAACCTCAGCTGAAGTGATTTCTGTTAAGATCTGTGTCCCTTTGTGCCTAGCAAACCTGATAGGTAGTGTACTTCCATTTCCAAATCATGTGAGCTAACTCACAGAAGTGTGCAACAACAACAATAAAACAGGGATGTTGTCAGAGAATGTCTGTGTGTGAAGCTAATTCTAGCCTGTTGAAGTTAAAGCAAAGACTTCATAGGAGTCTCATGCCCACACACTACACAAACATCAGTCTTAAAGGTCTTGAGTCTTTTTCCTCCTCATTCTAAATGCTATGTTAAGAGCAAGAATGTGATTATCTTTGTACTTCGTACTTCTACGTCAGGTCAGCATATATTGGTGACCGCAGAGTGAATAAAAGAACCTCTAAGGTATTTTTTGTATACTGCCTCCTAACTTCCAATTAGGAATTACATTTTGTTTGACGTTATCTTTGAAGTCATAGATAACACTAATTGACTAGAGCAAATCATAATATTGCATATTCATGAACTGTGAAATCACCTATCCCTCCCACATTTCATTTACTCTACATTGATCAGGTCAAGTTACAGAGATGGCATATGCATATAAATCCTGATTTATGATGCAAGCAGGAGAAACGTAGGACATCTCACTATGTAGCTATGACCTGGTGTTTTTAATTAATTATTAATTAGTTAAAAACAAGTCCATAATTAAAATGCAATTAAAATTACTTCAGCTGATATTATTTTGATTTGCATATCAGAAAGATGTTTAAGCTTTCTCGTATGAAAAAGTTTTCAGGTTTTCAAAATTTCAGGACAGAGTATATAGCATTTCTCTTTAGTACCGTTTATAGTAGAATACGATAGTCTCTCTTGCATAGCTCATTAGTTTAGGGTAGACCACTTTTCATATTTGAATGCAGTCACAGGTGATAGTTACAACATGCATCCACTTTGTACTCATTTGAACAGTAGAGGACAATTTTCTCTGAAATGCAAGCAGACAATAGGCCTATTTGCACTAATTGACTGGCTGAATCTGCTCAATTACTGCCCGACCTTGCTGCAACACTGCTTGTACAATTAGACAGGCAAGAAATGACATCACTGATATCCATCAAAAGCTAGTGCTTTAAGATCTCATTTAACGGGCCATCAGGAAGGTAAGGACTGAACACACAAAGGACATGCAGACAGAGGACAAGCTGATCTTCTGTTCTGAGAATTTTTGAGTTAAATTAAAATATGATGTTGTGGCCAAATAAAATCTTCAAATTTTGTAAAGCACAAGTTGCTGAATGCCTATACACTCATAAGGTATAGGGGGCCTTTGATTACATGTTGGTGATTTGTGACACATTATAGTCAGAAAAATAAAGTGTGTGCTAGCTTTCCTAATGCTTCTATTTGCATTGAAAAAACATGTAAATTGCTCTATATTTTAACTTAATGTCATAATGTCATAATTGTACAGTCATTTTATGAATGTGAACTGCTTGAAATGCACGTGTCTCACTTCCAATGCATGAGACTTGAGAGCTTTGCAGTCATCTGGAGTGGCACCTGGGGGGTCGAATCAGATTTCAGGGGGGTTCAGTGCTATCCCCGCCCCCACTTTAGCTCCGCCTAAGGTTCCTGAAACACACTATAAACTGACATGGGTCAAAGTAATACTAATTTTTGCCTTTCTGTAAATGTTTTGGCATGGCTGCAATGAATACTTATGAACTGTTCTTGTTAACATTTCTTTTGACTATCCAATTCTGGTTGAGACATTTTACATTCTAAAATACAATTCAAAATGTGCCAACAATTACTCTACACAAATCATTCTATAAGATGTGAAGACACAAACATATCTAAAGTATTTTGAGAATAATGCACAGTGTAGTTACTAACCCCTACAACATACAATTATATTAACATAAAAAATTAATGCAAGAAGAATGTCTAGCCATGCTTTTGGGCTATAATGACATTTCGCATTACCATATTACAAGACAGCGAAAACTACTGCTCTTTAGATTTGTATATTAAGATGTGTGTTTTCTCTGTGGGTTGTCACAGGTGACAAATGGGCAAGCTTGAAGGGACTTTGCAGACCATAAATTACAGATAATAATATGGGCACTTAGAACATAACTTAATAGAGAGGCTTTAAGCATTTTCATCATTGTATACTGAAGGGCATAAGTAGCAAACCACTCAGGACTTGAGCTGAGTTCCATTGAACAGAGAAGTCGGAATGGATTTGGGTAGATGTTAATCACAGAGAGAACATCAAAGAAGTTGGCAAGCCATGTTCCACAGCAGGAAACAATGTCATATTTGATGTAACTGATCTTAAATGCAGTACACTAAAATCAGCACCTTTATATTATGAAAAAACAAAGTCAGAAACAAAAAATACACTATGCTACACTCAATAGCCCTGTTAACTAATTGCAATGTAAAGAGTATACATTCAACATAATAGTGCTGATACAACCTTCATCTTGATGAACAACTTGCATCCAACAGTCTCTAGTTTGATTTAAGGCCAATGTGAACAAGCAGCTTGAGGATCAAATGAATTGAGAAAAAAAAAATTGTAATCTATTTTTGATGTTCCTTCATCTAGCAGCTTCCCTGTTGTGAGTCGCAGGCTGTGAGGATTATAGGCAGCCTCTCCAGTATTAAACTGAACTGTCACTTGTAAGGCTAATGAGGTGAGGCTTTGATGAAAAGTAAGAGGGGGGAGAGAAGAATGGCATTTCCTGAATAAACGAATATATAATCTATTGTCATGTGAAACATGAATACTTCATTTATATTGATTTAAACATTCATTAATACATTATAAAATATTTATGTATGATGTTATAAATATGTAATGTAGACATCCGTCATTTAAAGTGTTACTATTTCACAGGATTTCCTGCTACTGACTACAGACTGAGCAAATGCTGTTTTTGCATAAGTAATGAAAGCAGGTTCTTTGGTGATAGATAACAGCACTCAGATCATGTCCATGGTGTTTGATGATACTTTCGTCCCCCAGGTTGAACAGGTACAGGGCTCTGGAAATGGACGGTGAAGAACCATATCTGTTAGAGACCATAATGAAAAGGTCAGAACAATACTACAAGATTTCTGTGTTATGACATACATGATAACATACTGTATATACATTTGAACCTATTATAAGAAAAAGAAATACTAGGATATTTTCATTAGTCTCAACATCTACACCTTGTATCAATTCTCTCATCCAGTGACAATGATCAGTGTGATTAGTTGCTACTGTGAGTTGCTAATGTGTAAATCCAGTTAATATTAGCCTGCAGAATGCAGGCAGTGTGTGGCCTATATCAACACTACAGCAAGATCTGATCATCTGACTCTGTCCACCTCAAAAGACAGAGAACCCAGTCACATTCTGATCATGCATATCCACAGCTGTCTTAGTGATGCAGTCTAGCTAGAATGTGAACAATGTGGATATGAGAGGTTCACTGGACCTAAGGACCAAATGAGCACCAGGTGCCAAGCCTCCAACATGCAGGCATGTTGTGCACGTTTGAGAAGGTCAGATCATGAAATCTTATGCCACAGCCTCTTTGTTGGGAAAGCAGTGAATATGACCCTCTACATTCATTACATGAGTCTGATCATTTTCCCTGAAAAACTGCATGTGTGAAGATATCACTCACAATCAATCTACCTAGAGTCTGAAAAAGATCCAGAGAGTCTAGCTCTGGTTTTTTAATCATAGTGAATAAAAAAGAAAGACCTCCAGCCCAGATACTGAACATGCATAATGTAAGAATGATTACAGGATGTATTTGTGTTTACACAAGTACTGCTTATACCTTGTACACAGGCTGTTTAATGAGTATTTTCATATCTCCACGAAGCACAGCAATGAAAAGGAATTGTGCTGTGCTATTTTACTATTTTAATCAGTCTTGTTTAAAATGCAGTATATTCATTTATACTTTCATTTTTTTTATATTTTCCCAACTTCAGTTTTTAGTGTAGATAAATGCAATATTTACCTTTACTCTTTATACTATTTCAGTATTTAAGGATGGTAAAATATCACATTTATTTTAGAAGTTATTTCTAATTTGTTTTAAGTGAACAATTTGTGCTCGTGTCCCATCACTCTGTTAGTGAGATGCACTTCAAAAACATCTTGTATGACACCTTGCACACTGTTGTCAAATTCCCACTAAAAATACAGTAGCTATATGGATATGGGTTCAGATACAGCTCATTTAATGGATTAAGCAGTAATTATTTTGTTGAAAGCATAAAATGTTTGTATATTATTCTTGATTCCATAATCTTTTACTATTTAGTCAGTCCATCCATGACTGCTGAAATACATTTTCATGCCACATCAGGAAATGTGGCTATATTAGCACATAATCTTCTTCTAATGATAGACCATTAGAAATTCACTTAAGTAATACATATATAGTTGAAAAGTTACTGTTCATGTAATTCATAAAAGGTCACTAAATGTAATATGTTACATATCTACTCAAAGGAACTAAGTGTACTGGGTTCCAAACTTTTTTTCTCAAAATATGAACTGTTCTGTACAGTAACACATGCATGTGATGATGTAAGACTAGCAACTCTGAAATCCTAAACATAATCAGAATGCATGAAAAGATGACTCAAATTTCAGATCAGATGAAAACAGCAGACACAGATAATCACACTGATTCAAACAGCTACACACTGATTCAAAGATGTTACCTGAAGCCATCAGACAGCTGTCAACAACTTGTCTCTAAACCCTTATTAAATATTTTAAATTCAGTTAAAAAGGTTTTAATTAAATTTTAAAACAAAAACATTTGATTCCTATGAAATCCAAACCTACCTTTAACCTCTAAGGATATGTTGAGTAAGAAATGGTTGTAGGCCAGCAGTTAAGCTCAGTAACACAGTGATAACACACCTCAAATATGGCTGTCAGGGTTTAGTCCTCACCCCACAGTACCACAACAGTGCTGGTTAATGTAATAAATCACTGACATATTGGAGTCCAACCAGGGCTGCGTCCCTGGATGCAGCTTTATCTCAGTGTGGCATGTGACATGAATCAACATATTGGCTACTAGAAAATCATGTTGGAGTGTAGGAATGTTATTCTCCTGGCTGGTTCAGGTCCTATTTCAGTAACAGCTTGCAGTTGGTATGTCTGAAAGAAAACCTTGGTAGTTCACAAGACCCTGTTTCAGTACCATTGCAAAATGCTAGGGGCAGTACCACTGGGTATAATTATCCATAAACGTATTTGTTTCCACTGCTATGCTGATGAAACACAATTATGTGTATAAGATGAACCCGATTCTAATAATTTTGAAAACGTTCTACAAAGACAAAAAAGTGTTATTCCAATAGAACTGAATTCACCCTATTTCAAAACATTCCCCGATTTCCTGAAATATTCATTACTACAGTTCTGCAAGAGCATACACATACCATCTTGTATCTTTTTAATATTACTTTTTTATATAATTTCCTTCCTTTTTCACCAGTGTTTTGTCAATGGCAAGCCTATTGATTTCTTACTGCGATACAGAATGGGAATGTGAGGATTAAAAGATGCTTCCTTCATAACACACATAGACAGTAACTGGATGTATGACAATTTCTCTCTGAGATTTACAACTATTATTGGACTCTTTTAGAATAGTCACTGACTTTTCCTTGGCTATCGTAAATGAGCATCATAGTATTATTTACCAATAAGCAGGTATAAGAAATGCAGCTACAAGAAGTTTACACCTCTTACTCAATAAAATTTGTGATGGTGTATATGTGATGATGTATATTGTATTTTTAGACCAATACTACTAGTATGGATGTACAAGCCAGTTTTGATGCTATAATATAGGCTTAAAAAGAATTACAGTGCATCAACATAACTTCTAAAACATGCACTGCATCTTGTCCAAACTCCCCATTCACAAACTTTAGAGCCCCAGGGTGGCTGTGGCCCTCCTTGTTTGTGAAAGTCAACTCTGCAAAGCAATAAAACAGGTCAGGCACTCTTGTTAATATGCATATGTTTTATGCAGCAGGTGTCTGAATGAACAGATTTGCGTAAACCTTTTGTAACAATTTTGCTGAACTGAATAAGGTTCTTAGATGAATCCCAAAAGAAAGACTTTTTATAAGACGTCACTGGCTGAAATCAGAATGTGTTCAGTGGCCCAAAACCAGTTATACCAGGTACCATCAAGATGTGCTTATTTGCAGTCCTTGTAAATGGTCATTGTTAAATAAACGGGGTTGAGACTGTTCAAAGCATCAGAAGAATGTGGGTAGGAAAGAATTTAAAAACAGTTTCAGAACAGCAAGCCCACCTAAAACATATTTTTCACATATAAATTAGAAACACGTTAAATTAGAAACAAGTTAAAAATAGGTGAACAATTATTTGAATTAGCTAAAACATCAGAAAGAAAATTCATATTGTTACCATCAAAGCTTTTTATTGATCAGAGATGTAAAATATCTTTTTCCCTTTTCATATCTAATTACTGGGGGGTAATTCCTATTAGAAGTGGCATTCATCAAATTCAAGAGAAAACGTATTGTGTGGGAGTTTCTTGTGTATTTTGTCATGGTAGTGATATTACACATTGTGCTTTTTATTGTATGAATATTTAAAAATGTGAAACCTGGAGAGCAGGTCCTGTCCAATGAATTTGCATATAATCGCATATATTTGATATTTTCATAATACCATACTATAGATTCATTTCATGATGTATAATATGATAATGAAAAAGGGATTTAAAATGGATTTGTTTACAACAAAAGAAATTGTTGTTAGAAACCATATATTTTAGACTAACAAAAATGAGGGAGGAAAGTTTATCTTCCCCAGAAATGAGCTTTATGAACAAAAGTGACTTTACAATACAGTTCCAAAAACCAACTGGTTAAGGTAATGTATGGTCTCAGGTAGTTCAGAGATATTTTTTAAACAGTTTGTGTAAAAGCAGTAATTTTTCAACTGAGTAATAAAATATTATTTGTAAGAATCCAAGAGGATGGAGTCAGCTCAACAAGGCAGTTCACTGAATACATCGGATTTCATCCTTTGTAGTATTCCATTCATAAGTGTTCAAAAATGTCATCTTCAACAGCACAAACATCTTATTGAACTGATGGAGGATTTCACAGTGGCCCTCCTAGCTGTATTTCATCCAGAGTCTAGAGGTCCGATTTCTTGTTCATCGTTAAAGGAACTGTCACTTTCTTTCAATTTTTCCGTCATACTTCTCTCTCCGTCTAAGTCAGGATTGGAGCATGACAGGGTGTATGCTTTAAAGCAGTTGTCAAAGTAAATAATGCTGAACAGCATGAGGAAATGAAGAGGGCTAATGTGGGATGTTGGGTCCAAACGTGGCACTAGGGTTATCCATTAGTCGTGGTCACTTCTTATAGTTTTGCCTTTCGTCTTCATCCTGCTGATATGCTATGAAGTGTGCCAATGATCAATAGCCAACCAGGTGTCTGAACAGAATGATGTTACACTGAGTTCTGAAGGCACTTGATTTCATTGCAGACAGCAGCTCCCTGTTCCTTACTGAACAGGGTCCTTCGGCGTAAAAGCTCGTGAACGGATGGCTATCTTTCTGCACCTCAAGAAAACAACTGCTTGCAGACTGGCAAAACTTCAGACGGGCACAGTTTGGAATTCAGTAGACAACCCATACAGTAGTTAAACGATGACATTCAAGCATTCCTTGTTCCATTTTAAAATGTGTTTTATGGAGCCAAGCTAAAGTGAAAAGGCCAACTCAATGATTCCTAGGGTGTGGGAGTGTTCAATTTGTCAGTTAGCCATGAGTTTAATTTATACTGGACATATACCCACTGACAAAGGCGAAAACAAATCAACAAACAAAGAAACTAGAAACAAATTCAAACAAAAACATACGCCAATAGAAACCTTGTCATATTCAGCTTCATTACTGCAATAATACAAATAGGCAATAACCTATTCATATTTTAGCATGGTACAATAACAATATACGGTAAAAGATAATAAATTGAAAACAGTATAGATTTTGGGAGCCCTAATCAGTTACACCACATGTAGAGAATAATTCATTTTCCTCTGATTTTTAATTGGCTTTTAAATATGTTTTTATTCACCAATTATGTCATTCCTGTCATTTAACAGGAAGTCTGTCTTCTTCACTTATATATTGCAGAACTGTGGCCTAGTAGATTATTGTGAGAAACAAGCAAAACATTGTGGAAAATACATTGTATCTTTGTGCTTTGAAAAGATTCACATGGTAGGTTTTTCAAATCCATCATAATCAAAGAATCCAGGCAGACCCATTCACATCTTAAGGAATACAATGACTTTAATTGGCTTTTGAATCCTGACTTTGCATGGTCTCCTGTTATATACTGAAAGTTATTTGTTAGCTAGTGACTGACTCTCTCCCGTGCTCCATCTGGATCTTACTTTGAACTGTGGTTCTCTCTTACAGACGGGATGAATCTTTGGTAGTTGGATTCAGGCAGTCCTTGTCTGCCAAAAGCCCCTAGGAGTTCCAGAGCCAGATTTGACATCTCAAGGACATGGTCACCTCCGATGGACAAACAAGACCAAGAGCAGAGTGAAACATAACTGCCATATATGCTTTGCTCTGGGAGGGGCCAGAGACCTAAGATCTAGACAAACACATGAACACACACAAACACACACACACACACACGCACACACACACACACACACACACACACACACACACACACACACACACACAAACGTTAAACTAAAATAATTTCAACTGTGTTATTGACATGTACACATCAAAACAAAGTCTGACTATTTCACCATCACTGCAATGGCCTGGTGTTTACATAAAACAAAATACAGAAACTATCGTACATTATAAATGCTGTAATCAAACATTAAATTATATAATCATTCAGTGAAACACATCCTATAATCATAAAAATTTTCATTGTAAAATAGATATTTGAAGGTCCTTTAGATGTCTCACTTAAACATCTACATTATGAACAGTGTAATTAAGAAAACGGTGAATAGCTACTCAGTAAAACAGCCAGAGATACCACTGGTCTGCATCACAAGTTAATATTTCATATATTCTATTGATTGAGCATTGTAACATTATGTAAGAGGAGTCTCATAGTCTGCAGTTCTATTCAGAAATCAATACATAAGAAATTTAAAGTCTATTTTATAAGCATTCAATATACTCACTGCTATTGGGAGGGGGGTCTCGACATTCTCCCTCCTCAATGGTCACATCGTCTATAGCAATATCTCCTTCAATTCCAGAACCACGGATACCCTCCAAAACCATCTACACATATGGATAGGTATAAGAACGGAATAAATCACCTCAGCTTACAATTCCTCATGAACAATTTAATAGTGCTCAGATTAACCATTATTAAGCATTTCATTTACAGTCCGTTGATCTGAATATGCAGGCATGATTAAACCATTATGGAGCAGTTTCACACTTCATGTAGTGGTTTAACAGGTGTCAAGTGTATACTTCAGTGAACAAGAAATAAGACTCTACATTGTATTTAAAGACGTACATTTAGAAAATAAATGAATCTCTTAATAAAGCCTGATGTTTTAAATCTTATTTAATTGCAGAAGGACTTTAGTGTTATGATGGCAAATGGGCCTTAAGTTATTCTGACAGTAGGGGGTTACTTTATATTCACATACAGGCCTGCAGTCAGCAGCTGACCGCTGTTAGTGCCCTAAAGTCACTCAGGTTTTACAGGTAACAATGTAACTGGTATGTTTCCAAAGTAATGGACTGTTCACCTGGTATCTAGCTTAGGTGGTACAGCCCACCACGTGGTTTTGTTTGTTTCCCTTTGTTTTGACAATGTGCCAGGATGTCACCATGCACGCTTTTGTTATCCTGACATGTTGGCATGCCCTCGTTGTTATCCTGTTACACATTACACGTGTCTCTTGTTATGTTCCTCCTTAGCATGTATATTCATGCTGTTTCTGTTTGGTTCTTCCTTGTCAGTAATTGAACCTGATGGGATAGGTGACTGAACATTCAGGTGTGTCACCTGAATTCAGGTGTGATGTTCCCATATCCTCTAATGTTCTTAAGCTTGTGTTTCTCATGCACAGTTCGTTTGTATACTGCTGTGTGTGTTTTACTTTTGGTTTCCATTACAAATCTTCTGTTGTTCGAGACTGGAGCCTACATCCTTTTTCCTACTAGGAGCCAAATATGAACCAAATATTTTTTAATAATGAAATTTTTTGGCTACTAGAAAATCATGCAAGATGCCTCTCTTAGCACATACACCAGCTTCCAGAACTCCATAGCATACAAGACACCCAGAACTGTAACTGCTGTTTTAGCATCTGCTGTTCAGACAGCCCTACAAACCCACTGTGGATATGTTTTATATTTAACAGTTTGCATCCTGCACCCTGTAATCAGTGCTTCTTAAGGACGCGTATGTTTAATGGCGAGTTACGCACAAAAGGACTGCCACCAGGAGTAACACTTTTCAAACCAGCCTGTGTATTAGAGTGTAACTTCCTGTCAAGTTCTATGTAATTTTCCAGAATTTACATCTGTGTATGAATCAGTACAAATAAATTCTTACTGCTTCGTAATGGTCCTACAGGTACAGCAAACAACAAGGCTATGAACAAGAGGGTAGGGGAGTAACAACTGGGGAGTTACGAGTTTAACTTCCCAACATGTACTGTATAGGTTTCCAAAAAACAGGACATCGCAGACAGAAGTCCATCATCAGTTGTACAAGCAAAGTGCTTCTTCAAATCTCTCTCTCTGTCTCAGAGATCCAAAGAAGAACTTTGCTTGCACAACTGAGAGAGAGAGGGTGAGAGAGAGAGACGAAAGAGAGAAGTGCAATAAAAACAAATGCTTTTGCCCTTTGCACGTGGCAGTTATGACAATCATTTTTTGTGCGAGTTTGGCAGGCAAGTTTCACCCACACTCCAGATTAC
Organism: Brachyhypopomus gauderio; assembly: GCF_052324685.1. Classification (NCBI taxonomy): domain Eukaryota; kingdom Metazoa; phylum Chordata; class Actinopteri; order Gymnotiformes; family Hypopomidae; genus Brachyhypopomus; species Brachyhypopomus gauderio. The sequence goes on from NC_135227.1 coordinate 12,131,352, forward strand.
AGGCAGGCTGGCGTAGAAAGAAAGCCTGTCTTACCTCTCTCAAGATGACAAAAAGAGCTATAGAAGGCTCGTATTGTCATCTGAGGAAGAATGAAAACTACAGCAATTTAATACATACATTTATATCTTTAATTACACAAAAATAAGGCATGCAAGAATTTATTAAACTGCTATTCACAAAGTGCACAATAGTTATCCTATTCTTACTCTAAGGACAAAGTACATATTCTGTAAATACAGAGAAACAACTGGGAGAATTAGTGGCTGGATTATGAAGTTTCCATTATTCTTCTAATCTTATTCTATAAATACACAGAACAAATATGGTATGTGCTTGTCACGTCCAGCCCCTCCCTCCTCCCTGGTCCCGCCTAGCTCCCCGCTCCCATTTGTTCCTCCCTCTGTCTGTCACACCCTCGTCGTTAGTCTCGTACACCTGAGTCTCATTTCACCGTCTTGTTTCTGTGTTTAAAACCCCCCTAGTGTTTTACTCCCGTGTTGGTCACTCCTCTGTCTTGCCTTCCTTCTTCTCTACTTTAGTCTCGCCCTGTTTCGCTCCCTCTCCTCGTCTGTTGGTTTATGTTCCCTGTGTTTTACGCTTGTGTGATTGTTGCTTATGTTTCCCGTCATTAGTATGTTATGGTTCACTCTCTCGTGGTCTATTTAGTTATTCGTTATGCTGTAGTGTTGCTGGTATTTCGTTGCCCCTGTATTCATTGCATCTCGTGTGTTTGGTTTATTAGTTGTCATGTTCTCATGTGTTCACATCTCCCTGTTGTTTGCTTAACCGTTGTAGTAGTGTCCTTTCCGTAGCGTTTATATTAGCTTCCTTGTTACGTGTGTGTGCTGTATCTATTGTGTTTTGGTTTTCATATAGTGTTTCCCATGTGTATTGTCTGGTAGGGTTTGTCTGTCTCTTTCTAGTTGATGTCTCTTAGTTCTGTTATCTCCCTGGATTCTGTTTGTTAGACGTGGTGTTTGTATTGAATAAATTAGTTCTCTTGCACTTGCATCACACCCTCCCCTGAAACGTTACAGAATGACCGACCCGAGTATGACGCAGCAAGAGTCTTTTACCTCTAGCAGTCCCTTAGTTCCAGAGGAAAAGGATTATTTATTATCCAATCTGGATAACCTGCAGACCTTACTGGTCAAAAACTCGAGGGGTAAATACATTGACCTACCTTCGCTGGCCCCCTGCCCTGAGGAATACGATGGGGAGACCATGCCTGCTGACAATTATATTATGCAATGGACACTCTATATCCGATTGCTAACTTGCCCTCCGCCACCACAGGATATCTTGGTTTTATTTATGCGCTCTCTCCTAAAGGCCAAAGCACTTGAGTGGGCGAACTTAGTATTGTCCAAGCGCATGACTGAAGCCTTAACGGTAGAAGGGTTTTGTAAGTACATGCGCACCAGGTTCGCTGGTGTCACTGTACAGCCCTCCTCCCATCAGATTAGGAGACATGCTGCGGGGGTGCTCCCCAAAGGATTTTTTGCGGGTGGCTGTACTCAACCCCGTGGATCCGAACAGGCCGACTCCGTCAGCCGAGTGGGGAGATTCAGAGACTGCAAGGCTGGCACCTCCGCATCAATTGTGCCTCCCAGCATCTCGTCTGCGTTGACGCCTAACACCTTTCACCCTGCAACCCATGAACCTGTGTCCCTTGATTCTGAGGGTACCTCGTTGGTGGTTCGGCCTCCCGATGACGTCGGCCTGGAGGCTCTACTCCCTGATGACGTCCGCTCGGCGGTCCCACCTCCCGATGACGTCAGCCCGGAGGCTCTACCCCCTGATGACGTCCGCTTGGTGGTTCTGCCTCCCGATGACGTCTGCTCGGTGGTCCCGTCTCCCGATGACGTCTGCACGGCGGCCCCGCCCTCCGATGAGGTCTGCACGGTGGTCCCGCCCTCCGATGACGTCTGCACGGCGGCCCTGCCCTCCGATGACGTCTGCACGGCGGCCCCGCCCTCGGGTGACGGCCTCGTTGCCTGATGAAGTCGGTCCTGCGACTCCGTCCCCCGATGACTGCGTTCAGGTGGCCACGCACCCAGAGGACTACGTCCCGGTGGCCACGCCCTCCGATGGCTACGTCCCGGTGGCCACAGCCTCCAATGACTCCGTCCCGGTGGCCGCGCCCTCCGATGGCTACGTCCCGGTGGCCACAGCCTCCAATGACTCCGTCCCGGTGGCCGCGCCCTCCGATGACTCCGTCTGCACGGCGGCTGCACCCTCCGACGACGGCGTCTGCACGGCTGCCTCGGGCTCAGATGACGTCCGCCCGGCTGCTTCGGGCCCAGATGACACCCCTGTCCCCGGGGCCCCCTTGGCTTCCATGCTTCCCGGGGCCTCCTCATCGCCCAGGCACCTCAGAGCCTCCTTGGCACCTCTGCCTCCTGTGCCCGCAACTCGGAGGAGGTCGCTGCCTGTTCCTGCTGCCTGCCAGCGGGCCCCGCCTGTTCTTGCTGCCCGCCAGCGGGCTCCGCCTGTTCCTGCTACCCGCCAGCGGACCCCGCCTGTTCCCGCTGCCGGCCAACAGATTCTGCCTGTTCCCGCTGCCGGCCAACAGACTTTGCCTGTTCCCGCTTCCAGCCAACAGACCCGGCCGGTCCCTGCGGCCCGTCCCTGCGGCCCGTCGCCTAGCCACCCAGGTCCCTGCGGCCCCTTTGCCGTCCTCCCCAGTCTCCACTGTCCCTCAGCCGGACCTGCCAGTACCCATGTACCCTTCCCCGGCTCCCCTGGACACTCCTCCGGCTCTGCCGGTCCACCAGGACACTTCTCAGTCAACGCCAGCCCCCACAGTGACTGCCTTGCCCGTCTGTGGGCCTGGGGCTGGTCCCATGCTGAACTGTCCGGACACTGACACTCTTGTTAATCCTGCTTTGCACTCACCTGTGTTCCCTTTTTTGCCATGTCCCCTCCCTGGCTTCCTGTTGGTCCCTGTTCCTGTGTGTGTCTCTGTGCGCGTCCGCGTACCTGTCCCTGTGTCCGTCCTCGGTGGTGTTCTCCATGTCCCTGTGCCTGTCTCTGTTCCCCAGGTAGTCACCCACTTTGTTCCCGTCCCCATCTCTGTCGTCCTATGCCTGTTTGCTTCTGTGTCCCAGTCCTCCCTGGTGTCCAGTCCTGTGCCCTTGACCCTGTCTTGTCCAGCCCCCTTGGTCCCGCCTCCTGTGTCGACTCCCTGTCCTATCCCGTCTGGCCCCGTTCCCACGTCACGGCCCGTTCCTTGTCCCGGTCCTCCCATACGTCTGGAGTCCGGGCTATTGTGTCCGTCCTGCCCCGTGTCTGTTGTCCCTGCCCCGGCCTCGCCCGCTCGTCTCCCTCTGTGCCGTGGTGTCTCTGTCCCCAGCGTCTGTCCGGCCCTCCCTGGTTGGCGTGCTCTGGAGTTGCACGCCTTGAGGGGGGGGTTATGTCACGTCCAGCCCCTCCCTCCTCCCTGGTCCCGACTAGCTCCCCGCTCCCATTCGTTCCTCCCTCTGTCTGTCATGCCCTCGTCGTTAGTCTCGTACACCTGAGTCTCATTTCACCATCTTGTTTCTGTGTATAAAAACCCCCTAGTGTTTTACTCCCGTGTTGGTCATTCCTTGTGCGTGAGTCCCTCGTCACTCCTCTGTCTTGCCTTCCTTCTTCTCTACTTTAGTCTCGCCCTGTTTCGCTCCCTCTCCTCATCTGTTGGTTTATGTTCCCTGTGTTTTACGCTTGTGTGATTGTTGCTTATGTTTCTCGTCATTAGTATGTTATGGTTCACTCTCTCGTGGTCTATTTAGTTATTCGTTATGCTGTAGTGTTGCTGGTATTTCGTTGCCCCTGTATTCATTGCATCTCATGTGTTTGGTTTATTAGTTGTCATGTTCTCATGTGTTCACATCTCCCTGTTGTTTGCTTAACCGTTTATATTAGCTTCCTTGTTACGTGTGTGCGCTGTATCTATTGTGTTTTGGTTTTCATATAGTGTTTTCCATGTGTATTGTCTGGTAGGGTTTGTCTGGCTCTTTCTAGTTAATGTCTCAGTTCTGTTCTCTCCCTGGATTCTGTTTGTTAGACGTGGTGTTTGTATTGAATAAATTAGTTCTCTTGCACTTGCGTCACACCCTCCCCTGAAACGTTACAGTGCTGCTCTTCTGATCTTACAGTGTAATTAAGAAAACTAAACAGGATTAAATACAATACTAAAAACTACTGAAATATTACTCATTATTAAATCATTTTTGTTTTCATGCTTTCCAAAACAAAATAACCAATTACCAAACAAAACTTAACATTAAACCTTTAAGTAACATTTTTATGAAGGGCAGGACACCAACATAAGCCCTTCACGACAGCTTACTTAAATAACCTATTATATTATAATTCTGCTTTATGGAACATTTATATGTTGGCACTGCATGATGTTTATACTGAATTTCAAACCTAGAATGAGAAAAAATGACTGTTACCTAGCTAGCATAGCTAGCACGACTTTAGGTTATATACAAAGTCTAAGGACAGTTTGGAAGCCATGAAGGAATGTTGTTGCTTATTATTTCCCCACTCTGACAAGTTCAATTTATTTGTTTTGTAATGACCTTATTATCATGACATAACAAATGGACTAATTCATTTGAGATCCCAAAAACAGTTATCTCAAGATAACTGGATAATACTGTAATACTGTATTAACTGTTGCACGTCATGTTGTATTAATTGTTGTACATCTTGTTTGCATGCTGCACTGTACTATCTAGCTCACGGTCATTAGCTAATTAGTTGAATAATTAAATCAGCTGCACCTAAATGGATGATTTTCTTGCTGCCTTGAGGGACTAGAAATATACCCAATGAGAATTAAAAAAATGGCAGAAGACAAGATATTTCGCATCTCATCTTAACTAGCCTTCAACAACAGTCCTAGCTGCTTAGCTAGCTCAAGATGGACTGCAGCTAGTCCACTGGACAGTGAGCTTGTTGCATGGCGCAAGTAAATAGAACAGTAGAGTCCAGGGTGTAACTCATAAGTTATAAAGGAAGGCTTCACTCAAAACTCATTTGGACTTGAATTTTTGAGCATTTGAACTACTGCACGAAGTGTGAAAGAAAGTACTATTGGAAAGTACACTTCAACTGATTGTAAAGATACCATGCAGATAATCTTTATTGTTACACAAAAGATGCTCACCTCGATGAAGCAGATTCTAATTGACAAAAAATTGTTACTGAATAATTTAGTCTGTCAATGGATCATAACAGTGAGTAGGGAAGGAGAATGTAAGGGAAATTAGGCATCTACAATGACATAAAAAATAATCTAAAAATTTACTAACTGAAGGCAAGGTTCAATTTGTGAGATTTGCTTTTTTCTTTATTGGTCATCTTTGCTTCATGAAGTCTGACTGCAGACTTTTTTTTATAAACGATATATTGTGAAAATAACATTTAACAGATTTGACTCTATGTCACGTTGAGGACCCCGGCCCCTCCCTTTTGGGCGTGTGTCAACGTTGTCCATGTGCTTTGTCTGCGTCAGTGGATATTCGTGGTTGGGGTTATGTCGTGTGATTAATAAGTCTCACCTGTGAATCGTCTCGTGATCACGTGGGGCTAATGTGGTTTGTCTATTTAATGTGCGCTCGCGCAGTGTCCTGTGCTCGTCGTTGTCTATAGTCTACACGTTTCTGTGAGTACGTTATATGTTCCTCGTGCGCTATTGCGCAATCTCTGTGTGGACGAAATAAAGTGACGTCTGTAGCAAGGATTCCGTGTCTCGTCCTTCGCTCCACCCCGTTCGTCACACTCTATATGTCTCTGTTGTCATTGTGATATGTAATAATATGGTATTACTTTTAATTGTTAGAATTAGTGAGTAAATGTCATTCATTCATTGGTTAATTAGATCACATGACAGTTTTGCTCTGTCCCAGCTCCTAGTGCATCTGAAACAAACCATTGAAAACACCTAGTACAGGTATATTGAGTGTGATATTACAGCTAAATCATGTGTTGAGTTACAATTAACTGTCTTACATAAAGACAATAACCTTCTCATTTGTATGTTAAAGAAACGATCTCACTGCCAGTACAGTAGCTTGGAATATTAATGAAATGTCAAGAATGAGGTAGGAAACAACAGTTTTTATTGTTATAATAAATTACATTGTTACAATTCAAATTAATATTGAATTGTGTTCAATATTTATATTCAATATTAAGTGTTAGGAACCTCACCCCTTCTGAAGCTACAGCCCCACCCAGAGGTTCGACATCCAGAAACACATGATCCCAATCCCAAGAATACACTCACTGTCTATAGTTTGCCATGCCTTCGCCAGTCCTATATAACCACAAATGTTCAACTTCCTCTTTGTGATATACTGCCGACTTATGCTGCCTACTAAGTGTTTCAACACTCGTGTTGCTCTCCCGTGTTCTGATCTCTGCTTTCTCTTTGGACCTTGTTCCCAGTCTAGCCCTTGGATTTGTCTCTGACTCGGGCTCTCGTGGCCAGACTTCGGACTGTTGTCACATAGGGCTCCGCATCCCTCTACTAGCTATCATTCCTGTCATCCTGTTCCGTGTGTCAGTGTTTTCCATGCCTGTTTGTCCCGCCCTGTTTCCCCGTCTGTCACGCCCCTGTCATCAGTTATCCCACCTGAGTCTAGTTGGTTCCTGTTGTTTCTGTGTATTTATATTCCGTGTTTCCCTGGACTGGTGTCGGTTACTGTCGTAAGTAGTTTCCTGTATCTCCTGGTTCTCATGTGCTTGGTTTGTGTTTTTCTCTTCAGTCTCGTTTTGTTTTAGTTGTTCATTGTTTTCAGTATGTCGCTACGTGTACGTTTAGTTTCATGTTCTGATTCATTAACAGACTTGACTAATGCCTTCTTGTTTGACTCTTGAGTTTGGAATTCCCTTTATTAAATCTCGCTCTCCCCAGCGTTTGTGTCCGCCTCTCACTCCGTGATGTGCAAAGCGTTACAACTATACTAACTACTCTCTTGCCTCTCCTTATCTCGTAGTAAATCAGTGACTTCAGATTTGGCTGTGTTTCTCACCGTTAGCAGTGGGAGCAGTCCAGAGATATAATAAAACTCATTCTTTGCATTCGGATCTGTTTGTGTTTTGTCATTTGCGCAATGTTACTGTAACATGGTTATTATTTTTATTATTATTTAGATTGTTTTTAGTTTTGAAATTTTGACCAACATAGAAAACATCATAACAAAATATTTGACCATACTGCCCAGCTAGGCTTAAAATCTTTGTTGATATTTACAATCATACTAAATGTTTATTTATTTTTTTTTGGCAGGTGGATCAAGATGTTGTCAAGTCGATGGATGAGGAAATTGTCAAGATATACTGCTCATTTTGTAAACCATGTGTATGGTATCTTCAACGATATATCCTATGTATAGATACTAAGTTGCAAGTCTTTATTACAACCAAAACTGAACAATACTTGCCAACACGAGGGAGCGAAAATAATCTTGTAGATACCTGACTTCTTCCTCTAATCCCCATTTGAATGAATGAATGAATGAATGAATGTTTCAATTTATATACAATTTATAAATTTGTGACTACCCAAACACGTGAATGAAGCATCCATCGAGGATCAGTTCCCCATTACACTATATATATATATATATATATATATATATATATATATATATATATATATATATATATATATATATATATATATGTATGTATACACACACACACACACACACACACACAAAGAAGTTACACCATTACCAGAATTACTGGGAAATTAACCAGTAATACAGTGTATTTGCCCATGATTGGTCTTTTTTAGAAGAAAATGATACTTCCAAGTTCCTGTATAGCAGTAGTGACTCTCTAAATCATACTCGCCAGTAACTTGTTGAAGGGAACAAGAACGTGAATGGAAAACAAGAAAAACAGAACTGGGTTGGATTAAATATCAAAATTATATTTCCAAGCATGAAACGATGAAAACCAACTGGTTGAGTAAACGATTATAGTCAAGAAAAGAACACTGTGAACAAAATTCTTGAAGATGCCAAAAGCTGAGGATTTTTTTTTACCTCACCCTTCATGTTGTTGCTCAGAAGAGTCTGAGATAACACACTCATAACTGGAAAGTTGATTGATACATTGCATCTTAAAATTACTTAGGCTGTACATGTGTTCAAAGAGAAAAAGAAACTGACAATTCAGATTTAGACTCCCCACAACAAGAAACATCACTAATTATCACCTCAGAATTATCACCTCAGAGGTCTTCAAGATTAAGACAAAGACAGGCCTTTGTCTATTTCCAGCACTTTCATGCAAGTGTACCTTCAGTTTTGATTTCTAAACACATCATCTGTCATCTGGTGTATCTGATTATCGCATCTGTCATCTGACAGATTTTTAGTTCATCTATCCTGATTCTGAGGTCATTTTCCTTTATGATGATGGAAATTATTCCTTAGATGTCCTTTGTCACACATTGATTAATCAGCCTTTTCATGCTCCTGAGCAGCAAGTGAGCAAGTGTGTTATAGAAGTGATTATAGAAGTCAATGGATGATCACCTTGAAGAATCTTCAATTCAACAAGTATATTCTCACCCTATATCTAACACTATTGCAGCAGCTACCTGAGGCCATGGCCTGGTGGTAGGGAACTGGTCTTGTGACCTGAGGGTCGGGGGTTCGATTCCCAGACCTGAGGCCATGACTGAGGTGCCCTTGAGCAAGGCACCTAACCCCAACTGCTCCCCGGGCACCGGGCTAGGTCTGCCCACCGCTCTGTGCATGTTTGATCCACAGCCCCCTAGTAATCACTAGTGTGTATGTGTTCGAAATGCACAGATGGGTTAAAAGCGGAGGACAAATTTCGATTGCGGTGAAAAAAATCACAATTGACAAAATATGGCACATATACATTTTTAGGGGCAGTCATGGTCCTGTGGTAGGAAACTGGTCTTGTGACCGGAGGGTTGTGGGTTCGATTCCCAGGCCTGAAGCCATGACTGAGGTGCCCTTGAGCAAGGCACTTAACCCCTACTGCTCCCCGGGCGCCGGGCTAGGGCTGCCCACCGCTCTAGGCATGTGTGCACCACAGCCCCCTAGTAATCACTAGTGTGTGTTTGTGTGTGTGTTCTAATTGCACAGATGGGTAAATGCGGAGGACAAATTTCAATTGGGGTGTAAATTCACAATTGACAAATATGGCACATTTCACATTTCATTAAATCAGGAAAGAGTTTCTCCCTACAACCTCATTTACACCTTTCTATGAGAATCCAGAGAATATTGTTGAGAAGTAGTCAATTACTATTTGCACAATGCAATGTGTTTCTGAAATGATCTAGGCATGCACAGATAAGAATATTCTACATGCCAATGTAACATTTGAACATATGCTGGAAAATAGTGAGCTTGAAAACAGAGTTGGATGTGGGCTTATTATGGAATGGCTTCCTTCTTTTTATTCATCAAAAACCTGTGGAACTACATACAAGATCCTCAAGAAAAAGAGGGGAACGCTGTTGCATGTATTGTTGCCATTAGACGGCGTAGATTAAAATACTTAACAAATGCAATAATAATGACAAGCGAGAGAAGGAGAGGATCAAAGCACAAGCGATATATTTGCTATATATATATATATATATATATATTGTGGAATGGAGAGGAACCAGGAGCTGGAATGAATATGTGGAGGAAGGCGTTGTTTGGTGTGGACATATCTGTAATTGAAGTCCAGTCCAGTACATGGTCAGTAACCAAAGGCAGAATCCATGCAGCTTTAGAGGATCCTAATTGAACCTAATTAATATTGGGGAGAACCTGAAAAAATGTGACAGTGGAAAGAGATGGTGAGCATGGACCTGCTGTCGGAGGTAGTGGAATTCATGACACCTATACAGCTAGCTGCACCATTTCTTCAAGAACATGTCTTCACCAACTTGCCACTTTATTGGAGGCATTTTTCAACTACATTAGTACCACTGAGAATGAAGCACTTACAGAGGCTACACAAAAAACCTACTTAGATTGTTGTAGGAAATTGCACACAAGGAGTTGGGATAGGAGTCAGCATTTATAATAAAGTGCTGTCAGCCTGTGCTGAAAGGTATAGGAGAGACTTTGAGTAGTAAGTGATTTCAGAAGATCCTGGATAATCTTCAAGCAATGGCAAGAAGCATCCGTCACCAGCAGAGAAGACAACTTCTCTTCATCTACTAAGATTTGACAGAGAATGAATCAGAAAAAGAATGGACTCTTCCTTAGGTTCTGCACAGAGTCAGACCTATTCCTGTTGAAGACCATTAAGGTTACATTCACATACATATCTCTAGGCTGTCAGTGGCTCATACCAGCACTTGTGTATTGGAATTTATGTACAGCTACACCACCTTTTCAGAATTCAGGTCAGATTCTGTCTAGATATTACATTAAGAGGACATGATAAAGTGAAAACTCTGTGACTGTCATGGCTGTGAGGTTTTCCAATAATGTTGCTGCAACCATGCATGTACTGTTCACTGAATATGGAACACCATCATACAATGCTTCAGTGCAACAATAGGTGGCAATATTTTTTCCACAGAAGTGACAACCGGACAGTATGTTAAACTTTATTCCAACTTCGCACAAGTTTTTGGCATCTTTATTTTTTACAATTAAATAATGAAATCCCCTTAATTATTAAAATATTTATTTAAATATATATAATTTAATGAAAAATATTTAATTATTTATTGAAACATTAATTTATTCCATGGTTGCAGCTCACTTTAACAAATCAAACTGGGAAGGCAGGTTCTAGTCACTAATCTTATTGGCAGGTCATTTTCAGCCTGCGTCTGAGTTGAACTAAACAAAGCATCTAGGATGATCATGAACATGAATAAGGTTACAAAAATCTCTCTATAACTGTGTACCTGCAATGCTGATGGGGACTATACCTAAGTGCTCTGAATACTGAAGCATGTTTTTAATACAGCAGTATATGTGGACTTTTGCATTTAAATTCTGGTACTATTCCACCTTATCTATGTACAGTATTTAACAAGAAAATATTGTTAAGTGTAAGTTAATACTTTTTGTTACCTTCTTATCTAATGTATTCTGGTACTTTTAACCCACACTTGTTATTTACAACTATTTACACACTTGTTATTGACAACAACTGTTGTAAAAAGTGTTATATAAATACATTTTGATTGAGCTGCTGTTTGTGTCTCAATTGCTTTTTGTATTATCCCCAGTGTTGACTATAAATTATAGTTGAACTGTTACTGTATTTTTAGACTTTTCCCCCTAATAAACAGGTTATTTTGTATAATAAGATGCTTTGTTGGAATGAATAAAACATAGTATGACTATTGAGGAAAAATTTTATATTGAAATATATTATTTTGCATTTTAATGTTTTGCATTAAAACTGTTCCTAAAGTTTTAAGCTTGATGATCGTGGGCTTTATCTGTCTGCACAGAGTGGAGGCATCAAGACCTTTTTCCTCCATTGTCAAAACATACAAAGCTCATAAAGGTCAGAGTCACAGGGAATGTTGGTTTTCCAAAGATGTCCAATTTATGATTGTCCACAGGATGGAGGCAGTCTCCTGCCATGGTTCCCCATGACACAAGTCACAGCCACTGCCACATGGACCAGATCAGATGGCTGTTCCATGTTCTTACCACTACAGGGTTGCCAACTTTTCAAGATCGCTTGGAGTGAGATTTAAACCTGGAGGAGGTGGCCAGTGTAAATTGTTACCGGGGCGGTGATAATTAAGAAAAAATTTAGTATTATATCGCGATCGATCGATCGCCAGTGGTTGGCGCCAGAGCGAACTAGTAACTCATTGAATCATAGATATGGATCAGAGGTAAATAAACTAGATTTTTTTTTCGGCGTGAGAAATCGGAAGTGTGGCATGAGAGCGTGTGAAGACGGTCAAATGCGTGAGCTTTGCCAACCTTGCCACTACGTCCAATTCAAGATGTGTCGGTAATGAGATGCATTCTCAATCAGGTGATCTCAGAAAGGTGTGGCTGTAAGAGAGTGTGCTTACCTGAATTGTGCCAAGAAAGCAGAAAAAAATCAGAACCCTGTCAACCATATGACTACTGAGGTCCCATGCTGATTGAAACACCTGGAACAAATCTGTCCAATAGTCTACATTCTCTCCCCTGTAGTGTATCACCAGCTCTCAATTCTTGGATTAGCTGTATTCCTTCCTTGAAGGACACCGGGTCCATAGAATGTGCCATTTTTCATCCTCACACAGAAAACACTGTAACCTGTTAACATGCACATTCTCAGTACCAAGATCCGATCTGATTATTTCTGGACAGCCCTGCCCCTTCTCACTAACAGCACTGATGAAGTAAGCTGCAGCAACCTCAGATTTGATGTTTGCGAAGTTTGCTTGCATCGAGATGTTATGGTGAGATAAACCATCAATGCAGCTGTTAATTCAGATTCCGAAGGGTGTGGGTTTGTCATCAGAGTCCATATGCCAAATATAATTTGGTCCTGGGTTGCTGTAATGCCTTTTTTGGTATCTTCTAGCTCTTCTCTCTTGTACACCTAGTGGGTCCAAATGGACTGCAGTTCATATACTAGGCCTTTGGCTACACACTTCTACATCTCAGTCATTATCCAGTATCATGAAGTCACCCAGGCCCTCAAAGCTGTTCAGCAATGTAGTTCACATTGGTGTCAAGTTCATTTGATGGCGCTGCCGGTAAAGGTCAAGCCTGGCTAAACGTCTTTGGAGACAACGCATGCTAAAGTGTATCATTTTGGTCCATCCAAAATCACATACTTCCATATTACACAGTACACAAAAGCAGAATGCAATAGATATTTTGAAGTATGTGACAAATGCCAACCATATTACTAGGTCACATTAACTTATAAAAGTTTGGGAAACATTTTCCTCCATTGTTGCATGGCGGGCTGCAGCACACAAAGAGAGGCTGTGTTCAGAATAGCCTACTACATACCATATATTACACTCAGTATATACTGAATTCTGGATGATGTTCCCTATAGTAGCATGTAGTACAGTATCCAGTATGTGACAAATACAAGTCATACTACGAGGTTCAGTGAACGTACAAATGTTCTGTCCACTTGGGAAAGATTTGCTGCCACTGTTGCAGGATGTAGAACACCACGAAAATAGCTCTCGTTGCATACTGGAAAATTTGGTGGAAGTAATATATTTTCTAGGTAGCTTTCATATACTGGAAAAATTACTGCATACTATTTTGAGGCTATGAGAGCAGCACTTCCCTTTTAATTATATGCATGTATGGCATTAGTGAAATGAAGTTTTTTGTCAATGGATCTACCGTACAAGCTTTTCATAACTCTGCAAATGAGAGAGAAGTCTTTTCAAACCTGCCCATTATGAAGTGCTGCAGTGTTGGACCAATGTGCCTCATAGGAGCTCATTTCTCAATCTGTCCTTATTCAAAATCATTCAATGAAGTGCAAAATATATATATAAAAAATCATCGGGTTAGAATAAAGTTTGCCAGCCGAACAAGCACAAAAAATGACATAGCATAAAACTGCCATATGTGTACAGTCAACACACACACACACACACACACACACACACACACACACACACACACACACACAACCACACACACACACACACACACACACACACACACACACAAAGAAGTTACACCATTACCAGAATTACTGGCAAATTACCCAGTAAATGACAGCATATTAAATTCTAAAACACAGACACTTTATCATGTGTTAGCGGAGTGCCTTCACCAAGAAGCATTCACTTGTTGTTCCAGGCACATTGTAGTGTGTGTGTGTGTGTGTGTGTGTGTGTGTGTTTATATATATATATATATATATATATATATATATATATATATATATATATATATATATATATATATATATATATATATATATATATATATATATATATATACACACATTTTATTTCACAAAAAGGCAGTTATATAGTTTTTTGGTTGTCTTTGTACTGTAATAATATAATCGCTGCATATGTTCTGTTTATGTGAGAACATTTTGCATAGGTCAAATAAAATTGGATTACCTTTAAATAGCAGGCATTTAAAAGGTAAGGGTCATAACCTTTTTGTCATGACTAGAACATCTATTTATTTAGAAACACTTTATAAACACTAAGACTTTAACAGGGATTTCCAAATCACATATGTCATTTGTATTCTACCATCAAACTGGAAATTGCCTAAGCAAAGACACACGTGTGGTTTCCTACCTGAAATGAGGCTGTAGGATGGATATTAACTCTGGCTTGCTTCCAACGGTCCCCCTGGTTCCCACTCAGAGTCCACACGGAGCTATCTTGTCCAGTTTGACTCTTCTGTCTTAAATATACATTCAGTGTGCCTTTCAAAGAATAACCATGCACTGTTAGAACTTGTAACTGATAATGGAAAATGACAAAGCCTGTAGTAAACCTGGACTGTAGTTGCATTGAGTGGTCTGAAAATCAAGCCCAGAAACATTATTGATTCCTTGAAGCACATTTCAGCAGGCAAAATGGTTCTAGTATTTAGAATTGATGTTTCTTGATTTTTTCTTTAGTGCATACTCTCTGTCTTATGTGAGAAACACTGTGGGGTACTAAACTGGTGTGAGGTGCTGAATATTTACTACCATGGAACAAGCTTTTCAGTGTAATATATACTGTTGTGTCAGAGTAATGACCATGAGCTTGAGCCGAATTCAGTGGACTGATTTGAGGCGATAAAAGGGAGATATTTTCAAACACTCTCTTCTGTCAAGGATGCAGACAAACAGTGTGTTTCATTTCCTTGCAAATGAGGAGACAGAGAGGTGAGTGTCTTCACACACAGATAGAAGAGTATAGTCATGCTAGAATACACTGCAATTGCCCTGGAGGGAAAAGGAAAATGCTTCAAGGTGAAATAGAACATCAATAAACACATAAATAAATAAATTAATAAGAATGCAAAAGCTGAAAAGACTTATCTCTTTTGTTCAGCTATATAAATGCTTCTTGGATTTCTTCATGCAAGCCATTGCATTAGAGGGGCAAAATAATTAGATTAAATTATTTTTTTCTTTTTGTCATCTGTGCAGCCAGGCAGTCAGACAGGAGATCCTGTTTGCCTTTTGCTTTCTTAACACTCACACTCCCTGTAAGCCTGCGTTGGGAGATCATGCCCTAGAGAGGTTAAATTAGCACCGCATGTCTAATTCAGAGGGCACATGGCTTTGCGAAGCAGAAAATTGCAGTTACAAGCTTGTCTGTGAGGCCAATGAGGTCACTGCCATCCCTGAAATTCAACTGCATGGTCTGACATGAAGAGAGCATGAAGAAGACCTCAATCTGCTGGGACAGTCCCAATCAGATTACGGGGGGAGGTAATACCCATTGCTCTGGATCACCTCTGGAAATTGAGCAGGTTTCTTAGCTTCAGCATGAACCTAAATTGGACCTGAAGTATTCAGTAATGGACATTAAGGAGCTTTTGGTCTGAAAGTATCCTTCCTTTTGCTGTAGCAGTCGGGCAGGTTTAGTCATTGAACATAAGCTCCAAAATTCAAGGCATGCTAAGTTCTATTCACTCAGGGAAATGTTTTGCCTGCATATACAATATATGGTCAGAACAACTCTAAGTCGCAATGTCATTGTTTTTCATAGATCGATAGATAGTATCTTACCTATATGCTTCCCATACATGTGGTAGTAGAAGCTAAAGCAGTAGGTTGGATTAAGGGCCACATTTCCATAGGGGCTTTTGGGAGCCACATTGAACATTGGGGTCAAAAGGCGTGCCTTATCTCCTTCCTGACGAGGCCGTGATGTTTCAATGTACATGTAATAACCTGTGTAGAACATACAGATGCACATAGGCAATGGACTGAATCATCACAAACCCTAAAACATTCAATCATTCTGTTATTCTATTGCAGATGCCCTCACACAAGGTTAAATTAATAAAATGCCCTTCCAACTCAATTTCTATATCGTTTAATATATTTCAAGGAATTATTGACTTAAGACATCTTTGGAAAAAAATTCATGTTCTGATTATTGCAGTCCTGTCAAACTGCTAAGTGGATCAACACATATATGTATAGACAGGACTTTTGAAATGTCCAACTCTCTTTTTGCATTTTGCATCTATACACAGAGATAATTTATTTATTTTTCTGTTTTAGATAGAAAAACCGTTGATTCTCATATTTGCATTTAGGTTCATATTTATTTTAAATATTTGAATTCTTCTTAGTGTTTGTAGCTCACCAAAGAAGCCCACCAGTAAATGAGCTTTTGATGCTTTGAGTTTCTTTAGTAAGAGGCAAACAGGTCAAAGCTTCCTCATTCAGGCACTAATCAATAAGCAGACGGTGACAAATGATGCTTCCTCATAATTTCTATGTCAACTCGACTCCTAAACGAAAGAGAAGCTTCTCCAAAAGCATCCCAAATGCATCTGTGAAGTGTGTCTTGCTTGCACTAGATAAATCCTTGTAGCCAGTTGATAAAGAGACCATATCAATCTTGAGAGTACAGCACATTGCCTAGACTGACATAAAATCCAGATGAGACCTTACTCCCTAAGGAGTTAGGAGTCTAAAGACGCTCATATAAAAGTTTCATGGTTTCACTGTTGCAGAGTTTTATTTCTTCCTCTTAATGCACCAACAAATCACATATTCTCTCAGATCTGAACTTTGAAGATCAATCTTTCAGTTTAAGTTTATATTTAATGTTTCAGTAGAATTTTTAAGGCAAGTACTGTCCATTACTCAGGGTGGTAGTCTATAAACCTGACCCCTTACTGTCCTCATGCTACATAATGACTAAAACCAACCAATTGCTGTACTTACAGTATGGGGATGTTGATTGGCTTTGAAAAGGCTGGTGTTTTTCCTTTGAAGTTGGATGACAGATTGTTGCTGACTTAAATTGCTATTGACTCAGATAGAGCTTTTCAGAAATGTGCAATGTTCATTGATAACACTCACTCAAATGTCTCACAAAAGTAGAACATAGAGCAATACATCTATGAAGTCAAACCACAAATACAAATCATCAAGTTTTATTTAATGTAGTCTTTCAAATAACTATTGATTGAGAAAGTAAATTCTTCTGGCTACTCAGTTGTGTAAAACTACTACTCAGAACCCAGTCAATCGGTTTTGTTTAGACACAGTAAAATACAGCACTCTCTACATTCTATCCAAACAAACCAATTTGGTTAAGTGACAAACACAACTAAATGAAGTGGTTGCTAATGAAGCTAGTGAAACTTGGAGTTAAAGTGTTTTGCCAAATAAGGTAAGGTAAATAAGATAAATAAGCACAGATACTGCTGGTGGTAATTAAGTCCAATCACCTGAATTGGCTTCATGGCATAGAACTACTTTACTACCACAGATTCTGTTTAGGATGTTTATATGAATATCTGCTGGAGAAAATATAATTTCAATAATCTATGATGTTTGAGCAATCTGTGTGTATGTGTGTTTACCTTGCTTTGAACCACTGCGGTCACTGCTGGGTCCAGTGTTTGGGGTATATTTGGTGTTTCTGATGGCGGCACTATGTCTCGTCCAATCAAATTCTTCTGTCTTGTCTTGTGTAAACATACAAATGGCTTCTTCCTCAAAGTTGCAGTGGAATTTACCTATAGAAAACAAAAAAAAATAATGCGAACAATAAGTACACAACATTCCAATGCATCAGTTATGTCACTAACATTTTCATATTCTTGAGTTTTAATGAAAATAATCCACTCAGTTTATGTCTAAGCTCTACAGACAGATTTAAAAGATACTCACTCCAATGAGGGTTTACGGGAGCTGTAAATCAGATAAAAAAAAAGATGTTATAAAACATGAAATCTGAGCTGCAGGTGGGCTATAGTCAATAGCTCATTATTACTCTATAATAAAAGACAGTGGGGGAACTATTGGGAGATTGTTGTTTGTCCCTGGAGTGTAATTTGAAAGACAGAAAGAGGTTCAGGCATCACTGCCTTTTATCACACAGCTAGAGAGAGGAGAACATGGGGTTGGGGGTTGGAGAGGGAGATGGGGGTGGGGCATTGGGGCGGTGTTTGAACGCCTGAATGAAATGGGGTTGGTGGTTGGTGGGGGATAGTGGGGTAGGGGTAGAAGGTGGAGGGGTGCATAAGAAGACCAAGGGTTGCTGTGGGGTTGTGCAATGTTCAGGTGACCCAAACAGACCTGTTGCTCTCCTAATTCAATTCCAAAGCAGCCTGAGTACCGCAGTAATCTATCCACTACTCTGCAAGCCAGCTGAGAACTGGGAAAAGGTTTTTGAGAGCATGTTCAGAATAGATAGTGAGACTACAATAGATCCCAATTTAACCAACCAGGCCACAAAACTGAACTGAATATCAAAAACCTGGAGACATTGTGTTTGAGACAGAAAATGTGACTGTATTCAAGGATGTAGATTTCCCTAAAAGCAGTCCTATGGAAATTCCTGTTGATGCTGTAATGAGAATGCATGTCTCATAGAGTTAAAAATGTTACATACGCATACCATTTTATTAGAAACATTTATTAATTAGAAACAGAGACTGCCAGCTCCTCCATCACAGGCTGTCATTAGCTGCCATGGTTGGCAGACCACTCTCCATCCGAGTCACTGTCAGTCATCAGTTGTAAATCATCCACACTCCAATTAACAGCCAGTCAGCACTAGTCCTGGGGTCCAAAACTGACCAGTGATGAATAGCACAAAGGGGGGGCTGGCAAATAGCAATAAATGGGAACAGATGGCTACAGTCTATAACTGTACTCTTGTAAAATGCACTCATGAGATATGTGTAACTACTAAATGGTCCAGTAAAACGTAAGGTAGGGGATTTTAACGTAAGAGGATCATTTTCTCACTCAGCAAATGGCATAGCAAGCAAGGTTCTAGACTGCTTTGGCTGGGGGGGAAGATGGGTCAGTAAAACAACGGGTGGGCATGTCTTTAGTCATATTTTGAAAGCCACAACTATACTCAGGGCTTGATTTGAGGAGGGATGCTCCAGTTAAAAAGAAGCATGGGGATGCTCTCTGTAACACTCATCTCCCTTTCAGCCCCATATGAATGAATATGATGTTGATTGTGTGTTGTTGAAATTTTCACTCTAACCATAGGTGCATAGGTACACTATGTTGCCTTGGACTTATTAGGACAGTACAGACAAGGTGGTTCTGTAGAACTGCAAGCTTTCTCTTCATCACTCAGTGGAGAATGTGGTGCTGTTTACATTTGATAGAAATACATCAAGATCTGTGGATCAAAGAAAAGCTACCACCATTAATCAGTGGACTTAATACAGTAAAACTGAAAATCTGATTGTTTTAATAATTCATTAAATAAAGGTAAGAATAGGCTAATATAAAATTATACTGTCAGCTGCCTCATCAAGATTATAACTGCTTATGTAACTCTGGTGGTAAATTGTGACTGCAGAGTTAGTGATAACAGAAATATGAGGCAAAGTAAGGAAAATAACAAATGTGCATGTGTCTTCAAATGCATACACTTAAGACTTAAACTGCAATAAAATTCTAATGAAAGTCAAGAGAAATTACTTAAGAATAAAGAATCAGTCTGATTGTAGTATGAGATCTTAAATATTCTCATAAATCCCCATTAAGTAAATCTGGCTATGTTTAGAAGTAAACTGATACCTGAAGTAATGGGTGAGGGGGCCTGTTCTTTAGGCTATGTCCGGAACATGGCCGCCATATTGGATCAAGGGAAAATTTTCCATTGGGAAGGTGGTCATGTAGCATATCAAAGAAGACTAGAATTGTCTCATAAATCGACTGCCAATATCTCAAAAAATGCAAAAGCTATTGAATTTTCAATGTCTTCAATATGCTGTCCCTGGTGCTGAACTATGTTCAGCACTACGGACAGCACACTGGACCATTCAAACTTCCCCAGTTGCAACTTTCTGTGTTGATAACTTTTGAACTACAAGAGATATTGCAAATCTGATAAACTAATTTTATAATTATATATAAACTCATTTTCTAAGCTACACTATATGATATTGTCACGTTGAGGACCCCGGCCCCTCCCTTTTGGGCGTGTGTTTACGTAGTCTACGTGCATCGTCTGCGTTTGTGGATATTTCGTGGTGATAGCTATGTCATGTGATAATCCGTCTCACCTGTGAATCGTCTTGTAATCACCTGGGGTTAATGTGGTTTGTCTATTTAATGTGCGCTCGCGCAGTGTCCTGTGCTCGTCGTTGTCTAAAGTCTACCCGTTGAGTGCTTGTATATGTTTCTCGTGCGCTATTGCGCAACTTCAGTGCGACAATAAAGTGACGTTTGCCACTAAAGTACGGATTCTGTGTCTCGTCCGTCTACCGCCGCCCAGCGTCACAGAACGACGAGCCGACCAGAGACACCCATCATGCCGGGCTACAAAAGCAAGCCCAAGAAGGGCAAGAAGCCTAACAAGCGGCATCCCCGCTCTTCGTCTTCTTCCCCACGCCGCGGGGTTTCGCCGACACTGGCGCAGCTCAGGGAAGACCCGGAGTGCGCGTACCTGCTGTGCGCAGCTCGGGAGACCTCCGCCGAGGGGAGAGTCCGTCCGCCGCACTGCAAGGGGCGCGTACGACCGCCGCGCGGCACCGGGCGCGTCAGCCCGCCGCGCCGCACCGGGCGCGCCAGCCCGCCGCGCCGCACCGGGCGCGCCAGCCCGCCGCGCCGCACCGGGCGCGCCAGCCCGCCGCGCCGCACCGGGCGCGCCAGCCCGCCGCGCCGCACCGGGCGCGCCAGCCCGCCGCGCCGCACCTGGCGCGTCAGCCCGCCGCGCCGCACCTGGCGCGTCAGCCCGCCGCGCTGCACCCGGTGGAGGGAACGCAGCGAAAGCAGGAGGAGGACTGCCCAATGCAGCACCAGCAGCGCCGGATCTCTCTCCTCTGCTCGCGCTCCTCCTGGCACGAAGCCTGGTGCCTGTTTCCTGTTTGTCAGTCCCAATGTTTGTGAGTGTTCCCGTCTGTGTGTCAAATCCCCTTTTCCCGTTTATTCCTCTGTGTGTGAGCGTGCCTGTTTGTGTGTTTGTGAATGTGCCGTTGAATGTGTTTAACGTCTTTTCCCCCGTCTTCCCAGGGAGGGTGTGCTAGGCGATTCGTGATGGACGCTTCGCCAAGGGCAGTCACCTCCCAGACGCAGGACTGAGCGCGTCGGATCCGCCCATCGTCGTGGGTTCGGGGCACTCGGTCCTGTTGGCACCCCGGGACGGGTAGTGCCCTTGGAGGGGGCGTCTGTCACGTTGAGGACCCCGGCCCCTCCCTTTTGGGCGTGTGTTTACGTAGTCTACGTGCATCGTCTGCGTCTGTGGATATTTCGTGGTGATAGCTATGTCATGTGATAATCCGTCTCACCTGTGAATCGTCTCGTAATCACCTGGGGTTAATGTGGTTTGTCTATTTAATGTGCGCTCGCGCAGTGTCCTGTGCTCGTCGTTGTCTAAAGTCTACCCGTTGAGTGCTTGTATATGTTTCTCGTGCGCTATTGCGCAACTTCAGTGCGACAATAAAGTGACGTTTGCCACTAAAGTACGGATTCTGTGTCTCGTCCGTCTACCGCCGCCCAGCGTCACAGATATACTACTATGATATAGATAATTTATTTTAGCTGTGGAATTTATATTCATAGACAATCATCTTGCACAAAGATATTACATTAATTATTAAACTAACAGTTTGTGATGCTTGAAATTCATTTTTAAAATATTTATCAAGTCATTTGTATTATTTATTTTTATTATTTTCCTTCACATCACAAACAAAAATGTTATAATGCATCAGAGCAGAGGCGATGGGCTAAAAGAGGGTGCTAGGGCCAACGATGCCCTCCTCGGTGGAAAGTATTCTCAATTTTAAAATAAACATTTTTAAATGATCAAGAACCACTACAAAGTCGCATGCCCAATGGGAGGTACATTTAACACCCAAGTAGGTCGGCGCTAGAGTAGGGAGATCCGGCGTTATTGACAAGGTTGAACGCTGTTACCCAAGACTCAAATTCAGAATTTTTCAGTAATATCAGCTTTCTCTAATCACCACAATCCATTTGAGAGAATATTTTGAAACCTAGGTTTGTGCTATTTAACAGTTAGCTCACATTAACTTAATTTGCTAACCAGCTAACAGCTGTAGCTACACTGTAAAAAATCTTTGTTTGCTTATGTTCTGTGAATATAAAAATTTATGTGGGCAAAGCATGAAACATAAAAATAGTTACTCCAAAAACAAAAAACGAGTTGTGCCATCAGCTGCTGCATTTTTACCATTCAACTTAATATTTTGTGTTCAGTGAATGAGCATTATGGTTCTCAGTCAACATGTCAAGTCCAAAGTAAAAAACTGTGTTGGACGAGCAATAGTGGTAGTGGTGAAACTAATGCGCATGCTCGAGAGAAGATTTTCTTGGCGCCTTCTGCACCAAAACTAAAATGAAGACCCAGCGTTTCACCATTTATCTAGAGGACTTCAAACGTTCACTGAGTGAAGTTAATGTGGATCTTTACTAAGCTAACACAACTAACTTGGTGGTGTTTGTTGAGTTTGAATTTTGAACTAGGCAAACGTAAAATGGACACAGATTCAGTGTTATATAGCGGGTGGATGGCGCCAGAGCTAGCGAACTAGTAACGTATTGAATCATATATGTGGATCTGAGGTAAATAAACTGGATATTTTTTTCGGCGTGAGATATCGGAAGTGTGGCGTGAGAGCGTGTGAAAACTGTCAAATGCGTGTGTCTCACGCTCAATGCGTGAGACTTGGCAACCCTGATATTCTGTATACTTTGAATTTACTTCATCAAGCATAAAATGTATAGTTCAGACAACTTGGGATACTAATGAATAATTACCTGAACTAAACAATTGTAGCTGGAACAACATAAAACATTTTGTTGGACTCACTAGGTGTATTTGGTTAATATATAACATTTTGTTGGCTCATCTTATTTTCTTTAATTAGACTGAATTCTGTAGTTGTCAGCAGAACTTAAAATTTGCATTTTGCAGAGCTTAAATTAGACCAACTAAAAAAATTAGGTGCAATGGGTCACTAAGATTTTTTTAGTTGGTGAGACTTGAAATTTTTTACAGTGTAGGTAATTTAATGGTTCTGGCAATTTGAGCTAGCTAGTGTTCGCTATCTTGTTTAGCTAGTAGCTTACGAACTGAACAATCACGAGCTCACTTTATAACTGCAAGGCTTAGGCAGTTGTAAATGCGTGTAAATGTAACACCTAGATAGGTAATAAATGGTCATGGCATTAACTTTTAAATACAAACATTCTAATTGTTTACAAATGTTTCCTTAAGATAACAAAATATTCAAATATGTTTTCACAGTGAACATGAATAAAAACAGTTTCATATCTCAAAAACATGTACAAGCTAAAATCGTTTTTTAAAGTTGCTGTAAAGTTGCATTAACCAGCAATATTTGGATCTCTAGAAATTCACATTTTTTAAAGCATACTTACTTCTACCTGAACACATTAGTGTTTGAATGAATGATTATTCACTTATTATTAGCTTGTTGATTTTATTATTGGCTATTTTCACATAGCACTAGCAGTTAGTGTTAAGTTATTTTGGGGTTGATGCTGAAAATGTGACAAACAGCACCGCCTAGAACATTTTTTACCAGCAACCACTGCATCAGAGGTCTTACTTTCTGCATCTGTAACCTACCCAGCTGTTACTAAACAGCATACGATGAGTCCTGCCTATGCTGAGCTGAACAGATGTTGCATATTTGGAAAACAGGCACTACATTAGCACACGCTATAATTTATAGGCTCTCTCTCTCTTTTCATTTCCCCTTCTCCCTGCCTCTTGTCCTGCCATGCACTTTTTGTGCTTCTCACCAGATGTTAGAGCAATTAGAGTTGTAGATTCAAGAATGAGTCAGCAACATTTAACACACATGAACAGAAGCAAAATCAATAACAGCATATGCATGTATACATGATGAAGCATACAATGCTCAGCAGCCATAGAGGATTTGCCATCACTTAGTCAGAAACAAATCTGAAAATGCAATCATTTATTATTTAACCCTCTGTTGGAGGTACCACTTACGCTACAACAGATAGATACAATCAGCTGGCTAAGACTGAAGGTAATGTAGGCATAAACTATGGTAGACAAATTACCAGGGTGTCATCAGCACAGTCGGTTTGGGTGCTATACTGGGTCCTTACTTGCAAACATTTGTTGTTACATGTTTGTTTTACATTCCAAAAAGCAAGCACGGATCAACTATTGGTAATATGTCTGATAATAGAAACTGATAACGAGATAACAGATGATGTTAATATATAATATAAATGTTAATATGACAAATAGAATAATATCAAGTAATCATGGAAATATATTAACAGTATATGTAGGATATGTTTAACATAATCAGCCTAACATAATTTATGGCCGATGTGGACAGATACAGGGTCAGCTTCTAGGTTTGCGGTAGCTGAATTCAGCACCCCAGTCATCTGGTTTGCTGGTCTTAAACTAGCATGTCATAGAACATAAAATAATGAGCAATCAAATTACTTCATCCAGACTTTTAATTTGTCTCATTACACATAATTGGTGGCATCTAAGTAGACTGGAAAGAGAACTATGCAAGTGGCAAGTGAAATGTATACAAAAATTCTTAAAAAATATTAACACTAATATGCATTTTTTGGAACAATAAGAACATAACACAAAAATAATGTAATGGTGTAATGAACAAACTAGAGCCTGGCTACCATGAATAATGACAATGCATATTCTATATTCTAGTATGCAGCATTTGTATTACACTACCCAGTCCTGCTTGTAGGAAAAGCCTTAGAACACAGAGGCTTCCCACCGGCTATTACATTCTAAGAAACAGAGTAGTATGAAAGGAACCCCAACACCCAATTTTAACATATTTTTTGTGCATACTTCTTTCACTTCTGTCACACTGCTGAAGTTTAGCTGAGACCAAAATATAATTTGAATCAGAGGGCTTCCAAGATGTATCAAATCAAAATATATCAAAAATAAAAGTCAATACCAAAGTCAGTATCATGACACAATATAACATGCACAAAAGGGGAACAGAAGCAGAACCCATGACTCCTCAGGTTCCTGTACAAAACATCAGGTCCCCCAAGCCTGTGGCTATATGGGAGTCTCTCTCACTGAAGAAGCCCAGAATGTAGTACTCACCTCCATCCAGTCCTTGAACTCTTAGGCTGGCAAGAAAACAACTATGTATACAAACACACACACACTCACACACACACACACACACACACACACACACACACACACACACACACACACACACACACACACTTTGCTGCTCTTTTTATGACTCTGCATTTGAGTTGTGCTGTTTGCATCCTATGCAATGATTTCCAGATATAAGTGAATTCTACACCAGCCTGTAGCTTTACTGGCATCATTTCGCACATGTTTATTTCAGTTTGAATTTGACAGCAGTCAAGGTGCCATGACAAGATGGGGGTAAGCCCAAGGCATCAGACTTCACAGCTACAATGCAGGGCCAACAGATTTTCTCACTTTGCTGTATGTCTTTCCTTATTTTCTCTT
This sequence comes from Brachyhypopomus gauderio, assembly GCF_052324685.1. Classification (NCBI taxonomy): domain Eukaryota; kingdom Metazoa; phylum Chordata; class Actinopteri; order Gymnotiformes; family Hypopomidae; genus Brachyhypopomus; species Brachyhypopomus gauderio. The sequence continues at coordinate 12,156,986 of NC_135227.1, forward strand.
AATATTTGGTGATAACCTGTTCCTAGTACAGCTATAGGGCTTTCATCTATTACACAACAACACAAGCAGCCTGGAAGCATGAATTCAAAAGGGTTCTTTGATGCATATGAAGCCTGCAACTAATACAGTATAGCAAAGTTCAAATGGAGAAAGGTCATGTTAGCCTTTTGTCCACACTGAGAACAGAGCTAATTTAGAGGAGTCACAGTGTGTGGCAAGTAGCACAGCTAGTGGCACACTTTAATGCTTTGCCCCAGCTGCCTCTATGCCTCTATGAATCATGTTACTACAGACATGTTACTAGGTATGTGGAGGTTAACTAGAGCTCTTCCTAGCTGCACAGTGAAGGTGGAAAAAATGATACACCTGAGGTAGCATTTAATGATCACATTTGATTTATGCAGAAGCCAAAAGCTCACCAATATACCAAAGATTTGCATCTTTGGTATATTGGTGGGCTTTTGGCTTCTGTAAGTTCAGGGTCAAAACGTCCTGATTTTCCATCATCCAAGTAGTTTATCTAATTATCTCTGGCTTAAAATCATTAATTAATTCAGGCAACACAATTATAGTGAGGTTTTTTTTCCTGAAACCCTTCACTACACTATACAACACCCCTTCACAGAGTGAAGTTCTGCCTGGAGTTGATGGTTGTACACCATCTGTAACCATCTGTATTCTCATAGATATTTGTACACATCTGTGGTTGCACAGAGATCTGCACAAATCTGTGGTCTCACAGACATAAGGGTGAGATTAATTTTGGAATTATCATCAGCCTTGTTTATTATTAAATTTCATCCTTACACTCAGAGGTGTATAATCCAGGTTCAGAAAGTAAAAGTCCTCACCAGGATTTTGCTCAAGCTTGCTAGATTTTCTAATTACTCTAATTACTCCAATCCAGGAAGCCTGAGCAAAATCCTGGTGAGGACTTTTACTTTCTGAACCTGGATTATACACCTCTGCTTACACTTATTCACTTATGCCCAGCATTTTCTTTCTTTTTGTGACAGAAGACTTGACTGACTGTGGATGTACCTGGGCAAATGATGAATCAATCTGATCTGATACAAGCAATGTGGAGATTCTGGGGAGACTCTTATTGCCAGCTACTGGATCTCACCAATGCATGGAATAGGAAGCCCAGCTTGCGATATCTCTGTCTGTCTGTCTGTCTGTCTGTCTGTCTGCCTGTTTATTCCCTTAGTATGTCCCTAAAATGTCTTAACTTATCCATTATTTTACTTTTAATACTCTTGCTCTGAGCACAGATAACTCTTCATATTTTAACGGTTGTTAGGCTGTAAAACATAATTTGGAACTCAAATGTTTGATATATCAATACATGACTGATTGTTTATAGTTATGATTTTGTCCAAGATTTTTTTTTATGTACATAATCTTTATTTTAAACATGTTTGTGGTCCTCAGACAGAGAGAGAGAAACATTTTTAAAATGCTGCTGCTTTAAAAAAAAAAAAAGGCTTACTGTGGAAGTCTTTGTTTGGACTGAAAGTTTGGTCCAGCAGGTCTGGCTGGGAGTCAGCAGCACAGAGGGGATCACTTCCTTTCAGGTGGAATTTGCTGTCTTTTAGATTTTGGCCATTAAAAACCTTTGGAGTCTGAAATCAACTTCTGTATAGCCAGTAAGTCCTTACCTGCCTCCCACACAGGGGAAACTGCAACCAACATTTGAGGTCACGCTTGCCTCTCTGGCCCTAACTGTTCAGGCTGAACCTACTCTGCTGTCCTCAGTGCTCCTGACTCAGTTCTCCAACACTGTCTGCCAAGTCCCAGACAAGCCTCCAAAAATCACATGTTGGGTTGGGGTGTGGAGAGAAAGATTCTTCACCTGTTTGTTGTACCCCCCCCCCCCCCCCAACCCATTAGCTCATGTGTTTCCTCTCCTGCTGTGCTTAATATTGTTTGCCAAGTCTGTGTGTTTCACACATTGTTTATTGAGCTCTTACTTAGCAGAGTTCCTAAGCCATTGATTTGCCTGGTTTGTCTTTGTTATCTCTCGTTCCTGTACTCTCCTCACTCGTCTTACACACTCGCCTTTCCCTTAGGAGCCCGTTGTTGGTGATTAGGCACAGTCTGGCTGTTTTTCTTCTCTGGATTTTGCCTTTTGGTTTGTCAGCATCATTAGTTATTAGATTTCACATATACGCTAACACACTTGTGTCTAGATATTTTACTCACCTGACCTAAACATTATAGAGAATCTATGGGGTATTGTCAACAGGAAAATGAGATACACCAGACCCAACAATGCAGATAAGCTGAAAGCTGCTGTCAAAGCAACCTGGGCTTCCATAACATCTCAACAGTGCCACATGCTGATCCTCTCCATGCCATGCCGCATTGATGCAGTAATTTGTGCAAAAGAAGCCCAGACTAAGTATTCAGTGCATTTACTGTACATACTTTTCAGTAGGCCAACAGTTCTGAATAAATTTTTTTTTTCAGTTGGTCTTACATAATATTCTAATTTTCTGAGATAATAGCTTTTGAATTTTCATTGGCTATGACATTAACAGAAACACTTGAAATAAATCACTCTGTCATGAATCTATGCATTTCATTTTTGTATCGAATTACTGATATAAATAAACTTTTTGATGATAATCTAATTTATTGAGATGCACCTGTATATACTGAATGTATATGTTATTTAAATGTATATGCTGTATGTTATATAAATGTATATGCTGTATAAATGTATATGCTTTAGATATATACTCACCAGCCACTTTATTAGGTACACCTTGCTAGTACCTGGTTGGACCCCCTTTTGCCCTCAGAACTGCCTTAATCCTTCGTGGCATAGATTTAACAAGGTACTGGAAACATTCCTCAGAGAGTCTGGTCCATATTGACATGATAGCATCACACAGTTGCTGCAGATTTGTCAGCTGCACATCCATGATACGAATGCTCCATTCCACCACATCCCAAAGGTGCTCTATTGGATTGAGATCTGGTGACTGTGGAGGCCATTCGAGTACTCTGAACTCATCATCGTGTTCAAGAAACCAGTCTGAGATGATTCACACTTTATGACATGGCGTGTTATTTTGCTGGAAGTAGCCATAAGAAGAAGGGTACACTGGTCATAAAGGGATGGACATGGTCAGCAACAATACTCAGGTCGGCTGTGGTGTTGACACAATGCTCAATTGGTACTAATGGGCCCAAAGTGTCCCAGGAAAATATCCCCCACACCATTGCATCACTACCACCAGCCTGAACCATTGATACAAGGCAGGATGAATCCATGCTTTCATGTTGTTGACGCCAAATTCTGACCCTACCCTCCAAATGTCACAGCAGAAATCAAGACTCATCAGACCAGGCAACGTATTTCCCATCTTCTAATGTCCAATTTTGGTGAGCCTGTGCAAATTGTAGCCTGTTTCCTGTTCTAGCTGATGGGAGTGGCTCCCGGTGTGGTCTTCTGCTGCTGTAACCCATCCGCCTCAAGGTTCAATGTGTTGTCCATTCAGAGATGCTCTTCTGCAAGCCTCAGTTGTAATGACTGGTTATTTGAGTTACTGTTGCCATTCTATCAGCTCAATCTAGTCTGGCCATTCTCCTCTGACCTCCAGCATCAACAAGGCATTTGTGCCTACATAATTGCTCTGTTTTGGACCATTCTCTGTAAACCCTAGAGATGGTTGTGCGTGAAAATCCCAGTAGATCAGCAGTTTCTGAAATACTCAGACCAGCCCATCTGGCACCAACAACCATGCCATGTTCAAAATCACTTAAATCACCTTTCTTCCCCATTCTGATGCTCAGTTTGAACTGCAACAGATCGTCTTGGCCATGTCTACATGCCTAATTGCACTGAATTGCTGCCATGTGATTGGCTGATTCGACATTTGCGTTAATCTGCAGTTGGACAGGTGTACCTAATAAAGTGGCCGGTGAGTGTATGTTTAAGCATATAAATTTTTCATAAGTGTGTGGTTGGATGAAAATACACCCTGATGCATGACTACTCTCCAGAATTAACATTCACTTATACAATGCTGTACACAATATTAAACTGAGATAGCTACAACTGCATATGCATAAGGCTTTATTTAAATTCAACATTTTAATTTAACATTAGCTGATGTACTTGACTGGTCTTGTGAACAATTTACACAATTGAGACAAAACCAATTCCAAAACCATGTCTAGACAAAGACCAATTATGGTTTCAAGACTAGTATCAGTCTTGTGTAGTACACACTAATTGTATTGTGCTAGAAGTGTTTTGACTGTAATGGCATAACGGCAGTATATTGCTCCTTAGTTTGTAAGAGAAACATAAGAGTAAGAGAAAGTGTGTGTGTGTGTGTGTGTGTGTGTGTGTGGGTGCATGTGTGTGGAGGGAGGGGTTGACAGCAGGTGTCTGGCCTAGGGTACCAAAATGGTCAGAAACAGCCCTGTCTGTTAGTGTGTCATTCTCAACCTGTTTGTTCTCTCTGAAAGGGGCATGAATAGAAGCAGGAGGTTGGAGTCTTTCCAAATCGACAGACAGCCATTTTGAAAACTTAAGTGCTAAGTAACTGCTATTATGGCATGGCACAAAATGGCACAGTCCCTTCATTTTACTAATTTTCCTATCAATTAGTACAATACATACCAAGCATGGATTTGAACTGAGGCCACTGCAAATGTTATTTAACAAACACTGCTTAACATTTGCTACAGGTTGTAAATGGCTTGTTCTGTGGAAACAGAAGAGGAAACACTGATTGGAAAGTCAGGGCAGAAATATCAGGAAAGACCTGAAGCTTATTTAATACAAAATGGTGAAATTGGTTCACTTACACAAATTTCAGAATGTGACTCTCTCAAACAAAAAAATGTACAATACAATGCACGATGGCATCAATAACAAACCCATGAAAATACTGCTTACATTCAATTTTAAGGAGGCAGTTTCGTACCAACAGTCAACATACAACTTTCACTGACTGTGACAAGCAATTAAAATATATTACGCCCCAGTTACACAGCACATCTTTTAGCTGTGAGAGCTCCACACCGGGAAAGGTACACCATCGTTCCAGATAGCACTTTCATAAGAGCCTGGCAGCAAAATGACTTTTCCATTGAAAGGACGGGAATGGGGCAGGATGAGAGTTGTGCGTCTCAGTTCCTTTAGTTCTGTCAGCACTTCCATTACCCGACACCTAAAAACCTGAGCACAGCCATAGGGGCTTGATATGAACTTCAAACGTCACTACCTGGTTAAGCCATAGGATGTGATGGGACGTGGGAAAGAGGATGAATGAGCACATGGTTGCATAAATTACAGAGTAGATGAATGAAGATTAACTGATATCTTACCAGCATGTATTTCTATAGAGTGAGTGAGTGTATGGATTAAATACTTGGTAGGACCTTGGGCAAGTCAGTCAGAAAGAGAGGAAGAGTGAGAGAGTGGAAGAGTGAATAGGATAGTGATTCAGTGCGAGAGAGTGAGTGAATTAGACAATTGAATGAACGACTGGGAGAGTGAATGAATGAATGAGTGGGAAAAAGTGGGTGAATGAGTAAGTGATTGAACAAATGTGTCAAGTAGTGGGTGATTGAACAAACTGTGCAAACATTGCCTATAAAGGGATGTACTGACTACAACATGTAGGCCTTACATGCCCTTCAACAGTACACTGCACTGAATGTCCATTATGCGAGTCTCCTTAGGTAAAGGCTAGTCTTAGCTTTAGCCACATGATGTTTTAGCTGCTGCAAAAGGTTTCAGGGTCTAAAATGGCATTTTAATGAGCCCGCCGAACAAACCATCAACACAGAGTTGTGAGTCTGGGAGTGAAGGGGGAGTCTGGGAATGTGTGAGAAGTCTGGGAGTGAGGGGGGGGGGGGGGGGGTGTGGGAGTGAAGGGGGAGTCTGGGAGTGAGGGGAGAGTCTGGGAATGTGTGAGGAGTCTGGGAGTGAGGGGGGGGTGAAGGGGGAGTCTGGGAGTGAGGGGGGAGTCTGGGAGTGAGGGGAGAGTCTGGGAATGTGTGAGGAGTCTGGGAGTGAGGGGGGAGTCTGGAAGTGAGGGGGGATTCTGGGAGTGAGGGGGGAGTCTGGGAGTGAGGGGAGAGTCTGGGAATGTGTGAGGAGTCTGGGAGTGAGGGGGGAGTCTGGAAGTGAGGGGGGATTCTGGGAGTGAGGGGGGAGTCTGGGAGTGAGGGGGGAGTCTGGGAATGTGTGAGGAGTGTGGGAGTGAGGGGAGAGTCTGGAAGTGAGGGGGGATTCTGGGAGTGAGGGGGGAGTCTGGGAGTGAGGGGGGAGTCTGGGAATGTGTGAGGAGTCTGGGAGTGAGGGGAGAGTCTGGAAGTGAGGGGGGATTCTGAGAGTGAGGGGGGAGTCTGGGAGTGAGGGGGGAGTCTGGGAGTGAGGGGAGAGCTCTCGCATGCATCCAGCTAAGGAATGCAGCCATAAAACAGGCACAGTATAGCTGGGCTTCCTGTTAGATGGAGAGAGGCTCAGGGGATCTGAGATACTCTCCTTGCAGCACAACTAGCTTCTTTGAGAATGAAAATCATGCACTAAGCACACCCTAACACACCCTAGACTATGTTCATATGATTATTTGCAACACAACTCCAAAATAAGAAAACCAGCTGAAATCTGATGCATGCAGTTTTAATACATAATGATACAAAGTACTGTTTGGAGTACTGGATATTTATCTCACCTAAATTAACAAGTAAACCCTTACCCAAAATAACTATGCTAATGCATATATCCCTGTACTACACTCAGCCAGCAGAGGTCTCTATGACCTAAAAAAACATGTCATAGAGATTCATAACCAGCTCAGATCTGCTAAGCTTTCTGCATAACCCGCAAGAATGATCTCTGATAAGGTATCTCATCATTGTGGCAAATATTAGTATTTCCTCACCATTGTACTCAGGTGTGTTTGACTTAAATACAAGCCAAATGATGAGACAGAAATGAATGGTTATGACATTAATTTAATTATTCCTATTACACAGCTGCTAGAGCTACTGCACACTGCCTGCCTAGTGCTTCGGATCACCATGACAGCGCAAAACTTTGCTTGAGCTTGGCATTCTTCTTCATTTGTAGTCATGTCATTAGGGTTTGACAGGAAGACAATTTATAGATCCATCTGCAGCCCCGCAGGTGGAGTCTGCCCTGTTGTGGGAAGCATGGTCATTTAATGATTTCACCCATCACTTTTGTGACATCTCTCTTTCTGAAACAAGGTTATACGTTTGCTTGCGCACCACGTGCCGAGGAGAATTAATGTCTTTGTTCTGTGGTGAAAGAATTGCAGCGGGGCGTTACTTCCTCCAACCTTTGTTTGGAGGGAACGAACCGATGGGAAGATGATAAAAGTTACATTTTATTGTGCCTGGGGAGAGACTCACAGCTGTCTGTCAATCATCACTGAATTCTTTTTTTTAATCACCACAGTTTAAAGCAATAATGTTTTAGTGTTAGCAACCACTTAAAATAGATGCTGACCAGACATTTAACATCAGCAAAGAAATGAGTAAGCCTTATTTCAAATAAACACTGGCTGACAATAAACAGGGTTTCGCCTTTCAAAAAATAAAGTGTCTACAAAATGCGCTGCAGAAAGTCTGGTGCAGATTAAATAGAAGAATTAAATGTCTGAAGGATGAAAGTTTGTTGAACACAGTTGTCTACTTATACAGACATCTATTATGACTAGACATTTCTAATCAACTTGTTGAGCATGATCTGAAGAACAGATGTGGTTTTGTACTGCGTGAACCAGCAAGAACCTCCAAGCTGTCCACTCTGTGAAATGACACGGGGCCTGACACTCACCACTGTAGTGGATGATCCTTTCAGTGGAGTCCCCCTCCCCAAAGCGAGTGATGGGGGTGAGGCGCACCTGGTAGGCCTCAGGCTTGACGAGCTCGGTCAGGTTGTAGGTGAGGAGCTCCCCTTTCTGGATCTCCCCCTCCATGGGGATCTCCTGCTCCCACCATCTTTGCTGCCCCACCTCAGATAAGAATAAAGGCGTGTATGTTTATTATAAGCTTCATTTAGAAATGATTAGATGTATACATATTTAACACAGTTCTATTTACAACATTCTCTATTTACATTTCTGGCCCTAAAAAAGCATTTTGCTGATTTAACAGTATGACAGGGACAATGAGGCATTTGTAATGATCTGAGAAGTTAAGATGGTTCTGTTCTGTTGAACCAGTCACGTCACCTGTCATGTCACAAACAAAGGCAAATGAGTCAGGTGCAATGGTAGCCATACATACAAATAACACTGCTTGACAGATGAGGGGATCATGAGCTGTTCCTTCTGTCCAGACTTTCGTCTTTACATAAAATATTATATTTATCTCAGCTATGCATGAGAGCTGCGTGGGCTTTTGATATATGTTTAGCGAACTATAATCTAGCCTCTCTGCTCTTGAGGCTTGCATGTGGTTTAACTGAACCAGAGTTTGAACAAGAGTTTCTTTGATTGAAAGTCAACAATAACTGACCAGATGCCAATGCCAAATCTACATTCAACTCTAGACTCTTTGTTGGCTTTGTGGTGCAAGAACTCACTATGCAACAACACACAACTGAACAGCCAACCATGGACAACGAGTAATTCCTGATATAAACATAGACCGTTTAACTAAAAGTCCTAAAAAAATTATCAGCCTTCATCTTTTGACACATACACCTGACATGCTAGTCTGACTGAATGTTCACAGGCAAACAGAAAGTTTAAAACCAATTCACAAATCTGATCAGATTTGTTATTCTCATTTATCAAAATCCCAATTTCATGTTTGTTATTCATCCATCTGCTGCCAACATTATCAAACATAATGAATGAAAACCCCTTTCCACTGATTAGGTCACATGTTGCTATCCAGCCAATGTGGGACATTTAAGAGTTCAGAATTATATTATGTGATGTTAAAGATTTGAATATTGCTATCTGCAAATGTTACTGTTTAAAATAAAGCAAACATGGATAACCATCATACAACTTTCTCATGTTTAGGCACAACACTGTGCTACATTCAAAACATTCAAACATTAATGCAATTATAAAGGCACTCCTAATGTTTTTAAGCATTACACAGTCTGGCATATGCAAATTTGGAAATGCCAATATGCAAATTTGGAAATGCCCACATAAAGACCAAAGATTAGGCCTAATTTTACAGACAAAGAATTCCAAAATAGAAATAAATGGGAGGCAGCAATTAGGGCATTAGTAAAGACACAGAAGTTTACAGTAATATGAGTGAAGCAGTAAATTGATTTTGACAAAGTACTTTAGCTTCCTGACCCCTCAATTAACTTTTCAAAAACTTTTTAAATGAGTTAAATCAGTTTAACATAGAAGGGATCCAATTCTCTCTTCCAAACTACAGTTTAAAGGAAACCATTGTAAGCCTAAATGGGTTTTGGTTGATTCCTTTTACAGCCATCGTGGCAGATGAGAGGCCATATCTAATTAAAATCAAGCACCAACAATTTCGTGCTTGGTTCCTCCAAGGACTCAGTCTGAATAAACAGCCAAACAGTAAACAAACTATAATCGCTTGGTAATAACACGCTGAGCTTTTGAATGCAGCTGAATGTGATTTTTCCAAGCCCATGTTTGAGAAGGCAATGGATATTGCACTGTAGCTTTCATATCTGTGACACTTAGAAACTTGAATAACATTTTTGGTCATATCAAATTTATGCTCAAAACAAAAAACACACACAAAAAAAAAAAAAAAAACCAGACCAAAAATACACTTTGCTAAATGGACAGCAAAACTATTTTATATGTTACAATAAGTAAGCATGAAAATGCATATGAATTAATACAGCTGCTTTCATAGCAACACAAAGCTCAGCAAGGTAATTTAAACATGCATCAGATTAATTGCAAACAGGAGCTTAGCTCGCAGTGTTGCCATGTGACAATTACATGAGCTGTGTACACACAATGCTAAGAAATCAGTGTTTGGAATAATGGCTGTTGATTCTGGCCAGATTCTGCTGAGTGGCAGGCCTAGCCCAACAGATGCCCATGGCAATTGGACCAGCAACTGTGGGTCTCGCTGGAGTCCAATAAAAGATGAGCGCCTAAGTCTGTAAAGGGAGGGGGAGAAGAGGAGTGAGGCAGCAACAGCTCAGACAAGGTGCCAGCATCCCCATCAGGGCTTTACTTGCGTCTGGTAACGAGATTTCCATCTCAAGATCCAATTACTCTTTATTGCTTCTGTGCAATTTCTAATTCCAGGCCTGCAGATCTTACATTGAGCAAAGGCACTTTTGGAGGGGTATGTTAGACAAAAAAGGAACTTTCTCTGCAGTGCAATGTTCATGCTAAAACTTGGTAAAAACAGACAGAAAATGAAAGAGAATAAGAAACCAAAACACATGGTTAAATCATACTAGATATCTCAGCTGTTAACATCTTTTATAAGCATTTGATCTCACTTAGAAAATGCTAAACTGAAAACTCAATTATCCCCCACTATTCAAGATGACAGAATTTCAATAAGCCAAGAAAATCACTGTTAACACTCCCCAGATGAATTGCGGAGCACCTGAAGTCAACAATGTTTTATATCGACACAAAATTGTTTCAGTTGGAGCACCCCTAAGTACCCTGTTTGGATCCAATGTCATTAAAAGATTGAAAATAAATTAGCTTATTCTTTTAGTTCGCAGACCTACTGATACTTTAGAGACAACACTCAAATCTTAACACATTCTTGAGAAAGCCACTCAAGTTTGTTGGCAGCACGAGCAGAGCACAACTCTTGAGCTGAACAAGTGAGTGGGGTGAAACAGCCAGGAAGAGAGGAAATCTGACAGAAAGAAAAAATATGTTGGAGAACTGGCTATGATCCATAATTAGATTAAGATCTTTGCTTTGTATAGAAAAGACCCAACACAAGATTATAGAATGGAACCAGCTGTCTATCTAAATATATACATGTAATAAATAAATATCTATTTGTCCTAGCATTACATTAACAGTGTTTGCTGTAAATGCGTTAGTTTATTTGCATTATACCATGATCACATTGCAAAGCTGAATTTACTACAAACATCTACTTGTATCAGGCACTAAAGTAATTTTGCTGTGGACAGGACATGGAAGAGAGGATGTGCCTACTTCAGTACTTTTACAGCAGATGTTGATGGCCTTCACAATTAAATACAAAAATCACTGGCCAATAATCTGTAAGATATTATATTTGCTTGCAATGTTTAGTCAAGGCTGTGTCAGTGTAATGAGGCTATTTTTCTGTGATACATGACTGCCTTAAAGTAGTTGCATGCAGCGACTAAATAAATTATTCTCCATTAATAAACATTCTCTCTTGATAAATGATTCAATCAACTATATTTCACCTTATTGAGCCACAGACGTACACTGGGTCCTGACGCTTACCGTTACATCAGTGCATGTAATGTAGGTGCGGTGGTTTATGCATTTAAAGTAACTGTGTTACAGTTAAGATTGTAACAATGTGATGCTGGTTCTTCTTCACATATTACTCACAGTATCATTCCTGAATTTGGCTGCATATGAGAGATGAATAGGGTTAATGAATTGGATCTTCTGAACATAAAGCAAAGAACCTGGACAACATACTTGAAAGTTAAACAATAAAGTGACGAATTGATTTTCAAGCAAGCTAAACAAACCAAAACAAATCAAAATACAAATCAAAAATCAAATTTGACAAAATTGGGTCTAATAAGTACATGCCGCAGATCTATTGTTTTAAAGCCATAATATCTGACACGCAGTGAATTAAATGTGTAGATGTTATGTGAGTCACAACACAATACACAGTACCACCTTCATTTGTATCCATTATGTTAGAAAATGCAACAATTTCAACACCACATGTGGAGGAGTTGCCAAGACATGCAGAAACAAAAGCTGAAGTTCCAGTTAATTGAACAGGCTCAGTGCCATAAGCATCCTGTAGGGTCACACTCATGATATGGACATTATTATATTTTATTATATTTGTGTAATGTAATTTTCATCAACTCCTCATTATCTCTCAGTCCAGTAATGAGTGCATTACAGTATTACTGCACAGCTGCAGTTTCTCTGCTGGCTTCTCCACTTTGCCATACCCGCCTGAACACAACTTGAGTTGCCAATTGTCAGTTTTGATTATCACTCCAATTGAGCATGACTATGACACTCAACTTGGTGAACTCAGCTCCTTTTGAGCTTTTGGACATTTTGCTTAACAATCTTGACATTTCTGTTCCTGTTCAAATGACCTTTATTCACTCACCATCAACTGAGAGATGAATGTAGATTCTCTCTTTTTGATCTATAAGGCAGAGAAACATGACCCTTAAAAATGTAGGGTTAATTACAAGCATGGCATGCTTGCATGCCCTTTGATGTTTAGCTGACCCTGTATTTAGCTGTGGATGCAGGCAAATAAAATCCATTAAACACACCAGCTAAGACAAACTAAAGTCCCAAGGCGATAATTACATTTTCATTCCAAAGTTTTCATTTCATAATTCTTCCTTGAATAAACATGTGATATATGAAAGCGACCCCCTCCCCTTTCCCAAGAGACAAAAGTAAAATCATTCCTGGAATCTGCTGGGTGTGCAAGACTGAATTTCATGCAAATGGGTTCACAAAGGTGACATTGAGATTCCAGAAGAGAGGTAAAAGTTGAAAAGTTGTCAACTGACCAGTTCTCTTATTGACCGAATACCTCCTCTCCCCCCAACAGACAGACAGAGACAGACAGACAGACAGACACACACACACACACACACACACACACACACACACACACACACACACACACACACATTTGTTCAGCCCTTTTATATTCTGCAGTGTAATATGTTGCCAGTTGGAGGTAAAATGCCTTGTTGCCATGGCAACCGGGCCCCACTTTTCATTCATGACATCGTTCAGCAAATCTTGCTGTATAAAGAGAGAGAAAGTGAGTGAGAGAAAGGGAGAGAGAGAGAGAGACAAAGGGAGAATGACAGAACAAAAAGCAATGAAGTGAGGGCTGTACTGGCCCCATGTAAAATCGACTCTAAGTGTATACACACAACAGGATCAAAATCCATGTGGGAGGAAGGAAGTGATTTATTCGGTGTAATTAACAAACTCATTAGTATTTGATTTAAGATGTCTATGAGTAAATGTTCACAATTCAAAACACACTAATTAAAGCAATAAAAAACTGCTAAAAGAACTGCTAACAAATGCTTGCTATCTACACTGTATTGCCAAAAGTATTCAATCGTCTGCCTTTGCACACATGTGAACTTGAATGTCATGCCATTCTTAATCTACAGGGTTTAATACGATGTCGAGCCACCATTTACAGCTATAACAGTTTCAGCTCTTCTGGGAAGGTTTTCCATACGTGTTTTGACCATTCTTCCAGAAGTGCATTTGTGAGGTCAGACACTGATGTTGGATGAGAAGGCCTGGCTTGCAATGTAAGATCTAATTCATCCCAAAGGCCCTCCACCCACCAAACTAAAAACAACCCCACACCATAATAATCTCCCAACCAAACAATAAACAGCCCCACCCCATAATCCATCTCCAATCAAACTAAAAACAACTCCACACCATAACCCAACCCCCCACCAAACTACAAAAAACACACCATATACCAGCCCCAAAACAAAAAATAATAATAAATCAACCCCACACCATAGTGGGTGACATATCACAGTACCTCTCTGGAGTTCACTGAGCTCAAGAGAGCGACCCATTGTTCCATAGAAGTTTGTAAAAGCAGTCTGCATGCCTAGGTGCCTGGTTTAGGCTTGGCCCGATCCAATATTTGGATCGGATCAGTCGCTGATATTTGCAAAAAATGCGTATCGGTATCGGATTGGCAGGCACGAGTAAATGCCGATCCAGACTCCCGATCCAGTTTTTTTTTTTCAGTGAGAGTAAAATCCGGTCCGCATTTTAGCATCTCCCCAAATTAGCTCAGTGGCATCTCCTAACCATTAAGACGGCCATGTAAATTTGAAAGTAAATTTGTAATTTTGAAATTTTTACCATGTAAAGTTATTGGTAAAAATGTCAGTTGTGTGGGATTATTTTACCTTAAAGGATGACAAAGACGAAGAGGTAGAGTGCAACATTTGCCACAGTAAAGTCAAACGTTGTGGTAAAGCTGTAAGAACTTTTAATAAAACCAATCTAATCAAGCCTTTAGCGAAATACTACCATAAACAACATGAAGCGGCTCTAAAGAAAACCAAAGACAAGAAGAAAGGTCCTACACAACTAACACTGGCAGAAACATTTGCGAAGCGTGACAAACTGCAACTTTTAAAAAATACAATTTACAGTATTATTTGCACTTTGCGCTTTTTAAGTCTTGGTTTACTGATGCCATTTCTGTTTGTTATTTATTATTTTTTCTATTTTGAGTTTATTAATTGCTAAATAAACAGGTCAGTTTCTCCTTACCAACCATTGTGTATTATTCAAACACACCTAATTCAGCTGGCTACTTGTTATCAAGAGTAAAACGCAAGAGTAAAACATGAGTTTGACAACAAAGTAAGTTGGCTAAATAACTTTAAACTTTAATACATGCTCGGACAAGCCGGTATCGGTATCGGACGATATCGGTATCGGATCGGAAGTGCAAATAAATATCGGTATCGGAAAAAGTTCAAAAAGCTGGATCGGGACATCCTTAGCCTGGTTTTATACACATGTGGCCATGGAAGTGATAGGAACACCTGAATACAATGATTTGGATGGGTGAGTAAATACTTTTGGTATATAGTGTATTTCAGAGTATATACTATGTGTGTGTGTGTGTCATAAACTAACCATATTCCCTTAAATAAAGGGGATTCTTATTTGTGATTGGGACAAGACAGAGACAGAGGCACAGATGGACCCACACCCAGGAAAAAATACAGTTTATCCCACAGCCTCCTCTTCTGAGCGGTAAGGTTTTGCACATGACTGATTTCTTTAGAATGTCCAAAAAAGCCCAGTACCAAGGATCTATTTGTAAGTAGGATATTATGAGAGTGCTAGGCCATATGCCGGCATGGGGACAATGCAGCTCCAAATGCCCCATCTAGTGGGATGTAAATGGAATCTTCTGAGCCAACGCTTATGCACCATTGTTGTGTGTCACTCTGAATTAGCCCAAAGGGCAAGTCAATGACAACAGAGTGGTAAAGCATGGCTATGCATGTTTATTGTGTCTTTGCAAACATTACAGCACGATGGAAAGGGAAGAGGTTATGCTCTGTTAACGGTTACAGCATCAGTTCATGATGTTGTCACAGCTGCTATGAGACATCAGCACCTTACCCTAACAAACTTTTATTTTTACTACTGCTAAACTGTAGAAATTTGTTATCATGACCCTAAGCATATCAAGCGTAGTGTGTGTGTGTGTGTGTGTGTGTGTGTGTGTGTGTGTGTGTGTGTGTTCGTGCATATGTGCAGTCTAAAATGTACATAAGTCTGTGTGGTTTGTATTTCAGACAGACGGCAGAGATGGACACTCGAGTATGCGACTCGACTCGAAGTCGCACTCAAGTCACCTACAAAAAGACTTCAGACTTGACTTGAAACATAATAACACAACCGAAGGACACAACGTGTAAATAATATGGGAAACATAAAAGATACTGGAACGATCACAACAAACAACAAACACAAGTCACCTGAAAACAAACCTGGACATGCTTGTTTAGTTTATGTTAGTCACTTAGCGGTCAGTCCTAGCCACAATTAACGTAGTTTTGTAACTTGTAAACATCAAAGCAACCATCAACATTTTAAGTTAACTATACATAAATTGAAGCATTTTACTCACCAGTTATTGACTTACATGAGTGATACGTTTGTAAATCAATGTACAAGACTCATTTGACTTAACAAGTAAACTTTGAAATGCTAGTATCTCGAGCAAAGACATCGGCCACTACGTTAACATTGTTTTACACCGAGACAAATAACCATCACGGAAGGAAAATTAGTGATGTGTTCTGTATCGTTTTGAGCACGCAATTGATATTTAAATAGTTTTGACATGTGATTTGGCTAAAATAAAGTTTAAATGTCATTCCTAAGGAGCTTAACTTTTTGAAAATTCTCAACGGTATTGACAATAAGAAACACAGAAAATACGCAAGATGTGGAAGTGGAGCTACCAAGGTAATATAGGGGAGACCGGGTATGGTTGCAAAATGGGAGCCGTTTTAGGATCCTATTTGGGAGCCGCTTTTTCCTTCAGTATTGCGCTTGTGCTCTGCAAGTGCCACAGTGCCACAGTTTTTTTCCAACATCGTTTTTATTTGTCCTTCGGTGCCTCGCTGTCTCTCCTTCTCCTTGCGCGTATTGCTCTGCTTCTGCCAGTGGTAGAGAGCGGAGAGTTTATTTCCTCAGTCGGTGCCTAAGCTAAGTTTATACTTGGCGCGTCGCGACCAGCGCGAGGGTCCGTGCGCCGAAAATGACGCAATGACGCGGTGGCTCTCGCAATCGCAAGGTCGTGCTGTTACGGAACAGCTCCGGACCCCTCCCTGTGGGCTTGTGTTTACGTCGTCTGCGTCTGCCGTCTGCGTCAGTGGATCCTCGTGGGTGTGGTTGTTTGTGTGTGTTCATCCGTCCCACCTGTGGCTTGTCTCGGAATCACTCGGGGCTCATGTGGTCTGTCTATTTAATGTGCGTTCGCGCAGTGTCTTGTGCTTGTCGTTGTCTGATTCTCCACGTTACGTGTATGTGTAGGTGTTTCTGTGTGCGCTGTCTTGCGCTTCTGTTAATAAAGCAGTGACGTTGGCTGCAAAAGCAAGGATCCGTGTCTCGTCCTTCATGCTGCACCCCAACGTTACACGTGCACCTCTTCAGCCCAATGAACAAAGTTATGTATGCCGGGTTCATACACCTTTACAAGGTGGAATTCAAGCACTTGTACGTCACTTTTCAACATTGAAAAAGGCCATTTTCAATATTTTCCAGCACCTTAAACTTAAATATTTATACATATACTCGAAATTATTAGAAATAATTCGCTTTTTTATCACATCGATTCAGTCAGACAGCTATTTGTTGTGAAACAAAATACAGTTACATTTTCAAGTACTTTAGCCTACTTTAGCACTTTTCAAACCTGGAACACAATGTAACATTAATTTTCGTCAGGTAAATGTTCCTTCCCCTGTTTTTGAGGGGTGTTTCTTTATACTACCACATATCGTTTCAGACAACACTGCAAAGAATGTCTCCACTGCCCGCATGTCAAGCGTGTGCTCCACACATCTGACCAATCACACGCAGCTTTCAGTTAATAATGTGGTGGGAAAACACTGAAAAAAAAAAGTTATCTCCACTTTTCTTGTGGAAACGGCAGGCAATTGGCCAAGCTGTATTGCGTTCTATTTTGGTGCTATTTTGTGATAATTTAATAATTGGTTATAATAAAAGTTTTATTTATAAAGCATTGTTATGCAGCATTTTTACTCATCACAAGTGCTTAACAATGTCAATAATGAAACAAAATGTTATAAAATTAGGTTTAAGCTATTAATTAATTAATAATGTAAAAATATATATATGGGGAGCCATTTGGGAGCCGAAAAGAGCCGGCTCTCCACAGTAAGAAGATCCAATAGAGCCGCATCTCAAAATAGAGCCGAAAATCCCATCACTATCAAACATTTGAGTGAATGAACTGAATCAAATCACTTCCTCAGCTGATTCGTTCCTTTTTCAGTTCAGTAATTGATCTCAACAGTGACCATGCAGGCCGGCAGGGGAACTGCAGTGTGGTCTGTTAATCACCAAATCACCCGCGAATCTGGAGGCGGAGACATTCATTGCGAGGGAACTGCGCATGCTCAGTGATTCGTTCAGTGATTCGTTCACTGTACTGAGGGCTCTCGTTCACTCTCTGATTCTTTCATGAACTGAAAGCTCTCATTCACTCTCTGATTCGTTCATGAACTGAGGGCTCTCGTTCACTCTGATTTGTTAATGAACTGAGGGCTCTGGTTCACTCTCTGATTCGTTCATGAACTGAAAGCTCTCGTTCACTCTCTGATTCGTTCACTGAACTGAGGGCTCTCGTTCACTCTCTGATTCGTTCACTGAACTGAAAGCTCTCATTCATTCTCTGATTCGTTCACTGAACGTACTGTCACTCAGAGAACTGTTGCTAAGGACGTGATTCACGTTTGCGCTGCCACTCACTCACATTTTCTTTTTGATTGCACATTTGATTGCAAGTTTATATTTTCATCTGAATGTAGTTTTTATCTTAATGTTGCTCTTAATTTAATATTTATTTTGCACTCAGTTGTAGGTTAGTTCATACTTATTTTTTTGTATTATGTTACAGTGATCTTGCGCCAGTTCGTGCTTCAGCTTTTGTGAATTCACTCTTTCACAGGTTTTTATAAGATATTAATGGGAAAAATAATTCGCGGGTCATCACTTTTTTGCCGGTTGTCTGTGGAATTCGGTCGGCGGAAAAAAAAAAAAAATTATGATTTTTTACATGACAAAATCCCAAAATGTATAAAAAATATTATAAGTATTAATTCTAACAATTAACAAGGAATGTTATAAATAATAAAATAGTACGAATTACAGCAAATAGTGCATATTTACTCTCGGAAACGAGACCCAGCATCACTTGCCTGAGACGCTACTCGCCTACATGAGATTGTATACATGTCACGGTACGGCGGCCCCCTACTGGTCGCCCCCGTCTACAGCAGCAGCTTGTCCTGTGGGTGTGGCGTTGTGTTCGTCCCTCAGGTGGGCGGAGCCCGTGATCCGTCTCACCTGAGGGTCGTTTGTTCGTCTATATATGTCTTGTCTTTGTACCAGTTGACTGCTGGTTATTATATCCTTAATTCGGATCAGTTCACGGGTTTTGGTTTGCGCACTTTACATATTAAACCATCCTATTTCCCTGAGACTTGGCGTGATCGCTTCCATTTATTTTCGCTCACCCTGCCCGTCACAGAATAACCAGCCACCTTCGGAAGCCGCCAGTCTCCTTTGCTTTTTCCTTCGTTCGTGGTCATGTCTCGTGGTAAGTGTTTGTCTGCGTGGTGTTTTGTTTGTTGTTGAAGAGCCCCGCCGTGCTGAAACGTTGTGTGTGTGTGCAGCACGGCGGTGACCAGGGCAACCGTCCCCGGTCGGGCTCTTCGTGTTGTGTGGTCACTTGTGTGTGCATGTGTGTGTGTGTCAGTGAACGGATGCATGGAACGTTGTGCGGCGCTCGCGTGTGTTACTTGTTGAATGTGTTGTGTGTGACGCTGTCGCCGCTCGTCACGGTCGCCTCGCTCCCCCGTGTGTCTAGTGTTTTATGTGGGGAGCGACTGCGAACTTGAGCGGCGCGTCACCACTGTTTGTGTAGAGCGCGCATGTGTGTGTCCTGTCCGTTTGCCGTTTTCCACCGTGCTTTTGTCTAGTCTTTGTGTGTTTTTGTCCTAGCGTGCTTGTGAACTGTTGTGTGTAATTCCACACATGCTCCTCCCCCTTGAGTGTGTGTGTGTGGGGGTGGACCAGTGATGGTCCCGTGCCACGGGGAGTGGCACGGAGGGCGTCGCTCCTAAGGGAGGCCCTGACCAGGGAGTCGAGGGTGTTCTCCGGAGCCGGTAGGGGCCCCTCTCCTGATGCATCAGGTGAGTTGTTTGGTGTCCCCTCCTGCTGAGATGGAGACCCCTCCCCCCGGATGCGGGGTGCCGAGATGGTCAGGGTAAGTGCGCGTATGTGTTTTGTGTTGGTGTGTGTGGGTGTGTGTGTGCTTTTTGTGTTTTATGTGCAGGTGCTTCTCCCTGGTGGTGGATCGTGGCAGTCCTGGACCTTGTGGGGGTCTCCAGCTGGCAGGAGCCCCCTTATGTTGTAGGGTGACCGGAGCCCGGTCGGAAAGAGCCCCTCCCTAGAGGGCTGGGGCCCCCGGATGTTTGGGGACGATAGGGCTCTGGTCCAAAGAGCTCCTGCTGAGGATGGAGATCCTCCCTCCTGCTCGGGGTGACCAGGAGGCCCTTGGGGGCTGTTCCCCAGCCCGCGATAAGGGTGCTCTGGGCCTCGGTCTCTGGCGCTCCTGGGTTTGGTGGAGGAGTCCACCTCGTAAAGTCAGGCTCCGGCTGGGCCTGACTCCCCAGGAGGCTGGGGTGGCCCCTAGCAGAAGGCAGGGGCCAGCTCCGGGAGGAGGTAGGTCCAGGAGGTGACTTAGCCACGCCCCAGGGAGGTAACCTGCACACATACACCCCGGACGGACACGGAGCCGTGGCCCGCCGTCCTCGCACCTGTGGGGCTATGCGGCTTAAGGCCGGTTAGGGCGTGAGGGCCCTGTGACCGACCGGGGCGTGGTTTTGTCTTGTTGACGGCCCAGTCGGTCCAGGGTCCCGCCCAGGTAGGTGAGCTAACCTGTGTTTGTTTTGTGTTTCAGCTCCGGGACTACAGGGGGTGTGTCCCTTGTCCCTGCCTGCCTGCCCCTTTGTTTTGTGTGCTGCTGCTGTAGGCCGCACAGCCGGTGGAGGGGAGTGCGGCTTGGAGGGGGGATCTGTCACGGTACGGCGGCCCCCTACTGGTCGCCCCCGTCTACAGCAGCAGCTTGTCCTGTGGGTGTGGCGTTGTGTTCGTCCCTCAGGTGGGCGGAGCCCGTGATCCGTCTCACCTGAGGGTCGTTTGTTCGTCTATATATGTCTTGTCTTTGTACCAGTTGACTGCTGGTTATTATATCCTTAATTCGGATCAGTTCACGGGTTTTGGTTTGCGCACTTTACATATTAAACCATCCTATTTCCCTGAGACTTGGCGTGATCGCTTCCATTTATTTTCGCTCACCCTGCCCGTCACAATACAACACGACTGATTGCTTGCTGGACAAGCACACATGCACAGAACAGTGTGGGAATGGTTATTACGTGAATGAGAAAGGTTTTACACAATTTACACTCGCCACTGAGGTGTGAGGAGGGTTTATAAAGCCTCAATATAGTGTATAAATACTTCAATAAATATACCGTTTCTATTCTGGAATCTCCAGAATGCGATAAAGGAGGGATTACTGTATTTGTAATGTAATTTATATTTTATAATAATTTACATTTTATAAACCCAACATTTAGTTGCAAATTTTTTATTTATAAATTTTCAACAACACTCTCGTCTCCTGATCCATGAGGCCGTGAACTAAACTGAAACATGAACCGTTCAGCCGTGTATCAGTTAAGGCTGTATACTTTCGCGAGTGACCACAGCGCACGACTCCGCACACCTCGCGCGAACCTCCGCGAAAGGCGGAGGCGTTTAAACTTGACACGTCACATTCTTTGCAGTGTTCTCTGAAACGATATGTGGTAGTATAAAGAAACACCCCTCAAAAATAGGGGAATGAATATTTGCCTGATGAATTTTAATGTTGCACTGTGTTCCAGATTTGAAAGGGCTGGAATTTAGGCTAAAGTACTTGAAAATGCTTGAACTTGTAATTACTTCGTTTCACAACAAATCTACAGGGTTGCCAACTCTCACGCAATGAGCGTGAAACACACGCATTTGACTGTCTTCACACGCTCACACGACACACATCCGATTTCTCACGCAGAGAAAAAGAAATCTAGTTTATTTACTTCTGATCCACATCTATGATTCAATGAGTTACTAGTTCGCTCTGGCGCCAACCACTGGCGATCGATTGATCGCGATATAATATAATCCATTTTACACCCCCCCCATTTACACTCGCCACTGATCGATTCGGTGAACGAATCTTTTGAACGAATCTTTTTAGTGAACTGATTCTAATGATTCAGTTCATCTAAAAGAACTGTTTTGCCCATCACTAATAAGATAGGAGTCACATGATCATTCCAGTATTTACCCAATTTCTCCCTGATCCCACATGGTGAATATCAAGGCTGGAAAAAGGCACATGCAGATTCCATAGAGAAAAAACTGATTTTGAGGTGAGAAAGTAAATTTCTGAAACAAGACTATATTTTGTTTAGTACTATTGCAGATAAATCCATATGAATTAGTTAAACAGCGGCTGACAGGGGTGGGGTGGGTTGTAACACAGCTTTAAAAAGTATTACAACCTTCACCTTACATACAACTAAGAAAACTTTTTTTAAAGACTGACAGAGGTGTGCCTGCAAATGTTTTTTAGAAAAACATCTGATGATGTCACAAAGAAGGGCAAGTCAATCAGATCAGTTGCAATGGCACATGTTATCTGCCATGTAACACACACACACACACACACACACACACACACACACACACACTCACACACACACACACTCGAGTAAAACAGAAAGTGGATATGAGTTATGGTCAGTCACAGAGAGAGAGACATTGTTCTGGATTGTTATTTTATAAAAAAAAAACTATTTTTGAAGCCTCTGTTTTTGCTTATTTTGTCTAATTGTTACAACTTACCCCAGCACGTGTTACAACCTACCCCGGTAGTGGGGTAGGTTGTAACAAGGGAACACCATGTATTTGACATCAACTCACAAGGGCTGTGATATTTGAATTGAGGTTTGAATTGGTGCCATTTGTAGTGAACAAATGTCTGTACTTTGTATAAAAGTTTGAGAACTCTAGCTCAAAAATTCAGTGAGTTACAGGTGCTGAAGCAAAAAGTGTTACAAACATACCCGGTCTCCCCTATGTTATTTTCCATCTCCGGTCTCCAAGCTTATCCTGGTATTGACTTGAGACTTGACTTGAACTCTAGTCAAATGACTCATGACTTGATTTTGACTCAGCCTAAAGCAGGGGTGGCCAACCCGCGGCTCGCGAGCCGCATGCGGCTCTTTGCCTGGTTTCATGCGGCTCCCCAGCCGGTCCGCGGGCTCACCTGCACAAACGGGGTGACACACTGCTACATTTTCGTGGTGCGCGGTTAGTTTACAAGCCTAGCAAGCCGCTAATACTTTTTAAACCGGCGTAGTGGAAAACACGCATTTGACTGTCTTCACAGCTAATAATTTACACCCCCCCCCCCCCTATGACGGGTTGGCCACCCCTGGCCTAAAGACTCCAGAGCTGACTGAGACTCTAGCCTAAAAACTCGTGACTTGACTTGGACTTGTATTTTGTGACTTTTGAACATCTCTGACAGACGGAGGGAAGTGGAGATGGTGTACTTATGAGAGCTTTGGCGCATCTCAGTGGGCTGGTGGTTAAGTCATTAGAGAAGAGAAATTATGAGGATAAACAGTATGGGGCTTGCAACTAAAGGAGAGCTGGGGAAGTTGCAGAGAACTGTGGGTGGAATGATTAGATCAGAGTGCCCTGCTGAGCACCCTAGCCGTGGTATGGTGCGGGTGCCGTGGGGCTGGGAGTAGGCGAACAGCCGCCCTGACTCTGACTTGGATACCCAGGGGTGAGAGAGCGGTCCTGTTCTCCTACCCATCGCGCTCGGGGCAGCATACACTCTGGAGCCCACTCCTTGGATATGAGCTGCCTGTTGGTTTCCTCATGTCCCACTGACAGCTCCTCTGACATGTGATCTGGGATGAGTTCATTCAACGGGCAAAATCAAAGGAAGTTTGCAACATGAATGCTAAAGTAGGTTTGTGCAGCTTATTGTATTTGGACTCACTACACTGAAGCAAGAAAAGGGGATGTGTGTTTGGTACGCCATCTTTGTTGAAAACACTGATGTCTTGCTGCAACAGGGAAACTGTAATCAATAGAGCTGTACAGCACCCCCACGTTCCTCATGACGCTGCTGCAACGTTCTGGAGATATGATGACATTGTTACAGTGTGAATGCAATTCAAAGGAGATAGAGTGCTTTCTCACTGGTGCACCAACTCAGATGGCCTTGAAATGTAATGATTGAAATGATGATTGAAATGTAATTCTGAATTAACAAAATTGAACCTCACCAAAAGTACTTTCAACCATTCACACTCAACTGTATTGAGCTCATTTGAAAACCAATTGCTTCTTCTAATTGGATTTCAGAGATGTGGAAAAAACAATAATGAAGGCTATGAAAATGAGGAACAATGTATATTTTCCACGCTGACAGACTCATACATTGCATGTAGTGATGAGATTCACTTTTTACCCTACCTGGAGCTCACGTCCTCATTTTACATACTGACACATAAGATCAGGAATTCCAAGGATTTGAAAATCCAACAGCTTTGAGTGCAAATGCACTTTGCATGCCTGTAAGTCATAATAATTGTGACGTCGGGTGCAGCGTGAAGGATGAGACACAAATCCCGGCTTGGTCACAGACGTCACGTTTATTGTGACACAGAATAGCGCAGTATGCGCACGTTTAAACACGTAACGTAGACTTGAAACGTTCAGACTTAGACAACGTTCACAGAGAACAGTCAGACTCAGACAACGACGAGCACAGGACACTGCGCGAGCTGCGTGAAATAGACAAACCACATTAGCCCCACGTGATTACGAGACGATGCACAGGTGAGATGGATATTCACGAGACATAACCGCACCCACAGACATCCACAGACGCAGACGAGTACACGTGGACCACGTAAACACACACCCAAAAGGGAGGGGCCGGGGTCCTCAACGTGACAGACGCCCCCTCCAAGGGGGGGGCGTCCCGGGTTGCCAACAGAACCGAGTACCCCGAACCCACGACGATGGGCGGATCCGACGCGCTCAGTCCTGCGTCTGGGAGGTGACTGCCCTTGGCGAAGCGTCCGCCACGAACCGCCTAGAACACCCACTGGGAAGAAGACGTTAGACAAACATAACGGAACGTTCACAAACACACAAACAGGTACACTTACACAAATAGGCTCAAACGGAAAAAGGGGGTTTGGCAAACATACGGGAAGACTTACGAACACTGGCACACACACACATGAAACAGGCGCCAGGCTGCACGCCAGGAGGAGAGCTAACAGGGGAGAGAGACCGGGAGCTGCTGGCGCTGCGGTGGGCAGTCCTCCTCCAGACTGCACTGCAAACCATCCACCGGGTGCAGCGCGGCTGGCGGACGCGCCTGGTGCAGCGCGGCTAGTCCCTCCCCTCGGTGGGCCATATGGGAGTCCGTCCTCGCCCCGCGATCGCCCTCTGGTCCCGGCGGTGGGAGTGTCTTCCTCCATAGCCTCCTCACTGCCACGGCTCCAGCTCATGGGCTGCTCCGGGCTGCGACCCCGGGAACAGTCCATATCGCTTCCTGGGGAGCTCTCGGGGGATGAGCACGCCTCCGGACTCCTCTTCCCCTTCACCGTCCCGGCGGGGAGCTCCGAAGGGGGTGGACTTTCCTCCTCTTCCTCCTCCGTGTAGGACCCATCGTCCGTGCGCCCGGAGCCACCCGAGCACACGGACGGAGGGTAGTCCTCCTCCTCCTCCCTCCCACCGTAGTCCACGGTGGAGGCGGAGTCCTCAGACGGAGGGTAGTCTTCCTCCTCCTTCCTCCCACCGTAGTCCACGGTGGAGGCGGAGTCCTCAGACGGAGGGTAGTCTTCCTCCTCCTCCCTCCCACCGTAGTCCACGGTGGAGGCGGAGTCCTCAGACTGAGGATAGTCCTCCTCCTCCTCCCCCTCGCTTGGTGAGTCCTCCTCCCCAAACTCGCTCTCCGGAGTGTTCTCCGTAGAGCAAAGCACGAACGCACCCACCCTCAGAGGCGAGGGGTCGCGGGAAGGAGAGGGGTGTCGCTCTCGCCATATCCGCCCGTGCCTGCTCGCGGAAGTTGTCCGCTATCTCGGGAACGGAGGATTCCCAAGCCATGCGTAGCATATAGGCGCATAGCGGGTCCTGCTCCATGAGATCGGGGTTGGCGGTGGCTTGGCAGCCCTGGCCAGGAGAAGAGGCACGATGGCGCCGCTTGCTGGCTCGATTGCCCCTCTTCGGTCGGGTGGCGTAGCCCGGCATGGTGTCTCACACAGCTCGTCGTTCTGTGACATTGGGTGCAGCGCGAAGGATGAGACACAAATCCCGGCTTGGTCACAGACGTCACGTTTATTGTGACACAGAATAGCGCAGTATGCACACGTTTAAACACATAACGTAGACTTGAAACGTTCAGACTTAGACAACGTTCACAGAGAACAGTCAGACTCAGACAACGACGAGCACAGGACACTGCGCGAGCGCACATTAAATAGACAAACCACATTAGCCCCGCATGATTACGAGACGATGCACAGGTGAGACGGATATTCACGAGACATAACCACACCCACAGACATCCACAGACGCAGACGAGTACACGTGGACCACGTAAACACACGCCCAAAAGGGAAGGGCCGGGGTCCTCAACGTGACAATAATGTAAGGTTTGGTTTGAATCTGCTGAGAGAGTTCTCTTCTCCTTTGCTATCGAAGTGTTAAAGTAAAAAAAAAAAAACTAATAATTAATAAATTGTTAATAAATAAACTACAACATTAATGAATCTATAAAAACATCTTCAAGTTAAATCAGTTAGTGAAAATCTTACTGACTTACTGATTCTGCTAATCAGACCTGCAGCTGAAATGCACAAATTACTTAAGGTGGAATCAGTTTTACTGCACCTTTTAATGTCTGTCCACAAACTGGAAAACTAATCTCCAGCTAAGACGCTAGAGCTAATTTATTAGAGAAAATTAGGGGACCATTGATGATGTGGACTCTTAAGTAGCTCAAGTGCTGTGTTCAGTCTTTTCTCACCATGTGGAATCACCTAGGCAGTGAGACAGAGTCTAGTTTCAGTTTATCTGGCTGCCTATAAATCAGCCCTTGAATCAATCTAAAAGATTAATAGGAAACAACATGTAATTTAAATTTTAAAAAGCTGGCAAATCAGATGCATTAAAGCAGTGTTAACCAAGTAGTTGTTTATATAAGAACGAAACCCTGAATGACAAACATTACGTTTAATTTCACATGACACTTTCCATGCAAAGTGCATTTGCAAGGGAAAGTAAGTCAACATGTAAAAAAATATTTTAAAACAATAGGAAATCTTAGCAATAAAATTATTTAAAATAATAGAAAATGTTCATAAATATTCTTATAGTATATATATAAACTAAAACAGCGACCTATCCATCATACCTATCCACACCTATCCACCACTGGCAAAGTAAGCTATGCATCACTGCCCATAGTAGTCTGCAACACTGCTCTCAGTAGTCTATGCAACACTATTCACAGTAGTCTATGCAACACTGCTCTCAGTAGTCTGTGCAACACTGCTCTCAGTAGTCTGTGCAACACTGCTCTCAGTAATTTGTGCAACACTGCTCTCAGTAATTTGTGCAACACTGCTCTCAGTAGTCTATGCAACACTGCTCACAGTAGTCTATGCAACACTGCTCTCAGTAGTCTATGCAACACTGCTCTCAGTAGTCTATGCAACACTGCTCACACTTGAGCAGCCTCTACAAAAATTTCTGACTCGCCAGAGAATCCTGGGAACAGCCGGCACTCACGCGCTCTTTTATCCACCCACACTAAGTGACTGCCGGCGTGAGGAAGATCTAAGGTTCCTCTAACGCATGGAGGCTGGGACAGGAGAAACACAGCAGAGGCCCAACCTCTGAAACCCCAGCACTACCAGCATTAGGTGTATTCTGCTGAAGTTTGTTAGATGTTATAAACAGAAAAGCCAAAAAAAAAATGCTGAAAGCCAAAAAAAAAAAAAAAAAACACAAGCAAACAAATAAACATACAAACTGTTGTATTAAAATAATATTTAACTGCTTTCTGAACTGCTTCTGAACTTTACTTTAACTCCACTGATACCCCCCAATATGTTCAGTTAACCCCACTGAACCACCACCCTCCTCCCCCCCATGCCTGTCGCATACCCAAAAATGTCATAGGCGCAGTCGTTGTGAAGAGGCTCCTGCCAAACACGGCGGTGCGGAGTACTGGAATCTTCTGTCAGGTGTGCGGCTGACAGGTGACCAGCCAAATGATGGATGAGCACAGGGAGAAGCTGAGTGCTCAACAGAGGGAATCGAACAAAAACGGAGACAACCTAATGGACAGAAATGCAGGGAGCCACTCGGCACAGACTGCAGTTCATTTATACTGATGGTGCAAGACACAAAGCAAAACAGAGGAATCAACTGTTAGCCATGCATGTAACACACACACACACACACACACACACACACACACACACACACACACACACACACACACACACACACACACGCAATCTTCACAGCTAACCTATGCTCACCAGACCATTTATGATTCTTATGTAACCATATCTTATTAAAGCAGTTCTATCCCCCTGGATAAAGCTGTTAATTAGTTTTCTGCCTCTTCTCTTGGACTCTGACTTGCTCT